>NC_034411.1:34675970-34998665 GCF_002078875.1 Numida meleagris | reverse complement strand
CCAAGTTGAGGCAGAAGTGTCGATGTGCCGCGAGCGCGGCGGAGCCCCATATGTTGAGGATTTTCTTTTTTTTTCTTTTTTTTTTTTTTCCCTTTTTCCCCCCTGTTCGAAAGTTTGAAAAAAAGAGACTTTGAAGTATTTTGTTTATACTAACAGAAGAGAAAAGTTCTCCTAAGAAAAAGCTGGTGGCAGGAGTGTAGAGGAGTAGCATATGGCATTAAAAGGAGCACAGCTGGAGGTAGCATTTCCATCTGAACATGATGTCAGAGCAGCTGACAGCCTGCCATCCCTCAGCCTTTTATTCTAACACACAGACAGGGAGTTAGTGTGTGCAGATCTGTGTGTGGAGAAGGTATCTCATTCCTCTCTAACATCATCTCCACTTTGCATCTGTCTCTCCCAGTCTGCTTTTTTTCCACCGATCTAACAGACCTGGAGCCAGCGAGACTCAGAGGAAAGGACTTAATCAGGTTTATGTGTACTAAAGGTAGGAGTAGCAATAGATTAGATACAGCATCTTTCTGTTTTGGTGTGTTGTTTATTGAATTTCAGGAAAAATCACATTACTTTTCTAACCAAGTTTGGAGGTAATATATGAAATTGAGTATTAAGCAGATAAGTGGACTTGGTCAAAAAGGCTGGGGCTGCAGTTTGAGAGTACCAGTTTGATGCACATGGATAGAATTAACTTGAATGCATATCGTGAGAAGAAAATTTCTGGTTTTAAGATGTGACGAGAGCAACTTCGTTCTCAATTTCTGAGAGCAAAACCGAAATGCATTCGGTGGCGAGCTAACGGGAGTTCTGCTTTATGCTTTTGTGCTGCATCTTTACGTTGACTTTACGGGGATTTTCGGTGAAATAGACACGAGCGTGCTTTTAAAAAGAAGCGTTCTGGCCGAACCGTGTTTGTTGTGAAGGCTCTCACTGCGCTTGGTGGTTAAATAGCCAGCAGCCCGGAACTGTGGGAGCATACAGCTGGAGTGCTTCTGAAAGATAGAAATCACTTATGTGTTTAGAAACTTTTGTACCTGGGAGAATAGCCTGACTGGTTTCTTCTTTTCTTTCTCGCCTGTAGCATTTGCAATCTTTTATTCCGGCATAACAATAATTATTTGAAGGAGTTTTTGTATTTGCGACTAATTTAGAACTTGTAGATTTGAGCTGCCTGAATTGGCCAGACAGCTGTAATCGCACTCCTCTATTCTTAATCTCTTTATCTGGGCAGCAGCTGCCATATGGCCACAGTCAGCTGGATCAGATGTTTATAAGCTTCCTTCTTCGTCCCTCTCTGTCCTTTCAGCCTCCTAATTTGATCACAGCTACCTTGTGAGCTGCCCTCCAATCTTTATTTTTAGCCCTCTTAAGGATTAGGATTGATGTTGGCTGTGGGGCACTTAAAGTGATTGTATTGTAAATCTTCGTGCTTTACTCTAGCGGTGGTATTTTACAGAATATAGCGAGGGTTGTGCTCTAAGTTTCAGCACATCTTGCTTTGCCGGGGATGGGCATTTTTCAGCAATATCTGCCAGCTCAGAGAGCCACGGTCTGTTGGATGGTTTGGAAGAGCATTGCCACCACTCACAGAAGAATAGGTTGAGGCAGGGTTTTGGGAGATTTTACTTTCTGTTTGAATTCTGACTTCTCTACTTCTTTGAAGTTTGGTTTGTTGGTTTTTTTGTGGGTATTTTTTTGCTGTTGTTGTTCTCATCAGAGAGGGGTGAATAGAAAAAGACTTGGGTAAGCACAGCACTCAGGATACTCATTTTAAATGTGCACACATACTCACGTTGAATGGCTTTTTTTTTTTTTTTTTTTCAAGTTTGGTGCTGCAAACTCAGTGTGGTGTGGGAGGGGAGGGAAATTTCTGTCCTTCTGCACAGGGGAAGCGGTGCTCAATGGCATTTTAACTGATAGTTTTCTTTTCCTTTTGCAAATTCTGCATCTTAGCAAAAAGGGTTTTGTTTTCTGTTGCACAGTGTGGAGAAGGTTCCAAACCTAAAAGTGTGCCTACCAGGAGGAGAAAGCAGCACAAGCTAGGTTTCTAAAAAGACTTGATTTTCCTATCAATAAAAAATTATTTACCCCTGTCAGTTTGTATTCTTTACGAATGCTAGACCTTCAGGTTTGGGCAGTTAACATTTCTTCAACATTTCTTCATACAGAAAACTCTCCTGTTATCACAGTTTAGCTTTAAAAAGAATGTTGATTGACTGATTTTTTTTTTCCCTCTGTCATCTCTCAAACTTTGTGTTTAAAGAAAAAAATTTTTTTTTTTTTTTTTTTGCTTAGTCTTCCTAGGGATACAATCTGGAGGAAGTTCCCTGAGAAAGAAAAAAATAACTGTTGAACAGATTTTATGAACAGTGGTGGTACTTTAAAAAAAAAAAAAAAGTGTACAAATGTAGCTAAGCGCTTATTAGAATGGCTTATTTAGGAGTGAGGGGAAAGCAGAACTTCAGTGGTTGACTGGGGAAAGAGAGGCCATTGTGTGTACGCGTTAAATAATCCTTGCGTAGTGGCGGTGTCAGAATTCTGGCAGTAGGAACGCCGGGCTTTCAGAGTGGAATAACTTGGGTTCATAAGTTCTGTTGTTCTGACCTGCTTGTAATTTTTAAAAATCTTGTTACTTTATAGGTTATGAAGACAGCATGGAGTTTCCTGACCACAGCAGGCATTTGCTACAGTGTCTGAGTGAGCAGAGACATCAGGGTTTTCTTTGTGATTGCACTGTTCTGGTAGGAGATGCCCAGTTCCGAGCGCACAGAGCTGTACTGGCTTCATGCAGCATGTATTTCCACCTCTTTTACAAGGACCAGCTGGACAAAAGAGACATTGTTCATCTGAACAGCGACATTGTTACAGCCCCAGCTTTCGCTCTCCTGCTTGAATTCATGTACGAAGGAAAACTCCAGTTCAAAGACTTGCCCATTGAAGACGTGCTAGCAGCTGCCAGTTATCTCCACATGTATGACATTGTCAAAGTCTGCAAAAAGAAGCTGAAAGAGAAAGCAACCACGGAGGCAGACAGTACAAAAAAGGAGGAAGACGCCTCAAGTTGTTCAGACAAAGTGGAAAGCCTCTCCGACGGCAGCAGCCACATGCCAGGAGACTTGCCCAGTGATGAAGATGAAGGAGAAGATGAAAAATTGAACATCCTGCCTAGCAAAAGAGACTTGGCGGCCGAGCCTGGGAACATGTGGATGAGATTGCCCTCAGACTCAGCAGGCATTCCCCAGACTGGCGGAGAGGCAGAGACACACGCAACAGCAGCTGGAAAAACAGTAGCCAGCCCCTGCAGCTCAACAGAGTCTTTGTCCCAGAGGTCTGTCACCTCCGTGAGGGATTCAGCAGATGTTGACTGCGTGCTGGACCTGTCTGTCAAGTCCAGCCTTTCAGGAGTTGAAAATTTGAACAGTTCTTATTTCTCTTCGCAGGACATGCTTAGAAGCAGCCTGGTTCAGGTGAAGGTGGAGAAAGAGGCTTCCTGTGATGAGAGTGATGTTGGCACTAATGACTATGATATGGAACATAGCACTGTGAAAGAAAGTGTGAGCACTAATAACAGGGTACCGTACGAGCCGGCCCATCTGGCTCCGATGAGGGAAGATTCGGTCTTGAGGGAGCTAGATAGAGAGGACAAGGCAAGTGATGACGAGATGATAACTCCAGAGAACGAGCGAGTCCAGGTGGAAGGCAACATGGACAGCAGCTTGCTCCCTTACGTGTCAAACATACTTAGCCCCGCTGGCCAAATTTTTATGTGTCCTCTGTGCAACAAAGTCTTTCCCAGTCCCCACATTCTGCAGATCCATTTAAGCACGCACTTTCGAGAGCAGGACGGGATCCGCAGCAAGCCTGCTACTGATGTCAATGTCCCCACCTGCTCGCTGTGTGGTAAGACTTTTTCTTGCATGTACACCTTGAAACGTCATGAGAGGACTCATTCAGGTGAAAAGCCCTACACTTGCACCCAGTGTGGGAAGAGCTTCCAGTACTCCCACAACCTGAGCCGCCACGCAGTGGTTCACACGCGGGAGAAGCCACACGCTTGTAAGTGGTGTGAGCGCAGGTTCACGCAGTCCGGAGACCTTTACAGACACATTCGGAAGTTTCACTGTGAGTTGGTGAACTCATTGTCTGTCAAAAGCGAAGCACTGAGCTTACCTACTGTCAGAGACTGGACCTTAGAAGATAGCTCACAAGAACTTTGGAAATAAAATTTTTATATATATAAATAATATATATATAAATCTATATAGTTGTGGTACAGTCTAAAAGCAATCTTGTTTCCTTGAACTGAAAGTTTGGCTATTAGCTTGTTTTTGCACTTTAAGGCAGCATGAATATTTCACTAATTTAGCACTCTGATGAAACGGAACTGTAGAGGTAACGTGGCAAAGTAATAAGCATCGGAGCGTATTTTTTTCCCCCTTTTTTTGGACTAGAAGCCAGCGGATAGTTTAATTTTAAAGAATCTCCAATTTGAAAATGTTGACATGGCTTTGTTCTCCCCAAAACGCTGCGTTATTTTCAGCTCTAGATATTTTTCCTTTCAAAATCTGAATGTAGAAATCCTTTCCCAATTATATCGGTTCCTTTACATTTTTCTAATTGCATGAGTCCTTTCTAGCTGTTGGAAACCTGAATGCTTTTAGACCCAAATGGAAAATTTCTGAAATGCTGGATTATCTATTTTTAAACAAGCGGTTGACTTAAAACTTATTATGGCAACTTCTGGATTTCTGACAGTTCCCACTGGAAAAAAAACAAAAAAACAAAAAAACAAAAAAAAAAACCAACACAAAACAAAAACCCTGAGAGTACTACACTGGGATCACTGGGACTCTGTCTTATGTGAAGGTTTGCTTGGGATGAAAAAGGATATTGCAGCTTCAGCAGTGATGAACTGTGTGTTTAAAAAATGTGAATTACTGTTATTGTATACTGTAATTGATTACATGGGCCGGGGGGAGGTATCAAAGAACTTGGCAGGTTGTGTTGATGCTCTTAGTTGAGTCTTGAAAAGTAAATATTAACGCTACAGAAATGCATGAGTTTCAGTATATTTTTGTCTTTGTTTGCATTGTATAACTTTAATGAGTGAGTTTAAAATTATTTAATTTCCTTAGGAAAAAAGCACCGTTGAAAATGCCGGTGTTATGAAGAACGTAAATGCACTGTTTTTATTTTATATAATTTAAATTTTCCTTCCCACTGTCTTTCAGTTGAGAAAAACTTAAGCTACGAGTTGACAATTTAGCTACGTAACAAGGAAAATATGAATGTTTACAAACAGGCTTAAAGATTTGCATGTGCAGTGTGCATTCATTAAAAGAGAACCTTCTAATTGCACAAACCCCACGCCAGCTCCAACTTTAGGTGCATACATTTACCCAGATGAGCATTTTTAGGATTCCTGCTGTACACATCCACAATAGGTCATTCTTTTTCCCCCCTTGAAAAGGGTCTGTGGACTGAAAAAGCCCCGGGCTGAAAGGACTGGAAAGCCCTGATTGACGGGGGAGGGGGGGGGGGCCGGGGGAGGGTAGAGGGCTCTGTGTATCCAAGCAGCAGAGACTGCAGCCTGACGTGTGGTTTTAATGACCAACACGCAGGTCAAAAGCATTTTGCACAGTGTTTGTTTTCCTGTCTTGCACTTACAAATAAGGTCTATGGGAGTAGCATGGAAAACGTTTGCTGTTTTTCCTTTTTTTTTCTGCTTTTGTTTAAAATTTGATCGCCTTAACTACTGTAAACATAGCCTATTTTTGTGCTTAAGATACTGAATGGAAAACTCCATTGTGTATTGCTGGACTGTTTTGGAAATATTTGGTCAAATGTGTGTTAATTTGGCTGTAATGGCATTTAAAACAAAACAAAAAAAAAGCTGTGAAAATGGCCTTGGAGCGTTATCTTTAGTTACTTGAATAGTTTCTAGGTTTAAAAATACATTCTTTTATTAATTTAGAGAAGACAATCAGTGTCTGAGAAAAAATGGACTTTCTCTTGGATTTTTTTGTGGTCCTTGTGAGTGATTGCTTTTTTCCTTTTATTAGTTTCACATTCTTCTTTTGTTCTAAAACTTAGACTGACATCTAGCTTTGACAATCATAGTATGTTTTATTTTCCTGAGGGGGGAATAACTTATAATGCTGTTTAGTTTTGTACTATTGGTGTGTTGGTGAATTTTTAAACTGTGTGCTAACTGCAATAAATTATATGAACTGAGAAATCAATTCCCTTGTCTTTTTTTTCCCCCTCTTTTAAATTATAGTTACGGAGTATTTTTTATAATGTGTAACTTTCTTACTTTTGCACAGACTTCTGTTGCTAACTGTGTACGGAATATGTTTTCGGTATGCTTTTGAGCACTTTGTTGCTAGCGTCCGTTATTTACATCTCTCTTAACATTTAAACAAATTAAATGCTTGTGTTTTGAAAGCGTTTCTGTGTCTGTAGCTCTCTATCGTTCTGTAGAGGGATTAATTTTTTCCCCCCCAAAGACATCTGCAGAAGCGATCTGTTCAGTTCCAGAAATTTTGATTCCACGCGAATCTCTCTATAGACACAAAATTCCTTTTCTGGGCTTAGTTTCACCCCAAGCAGATCTCTTGGGCTCTCCCTTTTGTATTCCGTTTCTGTCAGAACAGTAGAGCAGAAGGAAACAACTTAATCTGAAGTACAGCTCGGGTAGGGACTGGCAGTCTACGCTACAGAGCAAGTAGCAGTCCAAATGTCCAAAATACCAGCAATCCATCAAAACTGTCTGGGCTACAAAGGAAAATGAGAATAATCCTACAGCTGTTTGTGGATTTCTCTTTCAGGCTAAACCTTCCTTCTAAAAAAAAATTAAAGAAGTAATGCGCAGTGAAGCCTTTGAAAAAGACATTTTAGACGTTTGTTGCAGGATATACCCAGAATTCTTTATCGAAACCGTTCCCTCCTAGGGATGGAACCAGCCCTGCAGAGCCCAATGGGAGCATAAAAGTAGAGCTAAATTAGAAGTCTGGAACAGAGACAGCAGGGCAAATTTGAAGGAAAAAAATCCAGATTTTAACGTTTCATTAGATTTGTCATCTGCCTAGGTACAACATCAGTTGACCAAGTGAATCTTGTCGCCTAATGCTACGCTGCGTTTCTTCCTACATCTGCGATAATTCATACCTAGCTAAAATGTTTTTTTCACTGTTTTGTTCTTTGTAACAATTTCAAACATCATTTCCTCTTTTTTCCACCCTCTATTTTTTAATGAAGTGAGCTATTTTGGAAACATTTTCTTTTGTAAATGTGAGAACGTGAGTATCCTTGGCCATGTAGGTCTCTCATTTTCTACCAGCAAACCTTTGCTGCAGCCCAGTCTTTCATATGACAGAGTATTACGTGTAGTTAAGGCAGTTTAAAGTATCATCAAGATTGGAAAAGGCTAATATCGCAGTTCTGAAATGTATGCAGTTGATGAGCTTTAGATGTGGCTCTAGGCAGATTTGCCAGTTGTTCTCCAACAATAAGATTTTTAAGAACTGTAGATTCACTATAAAGCTAGACTTAGAAGGAGCCCTTCTTCAGGCGGGTAACAGAAAACATAACTTGGCCACTAATGACAAGATCATTCAAAATATACGCTTTGTACGTTTGGATTTTATCTAGTCGGTGTATACACGTGCAGCACATGCTCGCTTGTGGCTCTCAAGGTGTTCCTTCAATGAAAAGATGAAACATACTTCTGTGTGCTGCTTCTCTCCATCAGCTTTAATGTACTGACATATCCAAATAGCTGTAACCTTTTTTTCCTTTCTCTTGTAATATGGTCCCTAGATAATGAAGCATGAGAGAATGTTTCCATTGGCTCGGGGATGTGTGCTAGCAAAATCCGTACTGTTCGTATCGCCATTGGGGTATAGGGCAAATTGTGAAGATGGAGGCTGTGCTGTGAACTTCAGAGGTTCAGAAGACCTCCACTGACCGCTGCCCCTCACTGCTTTACAGCTGGGTGTAGGTCTACCCTGAGGCTCTCAGGGAATATGCTAAATTTACAATTCAGCTGTTTTTTAACCACTTCACGTGATCGTCTAAAATTCTCTCATCGTGCGTGATTTCTCCAAACTGAAGCTCGGGGATTGATGTCATAGAGAATTTTAAAGCAAGTGTAGTATTCTATATGACATCTACTTAATAAGGCTGTTGCACATTTTAGGTGAAATTTAAAAAGAACTCAATGAGTTTTAAAAAAAAACTTTTTACTCAATGAACAGAAGGGATCTTCGTTGCTTCTCCCTCTCCAGGACCAAACGATTCCACACGTATTTCTGCTGAGCGGGAGTTAAAGCTGCACGCCCCTTCAGAACTTGAATCTCCTCATTTGAATCCTAAACAAAATTGTAAAATCAGTTTGGGAACCAGCGCGTTCCCTTTCCCTTCTGCAGCACACCGAGCCTTCTCCTCCCTGCCCGCTTGTGCCTTCTGCTTTGCTGGTGTGGAGAAGCGATACCGTCTTTTGTCGGCAGCGCAGCCACTCTTTGTTTTACCTAATTAAAAAAAGGCTTCTGCAACAGTCAAATATTCTAACTTTTTAACGAACTCTTCAGACGTCAAAATACATTTTCCCAGAACCATTTGTAAAATCAACCCCTCTTTTTATGGCGGATGATACTGCAACGATTTGCAGCCGAGGAGAACTTGCAAGGGGAGAACACTTCTGCACGCAGCCTCCTCTCCTCGTGAAGCACTGTAAATTCCTTCAGAGGTAAAGTGAACTATATTTTGAGGCTGCACAAATACACTAATGCTGGAAAACAGATCCAAAGGTATTTTAATGTCATTCTGCGTCGCAGTGCTCTCAAACTTATAAACTATTGATGTTGTTTGTCCACCTGATTTTGAAACAGAAATATTCCCAAAGAGTATTGTCTTTTATTGCAGAAATCTAAAAAAGGCATTAAGATTTTTATCTTTTTTTTAACTGGGATTGTGACTGTGGATTATAACAGAAGTGCCCACTGTTTCTAAAAGAAGGAAAAAGCAAAAAAGGAACGTTCTGGGATCTTTCAAAATATTCTTCCTCAGGATTTTTTGCTTAATTCTTGATTTGCTTCTGTCAGGTTTTGTGTCATTAAATATAGTGAACTTGGTAATAAAAATTGTTTTCTATTTGATAAAAGAGGAGCTCTTTCTTAGTTGTATCTGTAAAGATTCCTTTGGGTAGAAGGTGTAAATGTTATCTGTTGCCAGCAAATTGAGAACCTCTTAGGAAGACAAACACTGCTTACTAAACCTGGAGCCAGGAGCTCATTCTGGTGTGATAAAACTCAGCTAAACCTGGTAATGGGTCGTACCAATGACAGGTTACACTCTGTTCAGAAATACTGTCCACTTTATTATAGAAAGACTGAAAAAAAAAAAAAAAGCAGCGTTGCTTTTAGCTGTTTGTCAATCTAGGTGCTCTCCGAGCAACAACCCAAATTGTACCCAGCATAGGCAAGCAGTCTGGCTGCCCCTAGAGTGAGGTGTGGGTGAACCAAAGGTGGGGCAGGCTCAGCTGTGACAGCATCTATGGCTGCTGCAGAGGTTTCAAGCAATAGGAGTGTTCCCAGAAAAATATGTGCATGTTTGAAATAAATTACCAGGAATATTTCTCTTGCATTGGAATTGCTTGGTTTAATTGATTTTTTTAAATTATTTTTATTTTTTTGGTCTAACAGAGTTCGATGCTGTTGCATGCTTAAAATCTTAAGGTTCATTTTGGCTTCATTTAATTCCCTTGTTTCAGTTGCTTTTCCTAGTAAGACAACCACTCCTGTGGAGCAACGTATTCTTTGTGCAGAACTCACGGAATGGCTGTTCCCAACAAGCCCTTGCCATTACCCATTTGCAGCAGGAGGCCAGAAGTGCTTGTGCTGAGAAATCCTCTGCCTTGGTGGAACAGGACCTGCCTCTCGTACCACCTTGTCGGTGCTGGGCCACATGTGTTTTCACCTGGTTCGATTTCTGAGATTTTGCTGCCTGCCTGCAGCAAGCCTTGGCTTGGGGCTATAGGGTAGAGCATGTGCAGCCTAGCCTCGAAGCTGAAATTTCAAGTTGGTTGGGGACTTTTGAGACTGCAGGAAATAAATAAGTGATTATTTGCAAGATGGGTTGTTTTTAGGAAATTTTAACTTACAGTGGTTTGCTATTTCTTAAACTTTAAAATGCAGATTGTATATGAACATGTGTGTGTGTGTGAGAATGCACTTTAGAATACCTCCCTGATTTTTTTTTTAGGTGTGCATTGACATCACGTTCTCAGATAGTCCTTGAAGATCTTTAGGACACATGTTTCACACCTGTATGCAGCAGCCAGCACAGTGCTATGTTGCACGACCCATCACTTGCAGTTTTTTGGTTATCAGCCTCAGCCTGAGCACCAGGAATGATTTCAGGTGCGGTAGCGAGCTCACCAGCTCTGAGCACACACTACAACCTGGAGCACAAAGCCGGCTCTAAGTCAGTAAAATATTTAGAGAGCAAGTTATATGTGCATCGTGACTTAGAAAGGATTTAGCTGGTAACGCAGTATGTTGCTGCCTCAGTGCCGTAGTGGATATATTAAAAAGCTTCACTGTTTCACAACAGCTACATGGCGAGTTATCCGCTGTATCGGGATGTAAAGCTCGAGATGGATTTAAATACTTATTTCACAACCTTCCCAAAATACATTTTGGTTAAGTGTTATTTACAGCTATTAAGAAAATAAAAACTACTCTCAATGCTACATTTTAGGCTTTTGTCAAATTGACTTCAATTTTAGCAGTAAATCTACTTTTTATAAACTTTTGGATGTGAGCCCAATATACATTTTTCAATTTTAAAAATGTACTTTATCTATAAATAAACCCCTTGAAACTGATAGAGGTTTATCGTATAAAACATGATTTATTTTCAGCTGCATTTGCTGCGTATTCACGCTTAGTGAGGATTCATGGTGAGATAATTTTGGAATTTCGTACCAAGACAAAATACCGTTAAAATCTTAATGAAACATATCCTGTTTCCATAGGCTATAGCTACCACGTCTTCATTATCTTTAGCCTGTTCTTTCTCTTTTCAAGTAGCTCAACGGGCACTGTGTATCCAGAATCTGATTTCTGTTGATAGGTAGTTTTCAGGTGCATACGTAAGAGCTTGAAAATACTGCAAATACTCAATATCTCGTTGCTTTAAAGTGGCTGAATGGCTCTAAAGAAGGGTCTACCTCTTACTGAGGTGAGAATGACTGGGTGATCCTGAGTTCTTTGGGAGCCAGAATCGGCATGTCCGTGTGTTACCTATAAGGATACCATGGGATGAAGCCAGGAGCGCCGGCCTCCTGCTGCTGCCAGTCTGGGATCTCTGCGGGGGAAAGCACAGTTTGCCCAGCTCAGTGGGATGAGCGTTAACCCCCCAAACATATTTATTTTTCATAAAGATTGAGAAAGACTCAGGGAGAAAAAACTTCAAAAATAGCGAGGGCAAAAAATGGCACAAGGCTGAGCTTCACATATTGAATTTGGTATGCATAGCTTACATTTGCAACAAGAAACCCATGTGTTTTAAAATCTCAGTGAGGAGACCTTTCAAAGCCCATAATCAGTAGTTAAAAATGAGAGTAAACCAAGAGACCTTTTTTAACCAGAACGCTAATTTTAACATGCTCTTTTATTCTCTCTAATATATAACGTGAGGTTTGTAGCTTGGAGGAATGGCGGGCTTCCTGCACAGTGGCAAAACCACAGCGGAGCCTCATCCACCTTCCAGCCAGGCTGCTTTGCTGGGATGATGGTGCAGGCTGTCTGCAGGTGCTGGCTGGCAGGCACCCACTGTTTGGCCGATAGGCACCTGGAGTTGAGCACCCTGCAGCAAGGAGGGCTGCCCTCACATAGCAGCAGGAGGTGTGTGGGCACACACCTTCTAGGGTGATCCGCAGTGACTGAGGGACTGCTGCTGGGAGGACATTGGTTAATGTGGGGTGATGCAAACGAGGAACTGAAATATCCATGCTCACACTTGCACAGCATACAACGGAGCTGAGAGATCTGCAAGCCACATAAGTACTCAATGACACAAGCTGATTTAAAATTTTATGCCCTGAGCTAACCATGCTATGGGATAGTCCAGGGCTGGATATCTGGGTGCTGCGTTGCAAACACTATTTACAAAATGCAGTGATTTTATGTGTCTAATCCTTCAACCTTTGTGGAGCAGGAAACCGCATACGAGAGGGAATGTTCAGATGTAGTCCCTACCTGACGTGAACTGCCTGTGAGTCACTACCAAGACACCTAGTAGATGACTAGCACTCTTCCTAATGTTAGTCTTCTATTTTAGGTTGATGCTCTTCACATCCAGGGCTCTCCCACATGAAAACGCTGCCATTTAATGCATTTTTTTTTTATAAGAGTCTTTGATGGTTCCTACAAGCATTCATGGGTAAACCAGATTGCTTAGTTTCAAAACTGCCTGTATTATCAAGAAAATTTTTCTTTTGGAAATACTCAGCCCCTCTGAGTAGTTTTTGTGACTTCCCAAACCAGGTAGAAATGTCTCATGCCAGAGTCTGGAGCAGAAAAAATTATTTACAAATACATCAGCTTAGTATGTATTGCTAAAATTTAATATCAGTGCTCACCTTTTGAATCAATCGTTACCTCTTTTATTTAGAATGAGGAGGAGAAGTCTGTGCTTGGGACTGAAATGTGGTGAGAAAGGAGGGAACATCTGTAAATAATGTCTTCTTCTTTTAGGAGAAGGATAAGCACATTGTTAAAAGAATGAAGGAAATTACGGAAAAATGAGGTTTAAGGGAAAGCACATGTTGAAAGACAGAGCACATTAATCAGGATATAGGAATGGGAGGTATAAAGCCCCTTTTCTACACCACTTTGATTCTTGTGAGGGACAAAAAGCATTATGAGTTTTTTCTTTCTTTGCTTGCTCTGAGGAAGGAAGCAATATACCACTGGAAGTTGTGGTCCCCACTTCTGCCCCAGTTGCGGAAGATGAAGCACTTTTAATTCATCTCAAAGTCTTTTTTCTCCCTCTTTTTTTTTTCTTTTTTTTAAACAAAGGAAGGCCAGAGCTGCTCCTCATGGTTTTACAGATGAGAGGAGCCCAGTTGTGAAGTCTTTTCACCAGGTCAGAGTGAGACTCTGCATGCAGAGCGGGCAGATGTGGAGCCCACAGTACCAGTGCTGGCAGGGACATGGCATGTTCAGAGCTGCTGAAGTCACTGGAGAAGAATGCAAAAAAATTAAAAAAAAAAAAAAAAAAGGAAGTGAAAGCCATGTTTATCCTGGGAATGGATACAGGGTTTGATATTTCTGAGTGTTTTCACCACATCTTCTGTGCTACCTCTCTAGACCCTTTGTGCACCATGTTTGATGCCTGATGTTACAGTTGGCTCTGCGCCTCTCTGCTGTCAGCGGGTTTCAGTTGGATGTAGACTTTGAGAGGTATTTGTGAGAGAAAATAATTTTAAAGCCCTCTGGATAGCGTTGGAGGCACATGCTTGGGTGAAAGTCCAACCCTGAGGACTAGGCAGAAATAGTGTTAATTGTGGAAGTGCTCATTCCATCAGAAATCTTCCCCAGATATCAGGGATCTCTTGGGGGACCTCTTTTTTTTGTGTCCACATCATTAATTTGTAAAAAGGTGAGAGGCATGACCACTTCAGTCTCTCCCACCTCTTCCCAGCCCATCCCCATTGTCCCCGGGAGCCATTTTGTGTCCTGTGCTGTCTGTGGCACCGTGTGGGGCAGGGACACCAGCGGGCTTGCT
Source organism: Numida meleagris (assembly GCF_002078875.1). Classification (NCBI taxonomy): domain Eukaryota; kingdom Metazoa; phylum Chordata; class Aves; order Galliformes; family Numididae; genus Numida; species Numida meleagris. The sequence continues at coordinate 34,984,874 of NC_034411.1, read as the reverse complement.
GCCTGTTACATCTCCCAACATGGCTCCCGCAGAATGCTGCCCCAGAAGCAAGGCCTGGGCACCTGCTGCCATGGGGAGGTGGGAAAATGTCATCCTCCTTGCCCAGCTCCTGCAGGTCCCAACCTGTTCTCTGGCTGCAGACAGGGACACGGCTCTTTTCTTCTTTTATTTTATTAGGCGCCTTCTAATACTTTTGGAATCTAATCCGTGATGGTCTCTGAGCAATTTTGGGCTCCAGCCGCCTGTCCTCCTCAGGCCTCAAATGATGCACATTTGTGAGGCGACGAACTCCACAAAAACATCCGAGTGTGATCTATTTTTTCCTTCTCTTTTGTTGCTTAATGGATGACTCAACTTTCTTTTGTGACTGGATAGCTTTAATTTATAGTTTTTAGGAGAGCGATCATTCTTCTCATTATTTTTGGTTAAATATTCTTATTTGTTGATTATTTAATAGTTTGTTTGGATAAAGACGTAAAAAAAAAAAAAACAGCTTGGTGCCATAGACTGAGTCCAAAAGAAATTAACTGCTCTGCTGCACATATTGGAGCAGGGAGTTTGCGGAGAATGCAGCTCTGCTAATGGACTGGCAAACTTATAAAGGCTGTAAAGATTCCATAGAACCACGCTCTGCCTAATTTTATTAATTAACCCTCATTGCTTTGTACAAAGGTTGTCCTGGCTATGGAATAAATGAGCAAAAGGGCTGGCCAGTGGGCATTAAGCATAATTTTATGCTTAGTGTTGCAGAGGATGGGGCTCGCAGGGTTTGGGTTGTTTTATTTTATTTTATTTTTCCTCGCACACATCCTTCCCATCCTGGTGCTATCTGACATGGAAACGTGGCAAGGAGTCACACCCCACCCCACAGGCTGTGGCTGAGGCATGGGTGGAAGAAGTCAGTGGCAGGGGCAGAAGGAGGGGCCTCAGCACCCAGCTCCTCGTCGACACATCCCAGCAAGTGGGCAGCTCCGAGGGACGGCTGTATCTAATTGCTGCCGAGCTGAGAGCCACTCAGCAATGGCGTGAAGTATTTCCATGAAATAAAGGTCACTCCTTTTAAGTTTTTGAATGAGTCACTAAGTATTAAAGCTGATTTTTGCTCTTCTGCTTTAATTTTCTAATATTCACACTCTATACATTCTTTTACATTATATACGGATTATATGTCAACCAAAAAGGGACAGTAGTTGAGACAGAAATGACTATTTTTTTTAAATCTGTATGATTCATGGGACAAAGTTCTGCGATGCATCACACCATCCAGTCTCTGTCTGGACCGATGCACGGTTTTCTGTATATTTTTTTTCTGCCTCCTTTTTTTTTTTTTCCTAAAACATTACTTCTTGGCAAACTAGATATGCAAATGCCAGAATACACTAAAACCACATTTAATTGGACCCACTTGCCAACTTCTTGAACACAGCTTGGATTATTTCACTGGAGGCTGCTTCTGTTAAAAGATGGGGGAGGAGGAAGTGGCATATTGACAAGGCTTCAGATAATTTTTTTTCCACTAGAAGTACAATTATGTGATGAGCCAAGTTTGGAAGTATTTTACTATGTTTAATAATTATTATTATTAAAGGATATTGTAAACATATGCATTTAAGTGGAGTGTAATGGGAATACAATCATGTCATTAATTTAGCTTTGGATTAATTTACGAAGGGGTTTTTCTGAGGGTAACCGACTTGCTCAGTCCCTGGAACCTGCACAGCACTGCAAAATGCTGGTTTAGAGAGGACGGGCATCCTGACTGCAAGCTAAACGTGATGATTAAAAATATTCATTCTTTCAGAAGATCTGTGAGATTTCCATCTCTGACTAGCAATCAATTAAATATAAACCATATAATAGGATTAAAGTCACAAGGTTTGCGGAGTTCCCAGAAATTTCAAGCATACATAATGGATGCATGCCTTATACTTTAGGATTTCAGAGGGAAATAGGGAACCCCAAGAAATTACAGCCCTAAGCACACTGATGCAGCAAAAAGCTAGCAGGGGGCTTCAAATCTCTCTCCCAAGCACCTTTCTGCACGCATTACATCTGCTGACAGCCACCTGCAAGCACCTGTGGGATGCGAGCAAGGGCCAGTGTCGCTCAGGGCCATGAGTGGGTGCTGCGCCCTGCTTTTCCCGGGCCCAGTTGGGCCAGCATCTCGCTGGTGTTGGCCCCAGTGGCTGTGAAGCTGCTGGATGGCCGTAGGCAGCAGGCACAGGGTCAGGCAGGGACACCAGCCAGCAGCACCCTCACGGGAGGCCCAGGCCTGGCCAGACCCCATGCCAGGCATAAGGAGGAGAGTGCACCTCTGAAATAGCGGCAGTGTGGTCAGGGCAGAAGCGTCATGTTGGGTAATGAGCATATTTGTAAGGTGCTTAAACAATCTGAAAAACTGGCTGGGCTCGGTGTTCTTTTCCTCTTGCCATCCACCCAAAACGAGTTTCAAAAGAAGGGAGTTTTATCCTTTCTGTAGGAATTCTTTGAGTTATATCTGAGGAGAGAACAATTTCTTTGTCATTAGAAAAATCACTGTCTCTCCTCGAGTGCATAAACAGTTTACACGCTGCGGTTTTAAAATGTGCTCGTCTGCAAACCTTCACAGGAATCTGAATTGTGAACATTTCAGCGCTTGGATGTAAAATCTGGGATCTCGATTTAGCCTTCTGTAAATGCAAGGATGAAGGGCAAAGCACAGATCTGGGCATGAATTTTTAAATTAAGGGTATTCAGTTTCACAGTTTTAGGATGGCACCTATATGCAGTCGACAACCAAGATGTCTGAGCAGCTCACAGTCTGGAGTTTATTCTTAAATAGTCTGTGAGGCCTGGATTGCCTATTGTCCCTCCTGTGTCAGGTTCTCGGATGCATTGGCCCTGCTTTATGTTAGCAAAGCTTTTCAGTGCAAACGTGTCAATCGAAAGCATTAAAACAGAGCTTCAATTATTATAATTCATAGCGACAAAGCCCTCTATTTTGGGTTTAGATTATTATGCTGCAGGAACAGGTTTTTAAGGCATTGCAGGAAATGCCACCTCCAGCCAAAATAGGCTATGGGCTGGTGTGGCACCAGGGCGGTGTGGCCATACCAACACCCAGAGCCAAAGGGCCCCAGGGACCCCCACAAGCCTGGCAGGAGGCTGGTGCCAGAAAAGAAGTGTTGGCATTGGCCCCCATGCTGTCTTGTGGGGTTCAGAGCACTGAACCATCCCTTTTGTGCTCCCTGCATGGGTTAAAAGCAGCAGAGAGTCCACATGCAGCCAGAGCTTTGTGCTAGAGCCCAGTGATCTGCTCCCAGAAAAGAGATCCAAGCCTCTTGATACCACAGAAATCACTTATGGGAACAAAAAGATTGACCTAAGCCAGGGACTGGGATGATTTCTGGACAGTAGAAGTTACTGCAATTTATTTCAATTAATAAGAATTTTTTTTTTCCAAAGGGCAAATGTGTTTTGAAGATGGGGCTGGTGGATGGCTATCTGAGGAAGATATAAAGCCTCAGCATGGGTGTGGGGCTAGTGCAAGCAGGGAAAATGTGCACTGGTACATGAATATGGAACAGTCAACAGGTAGAGGCTCTTACAGGGATGAAATTAGGATGTTTTACAACAAAGCTTTATGAAAGGCAGGCAGGTTGAATTGCACGGTAGCTGGAAGATTGATGTGTAGGAAGACTGCTGGATTTGGATCAATTTGCTGGGACACCACTGTGGACGTGGGGACACATAGAGCTGCCACATATCAGAAAGGGGACGGAGTAGCAGCCAAGACGCTTGGTTAACAGCAGAGGTAGAGGTGGGGAGATGAGAAATCCTCGAGAGAGTTACACAGTGAAAAACAGTTGGCCTCTGGACAATGGGCCTCACAAGGCCTTTGCAGCTCCAGCCTCTAGAGCCAACTGGAGTGGCTCTGCTTTGTCTACATATGCATAGTGATGAAATGCATCATTTAGGTGCAGAAATAGCTGTTTTTCAGCTGGAGGTATGTTTCTCTGGCCCAGGCATACTGACTGCAGTAAACCCTGTGGGCAGGACATGCCCTCCCTGGCACAGGGGTGGCCTGCACAACAGGACCAAGGCGACAGGTCTCCTCCCTGCAGTGAAGCTCAGTGGGATGGAGCCTGGGCTCCTGGACCTGCACCTTCATTGCAGCTTTGTTCATTTGCTAGATTACTGTGGCCAGCTGAGTCACAGAGGCAGATGTGTCATCATAAGATCACAGCTCATTTGAAGGGCTACGGCTGGCAAGGAGCTCTGGAGGGCATCTAGTCCAAACCTCTGCTCAAGCAGGGCCACCTAGAGCCAGCTGCCCAGCACCATGTACAGGCAGATAGGAGTTTCTCTGGTGTCAAATGTTAGGTAAGATAGATGCCATTTTGCTCAGCCAGTTTTCTAAAAGCTGCTGTGTTCTCAGGTGGGACCTGCAATGACACATCACCTCCTGCACCAAGCACCAGCAGATGCAGCTGCAATAGGGAGGCACCACATCTTGTCCTGCCTCATAAGCAGGTTGTTCTAGCACCATGAGGTTCTTGCTTTGCACTGCAGGAGCACGGCATTGGAAAGGCTAAAGTGGTTTCCAAAATATCTCAAGGCACAACAGCTCTGGGATGTGAAGTTGGTATTTGGGAGTAGGCAGCAGACAGGTTGCCTGTTCTTAAATGAGCTGTGATGGGGGGTAATTACAAGATGTTTCCACATTGCAAACAAGGCAAGAGAATGTTTATTTGCCTTATAAAGGCCTGAATAAAGTTGCTGCTCTCAACAAACTGAAGTTTTTATAAAACCAAACGTGAATGCTTGAGCTTAAATCTGCCAGGAAAGTGATACTAGCAACACCCTGACTAAGAGAGGTGGTCAGATAACATTTGATAAGTCAAAATCTGAGCCAGATTTTTTTTAAATGCAGGCAGATTTCAAAGGCTGGGTCATTATAGAACGTGAGATTTCTGTGAATCAGCATGTTACATGGTCTGATGTATTGAGACTCAAACAAATGTTAGACATATGGAAAGACCTCTATATAATGAGAGATGTGAAAAACAGGATGAGTGTTTAATTTAGAAATAGGATAAGGAAGAGGGGCACATTGGAGGTATATAAGGCAGTGAATAGCACGGCAGAGATAAGCATGTGCTTCCATTCCCTGTGCATGAGACTGTAATTTTTATTTACTTATACATGATCAGCAAAAGAAAATGTTCTTCAAGCGTGGGTTATATACCACTGGAACACTGTGGCACCACATTCCAATCCTTTGAAGAGCATAAAAAGGTTACAGAAAAAAAAAAAAAAAAAAAAACCATAGGTATTTATGTGGATAATGAGCTGTAAATCACACTTCAGGAAGCAAGCCAACCAAAGGCTGGAAAGATATGTCCCCCGTGTGCCATATGTTTCCCAGACTGCCCCATCCAGGATCCTTGTACCTTGCTCTCAAGTACCTGTGGCAAGAGCAGCAGTTTAGATGGGTTATTGACCTGCATTGTGGTCCTAAAAATTATTTATATTTTTTTGTAGCAGCTACATCCCAGATGTCCTTCTGCACTTGGAGAGAGTACAAAGGGAACCATACTCACAACTCCCCACCGGGTTCCCAATGCACAGAGCATGATACAGGGGAACCCCAGCAACCAGGGGCAGCCAGCAGCTGGAGCACCTCACCTGCCCCACAGGTTGTGAGGGACTGTGAGAGCCTGTGCCGAGTGCATGCAGACACTTCCACCAGTGGCCACAAATGCCCAGCTGGGCTGGTGACCAGAGTCCAACCATAGTACGGTGGCACTGGTTTCGGAGCTGGGCAGGTGGGGTGGGTCTCCCCCACCTTGAGCTCTAAGCAATGCTGCAGAAATTCCTGGCACCCTTCACGGGGCTGGTGAACACCAATGCTGTTGGGGTGATGCATGGACGTGCAGCCCTGCCTCATCCTTGCTGAGAGGAGCCATGGTAATAACCAGGCTCTACGAGGACAGTTTTCTTGGAGAAAACACGATATGGCAAGAAATGCGAGTGCCCATACCAAATGGCAGCAAGTTGATGATATAGCCCCTGCATATAATCTATATTCTAATTAATACTCTGCATCGTCTAATCAACAGAAATCTTCTGGCACATGCGGTCCAGTTTGCAAACTATTCAGTGGAGAGGCTTTTTGAGCCTCTCCACAGATCAGGGTAATTAAGCAAAGCTGCTGGAGGGGCTTCCCTCTGCCGACTCTTCCGCGCTGGGAAGGGGAACAGTGCTTGAAAAAAGTGGCAACCTCTGGCAACCTCCCCCAGCCCTGGAAGGCTCTCTGGAACAGAAAGGGGAAAAATCCTCTCCTTTGCTGCTGCTGTGGAGCTGGTCTCTCTCCCGCTGTCTCCCTGCCAGCACTGAAAGCCCATCCTGCTTCCTTGCGCTAAGCGCACCGTCCGGCCGGCAGCAGATGCATCGCGGCAGCGGGACCGTGCAACTCCACAGCCTCTCCAGCAGCCCCTCCAGTAGGAGAGCACAGCTCTCTGCACAATATGCTGTGGGGGAGGAGGAAGGAAGGACTTTGGCCCTGCTTGCTTGTGCTAATTGATGGCTTCTGTTACAGCTATTCACACTTTCAGAAAATGGTAACAAGGATACAGATTTAGAAGCAGAGAAGAAAAACCCAGCAGCCTCACCAGCACAGCGGGAGAAAGCAAAACTGCGTGCAGAGCGCTCCACAGAGGTGCAGGGAGCAGGAGGAAGGACCCAGCGACAAGTCTCAAGCTCTTTACACAAGCACAGAAATCCTGAAGTGAGTCCCTTGGCTGGGGCATGCAGGTCCTGCCCACCTGGCCCAGCCATGCAGCAGGCCTGGCCTCCGCCACACCGTGAGGTTCTGCCTCTGGCCTCAGTCCTTTCTGTGTGCAGACACAAATCTGTCTGGGAGAAGAAGCTGCAGATATCTGCCTTTGGGGGAAGCTGTGCGCTCGCCTCTTCTGCTTGCTCCCAGACATTGTCTTCTCCTGCTGGGAGAGCACTGTACCTTGCTTAGCAGTTTACATGGTGAGTCTCTACTGCAAGCCGGAGGTGTTATCACAACACGCCTGGGTGAAACCCCACTTGCTTTAATTTAGCTAGCTGAGATATTAATTTCAGAGGAAGAGTCAGCAGTGTACACTTCAGGGCCCTGGCCTGGTGGGCCAGCACTGCCTGCAGTGTTCCTGCGTCCCTGGCACCAGGGCAGCACAGCACGGGACAAAGGAGCTGGGCTCGGCCTCATGCAACAGGCACCACGGGCAAAGCACAGTGAAACCCAAGCATTTCAGCACTGCTCCTCTCCCTCCTGGGCACCCTGTGAGGCCTGGTGTGTCCCTGCACCCAGCAGGCTCTTTGCTGCTGAGGCTATCATTGTGCTGCAGGCAGCAGAGCTCTGCCCGCTTCCCTGACTGCAGCAACGTCTTCAGAGGGGCCTTCACCTCCTGTGTCAGTCCTCCACACCCTCCTCATGATTCACATCTGGGTGCACGCAGCCCAGTGATTTCTTTTGCTGAGAAGGTCGCCTCGAATACGTGTTTAGCAGGAGACCTTTCTATTTCTAACATACAGGAACCTCATTAAAAGTCAGAAGACCAATGCAAAATAATAAATGAGATGTTTAGTCATAGGTCTCCATTGCACTCACATTATGAACAGCTCAGAAATGATTTCTACTTCTGAGATAAGATTTAATTGTAAATCACAGAAAATGATGTGATATATATTGCCTGGAGCAGAGTGGTAAACAAGTTTCTGGATCTTGAGGGAGAAAATAAAACGAAGTATGTATCAGAACCGAGGTGGGCCCTGAGCACAGCTCAGTCAAACAGCATTTCAGCCCAGGCTGCAGCTGCTCTCCAGAGAAAGTCCCCCAGCCCTGCAGGGCTCTTTGCTCCCAAGGATATGGAGGGGCACCTTTCTGCTGAGATTTATCGCTATCCAATGCTTTGCTACGAGTTTTTTCTGATGAAACTGCTTTTATTCCAACTTAAGCTGTTCCTTAAGCAGCATGAGACCAGATCGCAACTTAAATGGCAAATGTACGGCAGTAACTTTCCTAGCTGCAGAAGGTGATATAGACAAATCTGTTGCTGATACCAGCAAGCACTGAGCCGAGCCCCTGTTTCTCATTTGGAGTGCATTGCTGTGTCTCCTCTGACATGTTTCTTCATAGCACTGAAAAGAGGCACTTGGAGAAACAGCTTTGCTACTCACGGGAAGCTTTGATTCTAGTGCTGCAGTAGGCAATTGGCAAAAATCAAAGAGCGTACATGCTTTTCCAATGCAGGAAGAGGAATGATCAATTTATTTAAAGCAGTGAAAACAGTTTTCTCCATTGGCTAACCTGTTACTTTGCTCCCAGAGATGGAAATCTAGACAGGGCAAATGCTTAGGTTTCTTACACCTTTATTTTCATTGTTTAAACCATCTAGTGAGGTCAGGATGCTGATGGAGTCACCACTGGTCCTCTGGATGGTGCATTCCCCACCTGTCAGCTACCCCAAGACTTAGCCACAGTGTTCAGCAAGCAATGTTGTGGCTGTGGCTCTCCTGTTTGACTGCTGAGTTAAGGCAGCAGCCCCACAGCCTGCTGCTTTACCGAGCGATTACCGTGGTGAGGAAGAGATGGGTAACTTGGACAGAGACGAGGCAGGCGATAGGGCTGAGGCTGTGCCCCTAGAGCCCGCCTGCTGGGAGACTTACAGGTGGTGAGAAGCAGACTGCTCTTGCACCTCTCAGCCTCTGCTTTCAGTGTAATTTGCTATTATTTATATGCTGCTTTGCATGGTCGTTCTCTGTGGGTTCGCATATATGATTCATACTGAAATATTATACCATAGCTGAAGGCAAGATTTAAGCTCGGTGTTTAGGATGTAATGCATCTGCCTTCCGACACACGTGGAGTCATAACACTGAAGTTGGGTGGCTCTGCCCTGGCCGTGTTCTCCCGAGTGCCGAAGTGGCGCAGACCGGCTGCAACCCCCTCACCACCTCTCTCCTGGGCTCACCCAGCTCCAGACAACGTTGCAACTTTTTCACTAACTGGAAATAGGAATCTTGCTCTATCCATTAGTTACTGTATATGCAGTTTGTATATATAATATTTATATTTTCCCCCCAAAGTTGTGAAATATATAAAATATAATTCCTCTAGCTGAGAGCTCATCATTCCCATGACAAGGTGCAATCAATAAATTATGCACCACTTGTGGTTATTCTGCATGTCAACTCATATTTCCATGTCGCTGTCCTGACTGTTTCTGAGTGTTTGTGTTGTTGTACCTTTCCACCTCCTCAGTGTTGATTTAGGAGATATTATTCTGGGCTCATAGTAAGTGCAAGAAAATCAAGTTCCAAGTGTTTCTGCCAAAAGAAGGAAATGAAATGAGCAAGTCAACAGAAAATTCCACTTGTCAAACACCATTTGCTTACGACTGTGGCTTTGTTAAGGAAACTTGCGTTCGGACAAGCTGCACGAAGTCAACAATTTGTCTTTGCGTCAGGATAACCCCTGTGCCCGGGGAGGACTTTTGGTCGTGACAGCTGTAGTCCTCAAGTGAGCGCACAGCAAAAAACCAAAGCCACTTCTGACACTTACAAATTATGTCTTCTGAATAATGCATGGCGCATCCAGATTGGCTGCGGGAGGGGGGAGGGGGGATGCTTTTTCAATGGACAACCAGACGGGTAAGGATTGTATTGTAAGAAGAGTTTGACATACCAAGAAGGGGAAAAAAAAAGAAGCCCAAGTACTCGCACACACTATGAGATTGACTGTCAAATCATTTCACATCTGTACCTAAAGCAAACAGACATAATGCTAACAGCTTGCTGGAGCTCAGAAATGCCACCCACTAATCAGTCCACCTGTGGAATTCTCAGTCCATCTTGCAAGCCGTGTACCCGATTGCCAAGACGCCTGACAAGAAGATGTATATTAAAATGTTGAGTAAGACTGGAAATACAATGTGGTGTAGTATAAACAGAATGCACTCGCCGAGCGGCGAGCGGAGACGCCTTTTTATTCCTGGCGTGACGACCCAGCACTGCTGGCTGCCGCCGGCACTGCGCGGCAGGGATGGCCAGCTGACCCAAAGGCATGCTCTCCTCCTGAACGCGGTCCTGTCTCCCTCTGGTTTTGCACAAGAATAAACCAAAAAATACCCTCCAACCCTCCGTCTCTTTTAATTACCTTTTTTTTTTTTTTGTGCATGGGTATAATTAACAATTGCTTAAATATCAGTGTCCACAGGATAAGCCTAAGCAAAAAAAATACCGAGGAATAATCTCGCCTGTGCAATGAATGCACCCTTCGGGGTAAGACAAAGAGGTAATTCAAAGGAATGGGTGATTGAGATGGTGCGTTGCGTGAGCGCAATTCTTTGCAACTAAATTACATTTAGGATTACAGCGCCGGATTGCCAGTTGCTATTTAACACGCTGGCAAAATGATCGTTTTGCTCTTTTCATCTCCAAAAGGAATATAAAGGAATGAAAGGAGAAAGTTTACTGGGGTTGTCAGAGAAGGAACAGGGGGCTGGGGGTGCCGTGGGACAGATAATTATCCCCTGCAGCACGCCATCAGAAGGTTACGCCGTTTGCGGTGCAGAGGGAGGCGGCGTGGCACAATTAGGCTCTTTAGATATTATTTTCTATACGTCCCAAGCTCTTATATTCGCACAGTAGCTGTTTTCCCTATCTGTGAGTACAAAACGCTATTTTAACATCTGTTCTTTTAAGGCTATTTGCTCTGGGAAGGCAGTGTGTTTTGCCATAAATTTAGGTCATTAATTTGTATCTGCTCTTTGTTTATTTAAGAAACAGGACAAAAGGGCAGCTGCTGAACCATTTGGCTGTGCCGAGGGGTAGTGGGCTCGACGCGCTGGAGCTCTGCGCACGACCAGCTTGAGTTTGCACCCGCAGCTACAGGACACAACTTTACGGAGAGACTCTGCCAAGCTGCACGGTGCCGCCCCGAGAATTGCCAGAGCATGGCCCGTGGTGAAACACGAGCCCAGGGATCTGCACAGGAACGCCGCCGGCACTGGCACTGCTGTTGGGCTTGGGGCTGTTTTTCAAAAGAGGTTTGCAAAGTGATGACGTTTTACTGCCCTGACTCGAGGTGCTGCTGTTGGCTACCAAAGGTAATGCATGACGAGCAAAAATGACCTGTATAATTAGACATTTATAAACAGAAGCACACTAATACCTCGTAAATTGATTGTTAACCACATTTAGTGCTCTTAAATTGGCCATTAAGTGCAGAATAATTTCTGGGATATTATTGATATTATGAAGCATTAAAGAGGTTTTATTTATTCTCATAAGCCTAATGGACTCAAACAAATTGATTGTGTTCAAAAAGGTCATTTTTTGCTTGTTGATTCTGTGACATCTTCTAATCAGTTTAATCAGATCAAAGAGAAAAATCGCATAAGTATTTTTAAGCATGCTCTGTTTCCAGCTTCCCATTAGAAACAAGTGTGTGCGCTTTGCAGAGCCCTGCATTACCATCTAGGCATGAATAGCCCAAGCACACGGTTCAAGTCAGATGCTAAAAAAGAAGCACTCGTGTGCACACTTGCTTGCTACACATCTCCTGCAGGCTGGCTGGCATGCAGCACTGTTTTTCAGTGGGCACAGCATCTCACCTCTCCTCTAGAGAAGATACGTGTCAAATAAGGTACAATTCAATGGGAGGAATATTACTGAAATGTGCTACACAGTAAGTAATTCAGGTCTGGTCTGGCTTCTTGTGGAGATGACAGTTGGTCTCGTTGCAGCAGCATTAGACCCAATTTGCAGAACTGGTCTCCAAGCCCAGCCTCAGTATATTCTTCACTGACACTGATCTTTAGAAAAAAGAATTGATGACAGTACTTCTGACGGTGCAAAATATGTCTCATTGCCATTTGTGTTTGGCAAAGGACTTCTCTGATCTTCACTGGGTCTTTAGATGCAGTAAATCTTCAGTGGCTTTGGGTGCCCAGACATTCATGGCAGCTCCCAAGGGCAGATTTTTAAACCAGTTTAGGCTTCTGCTTCCTTCATCAGTGGGAAGGAGCACCTAAATATCTTTACAAATCTGTCTCTGAATCATGCACAACTGAGGAGCATACTATTTAGCAAAATCCCAGTGAAACTATTACAAGGGGGTTGAAATCAAAAGTGTCTTAGGGAAGTGATTGGAGTTAATCCAGCAGTTTGCAACAGATCCACCATTTCAAATAATGGGTCCAAGAGAACACTTCTTAGTTTGCTCATATTAAATCATTGGTCTCGCAGTGGTTCAGTTGGCAAACTCTGGTTCGGGGGAGTTGCTGCTGGATGAGAGACTCAGGGTGAGGGCCATGGCATGCTGCTGCCCCCCCAGCCATGAGAGTTCATGTCCAGTGGCCAGACTCCTCATCTCACCTCTGGGCAGATCAGTTACATGAAAATGTACGGATCTAATATACAAATGCTGATGGGCTAATGCCAGCTCTGCAGCCCTGAGGCTTTGGAGGGCTTCTTGCTACAGACACCCTTCAGGACAGACGTTCTCCGTGGTACGACTCATTTTTATCCATCCAGACACTCTGATAAAGCAGGGTAAGAGACAAAATGCATCAGAGACAGAAGGGTAGATGAACAGCCCAGGAATTCAACCTAAAATCATCAAACTTTCATGAAATCAGGGCCCTCAGGAATACACAAGCATTTTGGTAGAGATACGGACAATCACAACCATGTGCTTTAAGTTTAATTTTCACAATGAATAATTATTTCCATGTTTCAAGTGAGGCAGCTATTCTGCCTTTGTAACTCAAAGGCTAAAGCCTACAGTTCTCGCTCACTCCCTACCGAACAACACTCCTACTGACTTGTGGATAAGGAAGAGTTTGGGGAAGCAAATTAAACATGGCACGAGTGAGAAGCAGGCCTTCGATCAGAGCTGGAAAAATGAACAGCATGTGCCATGTGATGCTGTGCTTATTTTTTCAAAGAATGGACTGCTCTGTTTGAAGCACGTCAAAACTTCTTTGTAGCTCTCTGGACTTACTTCAGGTGGAGGGGAAACTAGCAGCTGCAATGGGAAGACAAAATGCCCAAACCAAAAAGACTAATGTTTCATTCAAATGCAACAGGTGGTTTGCTGGAGGTGGCAGAAGCAGTTCTTGTGTGAGCTGGGAACTCATTTACTGTTTATTACAGTCCAGAAAGAAATGTGCTTTGCACATGTAACCCCTCTGCACTTTTAAGTTCCCCATCTGTAAAATAAGAGCAGCAAAATGCAATACTCAGCTTTCTAAAGTGCTCTGGGGTCTTCAGATGAAAACTATCACGTGTCTCCAGCACTGCGTGTGCATGGAAATACATGAACAAATGCGCACATGACATTTTTTAATGAATGAAGGCACGCATCACAAAGTTATCTTTGTATTACTAGAAAAAAATACAATCGCGTTTATATTCCAATTCAAGTTTTACTCATGTTATCTCCATACAAATATTCCTTTCTACGTATATCTCACCATCTTTTCTATACCATTTTAATGGACTGAAATGTCTGAGTAGACTATTTATTACAATCCAAAGTCACTGTCTCTGTGGTTACAAAACTTAAAACTGCCTAGTTGGAAAATGCTGGAGGGAAGAATGATTATAGAATAGCGATAAAGAGTGATTTTACTAAACTCTGTGTAATCCTGCCTACAAAATCACTGTTACAGAAGAGAGATGCTTGCCGAAAGTATACTGCCCTTTTCCTTTTCTGCTAACATTCTGCACATTCTTCCAGGAGCATCGGGAGATTATTCTGTAGGAACTATTTCATGTTTTCCTACTATTTTAAATTGAATTAATTCCATTTGACGAGAGGACCCCACTCTATTTGCATACCCAGCTCTCTCTGAAACAAGAGTGAATTTGGCTAGCTTTTTTGGGAACAGGTCATGCTCCTACATAATTATATTTTTTCTTCAAATCAGTATATTTTTCATCAACGACACTTCACAACAGGGAAGAACGGGTGTCAGGTTTCAATCTCATATGTTCTGTAATTTTACATTCTGTGGCAATGCCCACGGTGCTGGAATAATTTGAAACAGAACTACAATCTTTCCAAGTTTTGTAGAATAAATGTTTAGAATTGGTAAGAGTTTTGAAATGCAAATGTCAAAATTCTTTCGAACAGCATGTGATTAATTCTTGAAGTACTAACAATGCTTGCCGGTACATGGAATTAGCGACGGGGATGGAGATAAGATAGCAGTGGGCAAAAGAAATGCAGGTGCAATTTTGAACAGTGAACCTGCAAAGCTTGTTATTTAAATATAGTGAACAAGCCCTTGGGAAAAAAAGGGTTGTCAGGACCTCAGTGGGGTGACTCCTGCTAACAGCAGCCCACAGAAGCCAGCCTGGGACACGTTTGTCCAGGGAAAGTCCAGGGACCACCTTAGTGGTCATGGCCACAAGGACAGCTCCATCCCAGCTTCAACTGGGGACCTTGCATAGGCAAGATCAAGAGCTCAGAAAGAGATTTTGTCTAACCCCGTTACAGAGAATCCCAGTGATGGGTGGATTGCTGCTTACGGTCTTGTTCTACATTAAGAGCAGGGAAGCCCCAGCCTTCTCCCCTGCCTACAGTGGCTTGGTTTCACTCCCCTGCACCACCTAGTGCTGAGACTGCACGAAAAGAATTCCTATGGCCCCAACTGTCTTGTGGATGCCCAGAGAAGCAAGCTTTGGGCTGAGGCCACGACGACTGCCTGCCACTGAAAGAGGAGAGATGGCATGTGAAGAGCAGTAAGACCTTCTGGCCATGAAGCCTTGGAAGGGAGTCCCTGCTGCCTATGTCCTGCACCTGGTGCAACTACAGCACCAGGTAGGCCCATGCCCAGGAATTTCAGAGTTGGAAGTCTGAGGAACAACCCAAATGCATCAGGGATCACAAGAGGCTTCAGCCTCTTTCTTAATTAGACTGCTGCCACCAGTCTTTGTAGGGTACAAGGACTCATGGAAGTGTCTTTCATGGCCACCAGTCTTTGTAGGGTACAAGGACTCATGGAAGTGTCTTTCATGGCCTTGCTCCACTTAACTTCCCCTTCTTCTCTGCCTTCCTTCTACTGCAACATAACAAAGTCTTTCCCAGTGCTGTTAATATATTCCCACTACATTTCAGTTAGCAACAACGACTACAAAGAGTACATTATTAAATCTTCCTTGATAGAGTGTTTTGCCTCCAGAGGCCATTTGCTAGCAGCATCTAAGAGGCCCAGCTAGTGATGTTCTCTGGAGATGCTGCTGGGCCAGCAGCACCCATCCGGGTGTTAGAAGGAAAGCATGGGAAACACCCCAGCTCTGCTGCTGTGCCGAATATCTTTCCCACTCCCATCCCCTCTCCCACTCCTCATCTTAGAGATCTCACTTAGAACAGGGATGGGCTTGAGTCTGAGCATTTGTGCCTGGCCCTCCCGTTTGGTTTTGTCAGTTTGCAGAAACAGAGGACAGATCGCAAAAATCGCCTACAGATTTCCTCCAAGTGTAGTGGGATTTGGATTTCCAAATTTGTTTTAATCCTGATTCTATTTTAGCCCAATGGTTTCTCCATTTAATACCTACTACAACTGTAAAAAAAATGTAAAAGGTCTGCGTGGCAGATAGATATGCACCCTTTTGTGCTTTCTTCCACAATCATTAAATAAAAATATTTGGTAACATCAAGGCAGACAGTGAGTTGGCGATGGGTCTGGCTGTGCTGAACCCAGTCAGTGGGACTGTCTTGTAGGAGCACCAGCTCTGGGGGCTGGGGCTGGATTCCCTTCTTGGTAATAGACCTGCTGCATCACACGCAGCTTAGCTCTGCCTAAAGGGCTCCACTTAAAGATGATGCCAGTTAATGCAACCTTTCAAATACAGAGATCATCTTCTGTAAATACTACATTTGTCATCTAAAGGCTTCAAAAAACCTTTTTACTTCTCGTAAAGAGTGTTCAGTGTAAGAATCAAAAGAACTACATTAAAGCTAAGTTGGTATTATTATCTACAAACACTAGCTTAAATGAATAATCTTGTAAGCTGCAAGGAGTTTATTGAAATCCACTGCAAATGTGCTCCAATCCATGTTATCTATACACAAAAGATCATAAATTGTTTTTTTTTTCATGTTTAAGTTTGAAAGTTCCATATTTTTAAGTCCTTCGATTTGTTCCATGGGGATTTTTCTACTCTCTTGATATTTACAGCGACTTTTCAGGAGTAGACGATCTGTCTCTCTGACTGTAAATAGGAAACGGTTCATGTGACATGAAGCTTTGTCAAATGCATAAAAAAGCTGCCTGAATTAATTACTCTATTTTGCTTATACAGAAAGTAAATCAGTGATTTCAACTATTTCTTTAAACTACAAAGAGGAAAAAGATGGTTCAAGTGTACTATCGCTGTAATTCATTATCTGCCTGACTCCAGCTTAATAGAACATGATTATCTCAAACAAGGAGGTGTCCAAACTATAACTACTGACATTACTTCAATGAAGACATTTTCAGGAGTGCAGGCTATTTCTGACAATGATATAAGTGCAGAATAATTTAAATTAATATAAAAGATCCTTTGGGGGGCTATATTTTTTAATTGCCATTACACAATGAATATTTGATACCTATATTTGGCATATAATGAGGATTAAAATGATATTCCCCAAACAGAGTTTTAATAACAATGTAAACTATCGAGAACTTCATTACAGCAGCTAAGGGATTAGAAACGAGATCTGAAGGTGACCAAAGGGAAAATCCAAAACATCAAACACCTCTTCTGTTTGAAATTGCCTTATTTAAAATAAAACACAAAGAACTGATGCACCTCAGTCAAAGCGCTAAATCTTCAACGTCCCCACATGGAAACTCAGCAGCTGCAGCTCCTCTCCCAGAGGAGAGCTTTGTCAGAGTGCAGCTCTGGAGCACTGCTAATCCCCATGGGGGTGCCTTGCCTGGCTGGACCTTCAGGTGTCACCTTCTACAGCTTTTGCTATGCTCCATGATACCTGTGGCACTGGTGCTCAGCTGCCCAGCACCACATCCACACAGATTTGAAGATCTCCAAGGAGGGAGAATCCACAGCCTCTCTGTGAGCTCTCTTGTGTGAGTCAAGGACCTGACCCTCCATCAGGAGCTGCTGATGGGACCCCTGCACAACGGGGTGAGGCAGTGAGGTCGTTTCCACCAGTGAGTCCCTCCCTGCAGCAGGCAGTCCCCCCTCTGGGCATCTCACATAAGGAACAGCCCTACAGTATATATAATCATTCCCAGACCTAAATGCAGCCAAGGTGTCTCACAGGCTGCTCTCTTCGCTTCTCACAAAGGCTTTGAGGCAGCTCACATCCCTTGAACACATTTCCAACCACATAAATATGTCTAAGTACATGCCTGTCTTTTCAAGAGCAGCTGCAGCAGTTTGGGAAGATGCGTCACTTGGCTAAGAAACTGTATATATGTATCTATACATCGATATGTACGGTACGTATTTTAGCGTGTACTTATGCTCTGTATGTATACGTACATATATTTGTACATAGGTATGTATATATGTATTTGTACATATGCATTCAGTTGTGTGTTGGGAAGTGCATGCAGCTCTGACTGCAATGTTTCATGCCTAGAAATGAATGATGTACCTGCAAAGTGCAGAGTAGTGCCTCCTCTCTGCTCTGATTGCTTTTGTTTTCACTCCTTTATTAATCATCTCCTGCTGATATGTGGGAGGAGATTCTGATGATGAATATGTGTTAAATAATTTGCAAGCATTCATTTTTTGTCCTGGTTTTCCAACGTGTTAAACTGGCATAAACATTGGCAGAATTTCCTTTAATCCTCCAAGGGATCCCTGCTTGCTCTCCGTCCTGAGCCCTAATCTCTGTAACATGTTGCTGGGTCAGTTACTCAAGATGGAGGGCGTGCATCCTTGCCTAGTGCATTTTCTTTCTCTTTCCCTTTTGCCAACAGGGGCTGTGACAGGAGAACTGCCCCCTCCCTCTTCGCTCATCAGACAAATCCAGCTCCCACCCCGCACAGAGGGGAGAATGCACTGGGTAGCTGGATTTTTTGGACATGAAGTGGTGTCTTTGTGGGTCCCTAATTCACCCTTCCAAGTCTCATAATTGCCAACAGAGGTCTTTTTTCCTTCTCATAATGTACAAAATGATCTGCCCTTTTATGATTGCCTTGAGAATATCCCACAAAGCTGACGGTGAGGGAGCAGATGCCTCATTCAATTCCAAATAGAAGGAAATCTGTTGTCTCAAATAATCCCTAAATTCAGACACTTTCAGCCAGCTATTATCAAGAGACCACATTTTAAGAGCAGATGTGTTATTAAGGCTGAGAAATGTTATGAGTACTTCATGATCTGACAAATGAATTCAGGCTATCCAGCATTCCAGCATTTGATCTTTTAATAATTCAAAAACCGAAATGGAAACCTCTGGGGGTGGGGGAGGCTTTTCCACCAGATCCCTACCTGGCATTTTAGGTCTTGCCTGAGTTTGCTGGGGAATACTGCCAGTGGAGATTTGGGGCACATGAAGCCTACATTAATGTTTTTCTTTCTTCTGTGATAGCATTAGACCTCTGCCTCATCAGTCAACCCCCAATTTTGTCACCCACCTGGCTGAAAGACAGGTTTGTATGAATACCACTGCATTGAGTAGCAACCAGAGAGGTGAGCCTGGCTCTGATCTCCAGCTCACAGCCTGTGCTGCCTGCCACAGAGCACTTCTGCCCCACGCGTGTGCCTGGTGTGGGGCTGGGCTGGGCCCAGAGGCTGCAATCAGGCAGTGGTTTGTCTGGCCAGCACAACAGCTCGCCATGGTTCTTTGGGCAGCACATACTGATTGTTGTGGCTGTCCTGAAGTAGGGCTCTAAAGAAACTGCTCATTTCCTTCCCTCCCATGGGATGTCTTCTGCAAGAAATGAACACAAGAATCTCCCTCACCAGAGCCAGAAATCACTGTGTGGTTGGCACCACCTCTCCAGAAAGCACCCAGAGCCCTTGCTCACCTCAGGGCCCAGGCTGCACCCCTGTTCAGGTGCTTGTAATGGGGAATCTTTGGAGATGGGGGCAGATAAATTGTAGCAAAGAAAAATTCCAGTTAGGAACTGCATTACCAAGGACCAGATCTAGAGGGGGGAAGCTACAGATAGTGCTGCCAAAGATGCTTAGTTGATTCAGGTGCTCTAAAATTGTCCTGCACTTCTAGAATTTCTGCTCTCCATCTCCATGGAAAGCCTTCCAGGTTCTCCTAAATACCCTCGACTTAGACAGCTGCATTTTTGGGGCTGTAGAAGGGCTGCAGGACCCAAAATGAGACAGGCTGCAAGGAGCACCAGGGACCTTTAGGCGTGTCTCGCAGCACCCCCATCTCTGGTAGGCTGGATGTGCCACTACCGGCAGCAAGAACACGATGCAGTGGTCCAGGAACCAAAGCCAAGCGCTGCTCAGACATGCCATCTGTAAAAAGTAATGATGTCCTCCTCCCCAGCATTCTGGGGTTTTTACTTCAATTTGGTCATTCCAAGCTTTTCTGATCATTAGAAAAAGCCTCCGGCTCCTAAACAGGTTTGTTTTAAAAGCATATTTAAATATCTTTTACTTCTTAGCTGAAAAAGAAGCAGCCTGCATAGAAACCTAGTTTTCCACACTCCAATGTACCACATTTTAAATTCAGAAACAAAGAGATACACATGGGTGAGTGAAAGCACATCTTGCAGAGCTCATCTGAGAGATGCTACATGTTTCAGACTGCTACCTAAAGCACAACCTGCCGACCACGCCATCAGAGGAAGAAATGAGAAATTACGAGGGTCACTGGGCACTCTGTGTGCCTCCGAGGGCTGCAGTTGTCTGGCGAGGCAGAGGTTGTCGCTGATAGCAGAAGGGCCATGCTCCTCAGTGGGCCCCACACATCCCAGTACTGGTGTGCTGAGGTAGCTTGGCCACCAAAGAGGGGACGAGTTAGCAATCCCTCAAATCAAGCCGTATCCCGACAGCCGGGGCTGGGGTGTTATCCTCATGTTTGTAATTCTTTTTCACAGAAAGATTGCAATGTGCGGGGTGTTTTTTTTTCTTTCTTTCTTTTTAAATGCACATTTAGTCTGAGCAGTAGTGCAGGAGATCTGAGGTGCTAATATATGATGTGAGGAAGGACTGAAGTCTCCTGGGTGGGGTGGGGGGGGTCTTTTTGGCAATGATGTGCCTCAGTGCGAGGCTTGAATGAGGAACGCTACGTGCACCGTAAATCACACACAGGACATGTACAAATGGAGGTGACAGCTTGGCAGGTGCTGGGAGAGCTTCCCCTCCTGGTGCCCACCACCCCATCCCAGCCCATCGGCAGCCACGCAGTGCTCCCCAGCCAGTTATTCTGTGGGTCAGAGCTGCCAGAGCACGCAGGCCTGCAGGGACGGTGCTGGCATGTCTCCAGCTCGCTTCTAAAGCGGGTGTGATTTGATGTCTGCTGGGTTTGTGGGTAGAGGTTAGAGAAGCTTCACTTTTCCAGATTGGATTCCTTACTCCTTAGGACAAGCGGAGGTGCCAGGTTTCCCTCTGCAGACGCAAGCATCGCGCTGTTGGCACCAGCAGCCCCACCAGGTTGCACCAGATATTGGGAGTTCTAAATCAGTTACCAGAATAAATAGCAGTGCTAGTTAAATTAGTTATTTCTGGTCAGAAAATGAAGACAAATTAGCAAAACGTAAATCAAATACTGCAAAAAAAAAAAAAAAAAAAAAAAAAAAAGACAACATTCTAAATGAAGACTTTTTTTTCCAAGTCAAGGTTTTGAAATGGAAAGATTTTTAAAAAGCAACAGTAGACGTTTTAAAAAAAGACCACCCCACACTAACTTCCCCCCTATATACTACCTCAGTGAAAAACTTCTCTGTGATTAAAGCTGGTTCCATGAGAAGTGTTGTGTTAGATGTCCTGATGGCATGCGCATACTCTCTTTACAGCATGACAGATCAAAATCTTTCTCATTGCTCTGGAGGTTTATAAACATTGGTCTGCTTGGTCATTATTTGTGTAAAAGGTAAAATCAGGACTGTGGTTTATTTGCAAGTTAGTATCTTTGACACTTTGAAAATAACACGTAAGTTATTTACAGAGTGGTATACAAAGCCCAGAGGTATTTGAATAAGCCTGAGAAAAGGGCCTGTGGAAAGGAAACCTCTGGTCAGTAAGTTTAAGTTTGCTGTTCAGGATGTTTAATAGTATCACAGAATTAAGAATCACAGCATGGTCGAGATTGGCAGGGACCTCTGGAGGTCATCTGGGCCAACCCCTGCTCAAGCAGGGACACCTGGAGTGTGCTGCCCAGAACCACGTCCAGGCAGCTTTTGAAGATCTCCTAGGAGGAGACTCCACAGCCTCTCTGGGCAGCCCATACCATTGCTCAGTCACCTGCACAGCACAGAGGTGCTTCCTCATGTTTAGAAGGAACTTCTTGTCCTGGCACTAGGCACTACTGAAAAGACCCCAGCTCTGACTTCTTTGCACCCTCCCTTCAGGTATTTCTGTACGTTGATGGAATCCTCCCTGAGCCTCCCCTCCTTCAGGCTGAACAGTCCCAGCCTTCTCAACCTGCCCTCACAGAAGAGATACTTCAGTCCCTTTGTTTTCTTAGCGGCTCATTACTGGACTCCAGTAGCTCCATATCTCTCAGTATAGTTAAGACTGGAAGGGCCTGCTTCCTCCACATGCTGGCAACACTCCTCCTAATGCAGCCCAGCATATTATTGCTCTTCTTTCCATCAGGTGTTGCTGGCCCATGGTCAGCCTGGTGTCTAGCAGCACTCCCAGGGGCTTTTCTGCAAAGCTGCTTTCCAGCCAGTTAGCCCATCTATGACACGCATGGCATGTTGCAAAGTGCAAATCTAGGAGATAGTTTGCTGAAGATTATAAGGGTTTTCTCAGCCATAACGTACAGTGGTACCTTGAATCACAGCAACACCTGAAGTGTCCTCAGCAGCAGGTACACAGGGTACACTTCTCTGTAGTGATGTAGAGAGCATACTGTCATCAGTGGTGGGCAGAACTAAGGTTCACAGAACTCTCTCTGAATCTCCCAATTATATTTTGAAAAATTTTGAGATTTTTTTCTTAGCTTAGAATTTCCAAACTGAATATGAAAAGAACTCGGCACGCAAGAGACTGTTTTTTTTTCCTTACAGATCATATCTGCATTTACAGCTCAAGTGTGTTACTTAAGAATTTTATATACAATTTTTTAGGAATTCCTTCCTGTACATTTTCTTCATAAATATCCTGGGTACATCTTGCTTGTGAAGTGAGACAATTATTACTGTAGGAAAAAAAAAAAAAGGAAAAAAGTATGTTCTGTGCAAAGCTTATGTGCTCTGCAGGAGTTTATCTGCAGCAGTTATGATCACAGAAAGGGTTCTGGGTGATAAATACATCCTAACCTTCAGTGCCATATCTTTATCACTGCTGTAATGCAATGCAGTTCTAATGCTGCATTGTCAAAGTGTATGGCTTTGCCCACGGGCGATATTTCTTCATCTATGAGCTCCAACTTATACAGACTCTGTGGTCACTGGCTTTTAAATGTAATAAAATTTGGGTACTTTAAGGTGTACTTAAAGTACACGCTTAGCTGAAAGTTCAATTTTAAGGTGCACTACAGTACCTTACAAAAGCAGTCAGAGTGGTGGTGGCAAGAAGGACAGTATCAGTAAGATTTCTAACTCAGAGGACAAGAAAAAAAAAAAAAAGATATTTGGAAAAAAAAAATCCTACTTTTTAAACTTCCATGCGATCAGGAAGGGGGCTCTTCCTGACACTACTTTTCGAAACAAAGCTGAACACCTTCTCCTCTTGCTAAAGAGTAAATCTACAAAGCCATGATTGTTCAGGTCACTCCTTTTAGGCTGGAAGATTCCAGAGGAATACAAATTGCTTTTTTACCAGCAATCTAAGTACGTCATTATCTACAGAGAATTTGCCATCTCCCCATAATAATATCCCAGCTCTCAAAATACACTCATCCTTTAAAAACAATCACTTGCAAATTTGAATATAACCAAATTCTGCGGGGAAACACTTTAGCTCAGCTCGTTTTCTAGTACTGCTCCCCTCTCTCCTTCCCTGATTTGCAGTTGGTGCCGTGAGAATTGGTGTAAGACGAGGCCAGCCGGCAGGACCTTCCCACACCATACTGCAGCCTCCTCGCTGTGCTCGGCTTAGGTAGTGGGTTTGCACCTCTTCTGCCTGAAGAGAAGTTGCCTTCGCAACCTTCTATGCAGCAAGACCTGTCTACATCAAATCAAGCTACAATTCCAAGCCACATTCTGCTTCCCATGTTTGCATAAAACTCCCACTGACATGAATAAGACTTCTGTGTATATCATGCTGTGTAATAAATAGCATTCAAAACAGAACCTATGCAAAGCTTTCTCACTGTTTTGGGCTACCAATTTATCCTCGTATTTACAGAATATTGATGTAAGCAGATGCCCAAACCGCCTGTCATTTTTAAAATATGCAGAGATGATTGGTACAGTGACTGCAGAAACACTGAAGACTTCCTGATCTTCCCCATCCCACCCCCAGGCCACCACCAAAGACGCCCTTGCTGGACACAGCTCCAGGCTCATCCCTGCACTCTGCACATTGCATGCAGCTGAGCCTACTCCTGGTTTCACTCCCACACCACTGTCCTCTAAGCTACCTTGTCATGAGAGGGGAACAGCAGAAAGAAGCCCAGCTCCCTGCCCGCCAGATTGCATCTGGAGGGGTTTTCTTTGACTGGATCTACCTACTAGGGTGAGCAGATCCTTTCTGGTTCCTTGGGCTGTGAACAAAGATCCCAGCAGCAGCTCTCGCAGGAGTAAGAGAGGCAGCCATACAGCCCCCTCTGCCGCAGCATGGATGCCCCTGGCTCTCCCTTCCCGCCAGTGCCAGAGGAAAGGCTTTTGTCTGCTCTCTCCCATCTAAGGTGTTCTCTCAGAGTTTCCATTTCTTAATAAGGCAATTGACAAATAGCATCAACATAGCATAAATCAGATGCTAAATATTTATGTGCCATATAAATCTCAGGAAATGCTGTCATCTTTTGTCTACTCATTTCAGAGCCTCAACCTGCTCCTTACTTGTACTAAGGGGACTAGGGGAGAAAACAAATAACTAAGCTATAGGATGTAACTTGCCCCAGAGAAAGCTGAACGCATACATAATGAGAGGTGCACCGGGCACACCAGATTTATGTACGAAAATTGTCACCAGCAAGCACTGTACTGCAAATGTCAGAGTGGCTGTACTAGGCATAACATCACGAATTTTTGCAGTACCACCCTCTGATTAAAGCCTTCCCCAGCCACTTTAGGCCTGGGATGCAAGCTCACTGCCACACCTCTCACCCTTCCAGAGGCCAGCACAGCGCCCAGCACACTGCGGGCACCTCCTGGAGCACCTCGTCCCATGCAGGTGCCAGTCCCCACTCTGCTGGGAAGCTGAGGGCAGGGCAGTACCGCTCTTCCCAGCTATGACCCACCACCACTGCAGGAAAACTGAGACATGCTGTCCAGCCTGGCAGCGAGCGTCAGCTCATAGACTGGCGTCCTCCAACACTTGACTTCCTCTAAGCAAGCAAAACAGCTCTGTGCTGGCAGTGCGAGTGTGTGCGTGTGTCAGCATGCCTGGGTGCATGTAGATGGGCTGTCCAAAAGCACCCTGTCCTTACTAAGTGTGCTTTGGAGGTGTGCCACTCCACAAATATCGGAAAAGCCCTGTGGAGCTATTTTATTTTATTTTTGAGCATTGCTAGTATATGACGACATGGTTTCCACCCTTTTCAATTTTCCACAGATGATTTCTCTGTTATTTAATGTTGATTCTAAAGCCACTTAATGGGATTTCCACAGAACTCAGCCATCTCAAGGAGGAAAATAAGCGATTTTGCTGCCCTGAAGGAGACAGAGGAGATGACTCTCAAAAGGATACCTGGATGTTCACACTGCATTTTGGAAGAAAAATCACTGAGACAAGAGTAAAAAAAATGTAGCTAGTAAATGAGAAATTAAAGTTGAAAGCCATTCTCAAGTGTAAGAACTTCTACAGTACATCTCCAGCAATATACAAAGCAATGGCAGGCCCTACCGTGGAAGGAAGGATACAGCAGCACAGTCATAACGCTGTGCTTGGTGACACTTATTTTAAGAGCCGGGTGCTTTTAGCTACTGACTCCCAAGCAACGATAGCCACTCAGGTGTCTGCATCAAACTTTTTCATTTTCAAATTTTTCAATTTTAGCTGTCTTGGATGTGGCAATTAATTCAGCAGCCAAGGAGAGTCTCCTGTGCATTTCCATGAAAATAAGTCACTGTTTGTATGTTTACCCAGAATGGGATGAAAAATATTTGGCAATTTTCCGCACCTCACTTATTGATTGTGCAGCTAAAAAATCTGACATGTGAGGTGTGCTAGTTAAATGAAAAGTAGCAAATTCTCAGTCTTATTTTTCTTTTTGTAATTCTGATCTTTGAAAGAAGGGGCAAGGTCTCTATTTCCATCCCATATTTTAATGTGTTGACCTTACAAGACCTTTCAGGATGCTTGAAAGTCCACTTTAAGCTGTAAAAAAAGGGGGGAAAGAGTAAAGCATACCAAAAAAGAAAGGGGGAATTATAATGATTACAAGTGATTTGAGTCTGCAGTTTCTTATAAAAACTGCCCACAGCATTATAATACAAGACCATGGTGTTGGCAGTTTACAGCTGTGTCAAACATTAATCATTGGAAGAGAAATTTTCTGTACTGTTCAGGTTGATTGATTTTTATTTTTTTTTTTAACTTCTGATCCATCAGCTCGGGCATTTCCAAGAATGAGATTTGGGAAAAATATGTTATTTTTGGCAACTTTTATACGGCAACTTTTTCTTGGAACTGCTGTAACATTCCCATGCTTCAAAGCAAGGCTTGAAATCTGGCGAGGGATTGGCCTTGACTTCAGGGATGTGCCTTGCACATCATCTTTCTGGAAATCCACCTAATTTGGCCAATATATGCTTTGGGGAAAATATCTCAGTTTATAGCTACTCAGTAGAGATTCTATTTGATACTAACAGATAAAGCCCCCAAGATTACCACTTTCATGGGGCATGCTCCTTCCCATTAGATCCAAGAGACAATAGAGATCGCCCCTCATGAAACAACAGAGCGCACCTGGGGCCAGTGTTATGGGATAGAAGCCAGGCTTCCTGCAGTAGCTGCTCTAGGCTGAGCTACAGCCAGAACTCAGAAGAGGGGCCATATTTGTAGCAGATAGGACTGTATCTGTATGGTATCCTCGGGTTATGTTTAAACTGGTGGACTGGTAAACATGTCCAATCTCCTAAAGGTCTGTATGCATCAGATTGCCACTCAACCCCTTTCCGAGGGAAGAGCACAGGCTCTATCTGGGTGTCTGATCCAGATGACCAAGGAACAGGGATTCCAGGTCACAAAGCCTGGAGTACCTCTACTCAGTCACTGTACTGCCTCCTGGAAGTGGTACGTTAAAGTGGAGGGTGTTTCAGATGAAGAGGTGACAAAAAGGGGAATGAGGCTGGGAAAAGCAAGGGGTCAGTTGACACTGGAGCAGGAGAGTGAGATCAGTTGAGGAAGGGATTATTTGGACAAGTAAACTGGAAGCAAGAGCTGGGAACAGGGAGCAACAAGTACTGAAATGAGCACAGAAGACAACCTGTGGGCAGCCAATGCAATCATCTGCAGAGCTGGGGCAGGAAGAAGGCTGGGTCATGGGGAGTGATTAGTCTGGTAGAGGTGGAGAACAGAGCAGGGGATGGAAGACAAATGTGGCAAAGAAACTGGTGTAGAGAAAGGCCCGGAACAAGTGAAAATACTGGAGAGGGTGGGGAACACCAGAATTGGACTTAAAGCTCAGGAAAGTACAACCAGACCCGTTGCCCAGGGTGAAAAAAAAGGGAGGGCAAACTGTCAGGGAGATAGTGGATCTAGTATGGTAAGGATTCTGGGCAAAATAGTGACTTTGAGGTCCAGCAAGGCAAACAGAAATTCAAGAGAAACAAGAAGCCAGGAACAGGAAGCAGATAGGCTGAATATAAGCCATTTAGAGGGCAAGAGACAGAATAGATCAAAGCATGAAGAGGAATAGCAAAAGCAACCATGGCCAGCAGAAAATGTTTCTTAGTGACTTTTCTACAAAGTCTGTAAAGAGCAACAGTACTATTAGGGAGGTATTTCAATTTTGAAAATTTTGATTTTGAAAAGAAGTCTGTTCATGGGAGAGCTATAAATTAGATTGCTTTGAAACAAAAGACTTGGCAGCCAAGATGAGGGAATTTCAGCTGGGACCTCCTCGTGGTTTGTGAAGATCAAATAGACAGTGGACTGGAAGTTGGTGGCTGCTTAGGAACGTTTACCACGCCCTGGCTGCTTTCTCTGTGCTGAAGGCAGTATCCCCAGTAGAGTGTATATTTGACACTTGAGAAGGGCTCATACCTAAGTTGATAAGAAACGTGAAGAAAGCTGGAAATAAAAATTTCCTAAGATACTAAGAAGGGTGTATAAGAATGATCAGGACACTACAGGATCAAAAGGTCAAACCTTCACAATTAAGAAAAAGGGCAGATTTGTCTGACAGCTCATTCTGTTTGTGAGGCAAAAAAGGATGCATCTTTGAGGAATAAAACTGCATGATATATCACAAGAGAGGTAAATGGAAGGGCAGGGAATGCCAAACAACAGGCATTAAAACTTATCAAGTGCAGAACACTAACAAAGTAGGTTCAAAGAGCAGGGGAAACAGCAGACTGAGAGGGTCGAGAACGATTTATTTAATATAGTAGAAACAAAAGGAATTGGCATCAGCCTATTATTGGTGGGGAGTATGCCAACATTGTTAATGATGCGGAAACGCTCAGTGCATATTTCTGTTCTACTTGGAAAGATGTGGGGCAACGTAACAGTATCATACGAAGATGTGAAAGTCCTTTCCAATCTACACATAACTGAAGGGTATGTTAAATGACTCCTAGAGGGAAATATTTATAGATTAGTTGTTTTGGATAACTAGCATACAAGAGCTGTAAAAGTTTTGCTGAGGGAATCTCTTTTCCACTGTTATTTCTGGCAAATCTTTGTATGTCATCCAAGGAAATCCCAGAAGGCCCCCACATCAGGTTGGATGGGACTTTGAGCAACCTGATCTAGTGAAAGATGTCCCTGCCCACCGTAGGGATGTTGGACAAGATGATTTTTAATGGCCCCTTCCAACAGGTACTATGATAAAGCAAACCACTGAAAGCAGATCTTCCACAGCAGATACTAAGACAGCCCACTACATTTTCTGCAAGGACACTCTGAGACACCAGAATCTTTTGTGCAGAGGTCTTAGGCTCCACCATGCATCTGGGAGCCCATGCATGGAGGCTCAGAAAGCCAGGGAGTCCCGTATTGGTCACCCTGAAGTATCTGACCTTCCTCATCTCCCTGAGTAATTCACCACCTACGATCAAAAATAGTTCCACATCCTACTCTCTGAAAGGTGTTGTAAAAATTAAGCCCACCAGCACAAAAGCAGTAACTAGAACATCCTGCAGGAAAAGTTAATTGTGCAGTCTTCATGTTGGGGTCTGAACAGTGTTCAGTGAATAAGACACAGGTTCTTGTGTTGAGCACAGACCCAATATAAATAGCTGTTCATTAAGTGAGCACCACCTGCTCCATGAGCTGGATGAGGCAGGGGTTCTGTGGGACAAACAGCACGGGATTATGCTTGTGTAATTAAAGACAGCCACAACGTGCGAATGCTCAGAGGGGCCAAACTGAAACTCTGCAAGCCGGCTTAGCAGTGGCTCTTTCTAGCTTCTCAGTGCTTGATTTTGCAACCTGTAGTAACAATCTTTCACTGCGGTTTGCATGTGTAATATCATTATGTAGTCTTTGGTAACCAATCGAAGCAGGCTTGGCATTGTAGAGCTCAGTGGAATCTTATTTAATTGCCTTATAGACATCACGGGTATAGAGCAATACAAAGGTAGAAGAGGGAAAAGACTAAAGAAACTACAAGTCTCCTCATGATGCAGAACACGTCCAATGAGGAAGAGGAGAGAAAAAGGAAGAAATGATGAATATTATTGTTGACTGAAAATGCAAACAAAAAACCTCTTTGTCTCCCTAAGACCCCAAACTTTGGGGAAGTTTGCCTTCTGATCCCAGTTCCAGCTCTGTGACTCAAGCTTCGCTCTCTAGATCTGCAATCTATCTTCCCATTTATCTCTAACTAGGACAATTTCTGAGTCCTATATGAGTCATCGGTAGGTTTTATATAGAAACCAAAGAAGGTTCTTCCAGTCTCTCAGTAAGATATTCCGTGCTGCCAGGGAAGCACTTTTGGTTGTTCTGACAAGCAATTGTAACTGCTCTGCTCTGAATTGCCAAAAATACTGTCTGAAGAGCAAAAGGATTGCTTGCCATCTACACCCAAAAGGGTTTATGATACAACCTTCATATCGCCTGAGTGCGTTGATCTTACCTTGCAACAGCAGATATTATAGGCTTTGCAAACTGTCCAGGTCCCAGTGGGTATAATTTTCAGGCTGGCTAACTCTCTGGGCTCAAGTGATGCCACTCAGGGGCTCTGAGCCAGCTGAGGGGAAGGGGTCTGAGTCAGGGCTCCCGAGAGCAAGGACCTCCTTCCTTCTGCTGGACACCACTCCTCGCAAGCCTGCTCCCATCACTGATGGCCATCTACCCGCAGTTAGGTCCTGTCCTTTCTCAGCTGAGACAGGAGGGACAGGTGGCCCGTGCCGGAAGCAGTGGCTGTGGCACAGGAGAAGGGGGGAGATCCTGGTAGAGAGCCCAGAGCTGCAATGTGACAAACAGGAGGCCAGGTATTAACAGGTGGGTGAGAAGACGGGCTGGCTGGCTGCGCAGGAAAGGGACCGTTTCAAAAGCAACGCGGCATGGATCACAGGGAGAGCGTGCATGGTGGGGAGGGCATATTTTGAAGAGGAGGAAGGAGCTGTTTTGGAATTGGGTGCAAAGCCATTTGTTTGGAGGGATGCCAGGGTAACAGTAGGTGCACAGAACAAACGCACACAGTCGTCCTCGCACCCCGCGCCTGCATGCTTGTCCTTCACAGTACCTAAGTAGGTCAGCCCGTTTCTTCAACCTTTCCTCTTCCCTTTCGCACTTGCTCTCTTTGTGGGAGGTGGCAGTGGCGGTAGCAGAGGGGCTACACCCGTTTTCACTGATTTCCAACACTGTCTACGTGTGAACAAGAGAAGCGGAGAGAAGCTAAAGCTGCTTTCTTATTAACAGCTGGTGACAGTCCCTTTGCACAGTGCATGTCGCATTTCTTAGTCGAGGTAGAAAGGAGCGAAAGAGGAAGGCAGTTATTTAAAGTTTAGCATTACAGATGAATTACAAGGATATTCTGAGGCTCACAGTCCCTCAGTGATTCTGCGAGCCCCGAGGCTGGCCTCACCACACCTTTGCGAGTGACTATTTTAGGCAAGTGTGCTCATCGGGTCTGGGAGGACGACTGCTCCAAGTAATTCTGGGATGCAGGTTTTGCACCACAGGATGCCAGCGGGATCCAGTGAAGGTTATGGACCGTCTAGCCTGAACTCCATCTGTGCCCTGAAGTTTCCTCTTGGCTGGGCACTGCTGAAGGACCAGAAGCAGCCAGTAGGAAGCAGTAGGCACAGGGACTCATGGGGACTTTAAGCCATCTGAACGTGGCATGCAGTTTTTAAGACATTTTTCTAAAATGCTGTGAACATATTGCACCCAATTATAATTGCGCTATGTGCTCCGCACCGTGCTATGAGTGCATACCTCCTTGCCGCTACAGAGGGGCAAATCTGACATACATACAACAAGTGTGCTGTTTTCTCCTGTGTATCTTTTCCCATCGTGTTTATCACGATAGGATTTGCATGCCTCCCAGTAGGGCACTGAGCTATGCGGCTAACATCTGCCACGTGCTGTTTTGTTCTGTCCTCCTCTCCCAAGGAAGGAGCTGAGTGTAGTGGAGCATCTTGTTTTAGTAGTGCATTTGGTTGGCTTTTGCTTTTCCTGCATGTGGAGCTGCATATTTATATGAGCAAAAGGGCACAGAAATGTGTCCTGCAGTTGGAAATGCCTTTATTTCAGTAAGAGGAATTATGGCTAATTAAGTCAAATTAAAAAGGGAAGAGAGAGTTGATTTTCTTTATTCTAAGCATACTCCGTTTGACAAATGGGTCTTAACCACAGATGACAGTATTAAGCTTCAGTCTCTCAGACAAGGAAATCTTGGCTTCTATTCCCTCTGCCCATTTATCTATGATAAATTTAAAGACACATGTTCCCCCTTCTTGGACAAACATTCTTCAACTGTTTTTTTTTTTTAAATTCAACTGTAAAATACATCTGGAATCGCTTTTTTTTTTTTTTTGTCCTTTTTCTCCTTCCTTGAATGAGCAGCACCCTAGAAAGCCCTCTGCAATGCCTCACAAAGCCCTTGGTGGACCTTGGCAAAGAGTAACACTGGCTCTGGGTGCAGCTCTGTTTCATGACAGTTTGGATCTTCATGCAGTTTAGTGCCACAGGCACTTCTGAAGCCTAGAAGCCTGGCCTACTTGCACTTCTATTGCTAGGGCTTTATTTTAAGTGTTTTCACCTTTGTGAAGGTGAAACAATCCTTAATCAAGCAAATAATTAGTATTATTAAAGCAACAATTTTGGTATTCCACAGGGAACTGAAACATAGACTGACTTTTCAAGACTAAAGAGAAAAACTGTGTTTTAGCCTGAAACAGAAATGTCATTTCTTGAGCCTAGAGTCAATGTCCTATGCACTGGATGTGTGCTTTTTTCACCTTTTACAGTTTGATATTCTTTTATTTATATTGGCTTTTCAGAGATTGTCTTACCATCAGTATTATAACAAAGACATGTTCACATGTTGCTGTTAATAGCAAGTCTATTCATACTTTTTCTATGTTCATTTTGAGATCACCTTATTGTAAAGGGTCAGAATGAGCCTTTCTTTGCTTTAAGCTTAGCAAAATGCTCGGTTTCCTATGGTCTCTGCAATCGCCTGTCACGAGCTCTGTCTTAGAGGTTTCAGCCTATCAGTTACAGTCTATCATCCTTTACTTTCTGCTTTGGTATTAAGACAAGAAGCAAACACAGATCTGCAAAAACATTACAGGAAGCAAATAGTACTTTTAATGTTGGAGAAGAGCCAGCCCGACAAAATGAAGCCTGAGACTTTCCTGACCTCCAGCACAACACTCAGGAGCTGGTCAGGATCCAGCTTGCAGAGACTTGGGCTGCATATGGAGCACATTTGGTAATGCCCTTTCCACGCTTCGGGGACGTTTGTTGGCATGATCTGTGTCATGACTCCAAGGTCCAATGTGAAATGTGGCATTTCTGCATGTTCAACACTCCTCACAAGTCTCAGTCCCCAGATTCTGTAAGAATTTCAGATTCTTTCTTTTGTCCTCTTAATGTTAAGGTGATTTTAGTGAAGGAAAAATACAACACTAACAAAAATACACTGAAGCATCAGGACAGGAACAATATGAAGCCTATCATACAGTTTACATATATTTCATATATTTCTTCGGAGGCATATCGGGAAGGAAAAAAAGAACACTACAAAAGCATTCACCATAGGCAGAGCCACTTGTGCAGGAAGAAGGCACAGTGGGGCCTTCAGGCAGGCTGGGCATGGTGCTGCACCAAGAACCTTTCCTCCTTCCCAAGAGATTCCCAGGCATTCATAATGCTGTGCCTTGCCTCAGCCACGATGTCGCTGCCCAGGCATTGGGGACAAACCCATCTAAACCCTGGACCTGTGAGCAACCCCACACTGGCCTCCCTAGGTCTGCCTGGGTGTGATTGAGGAGGCTGGCGAGATGGCTTCCTGCACTGACCTCACACCTCCAGGCCGGACCTTGGATGCTGGACTCCTCCCGCCATAGTGAGGCCCAGCACTGACCCAAGAGGCACCACAGGGCCCTGCCCAATGCCCAGCCAGGTCTTGCACCCACCTCTGCCCTGCCATGGCTGCAGCCTGCCCTCCAAGGGCAAGCAGTGACCCCACATTTCTGGAGAGCTGGCTGCTGTAAACTCTCCCCCCCGCAACAACACTTGTTTGTCTTAAATACAAGTTTTTTCCTTGGGCTGCCACAGATTTTCCACTTTGGTGGCCAACCAACAGCTGGTCAGGAAGGTTCATTAGCGCCCATGAGAAGCACCGTCTTCCAGTGCCGGCCGGGCCTTGCTCACAGGGGAGGCAGGCAGCAGCGCCGCACAAAATGCCAAAAAACCCCAGTTGTTTTCCTCGGTTGCCAGGGTAGGAATTAACGTTGTCCGTGTCGGAGCACAAGGACTCCCTGTGATACGAGTGGGGACAATGGGAAGGTATGTTTTCGTGACCCGCTGCAGGAAATCCTGTGCGTCTTGCAGGGGAACACAGCGCTTTCCTGCGCTGTCTGTGGCTGAGCCCTGGCTCCAGAGGCCCGTAGCAGCCAGGCTCATAGTGACCCATGCCAAACCCTGCTAAATTTTAACAGAGCCTGTTTTTATCCAGTGAGCTGCCCTGGGCACTGTGGCAATGTTGTGCAGCTCTCGGATGGGCCTCCAGGGCAGAGAGGTGACAGGAGCAATCAAAAACAAAGCTGAGCTGCTCAGCCAGTACCTGCAATCCGTTCTATTGACGGCTCTGGGCTGCAGTGCTCAGAAACCCCGCCAATACAACCGGGACAGACACATAGAAACTGTCTGTTTCGAGTTTGGGGTTTTTTTTGAGCAATGTGGTTAATACAGTAACTCAGACAAGACTGTGTTGCACGACTGCTTTTGAATAAAAAGCACGAGCTATGTATCCCCGCCTCGTGCCCCAGTGGAAATCACACTGATAATTTAAACACAGCTGTCCTGCTGTGCATTTGTGTCTGTGGCCCTCAAGGATGGTGACACGCCGCAATAGCTGTGGCTGTCTCAGAACAGAAATAATAAGAGAAACATCTGTCCCCCTGTTTCTGCTCCCCTAGCTCCAGTAAGCAGCACTTCTGGGTCCTGCTCTAAATGTGGGACGTGCTCCCAGAGAAACAGAGATACCACGCTCCTCTTCACTGTTTCCCCCGACTGACACTAAATGGACCACTTCCATGGAGCGCTACTGCTGCTGTTGATGAACCCATTTAAAAAAATAAGAAGAAACAATTCAGAAAGTGACGCATTACTTCTGCCTGCGGACAGAGGGAACAGCTGAAACGTGGGAGTCCAGACTACAGCTGTGTGACTACAGCTTTAAAAAAATATATATGCATATTTTAGTGAATAAAAACTACTGATTCCCTCTGCTGGTATTATAGACCTTATTTACTTACCAAGGTGGTGAAACTTGAAACTGTAGTCACAAGAATATCTGTGAAGCGAAATGTGAGACAACGAAGAGAAGCCACTGCCTCTTCAAAAGTGGGGGGTGTTCATACCACAGCAGTCCCCCTGCCTGGCCTTCCTCTCAGACCTCGTTCTTCCAGCCTGTTCCTGTATCTATATTGTCTCCTTTTATCTTTGTCATGACTTAGGGTCCTATCACGCTAAGCAGCCTAACTGCCACAGACACTTGCATCCATCAGGGGAATGGGATCATTGCTAGGAAATAAATATTCACCCAGATAAGTTACCAGCAGAAGAGCTTCTGCAGCCATTTGGAAAAGCCTCACACTCTAAGACCTCTCAAACGTGGATATTTTCTGAACAGGAAAAAACAAAACAGAAGTAATTTCTTCCTATGGAGGCCAGGCACAAAGACAATGGCATTAAGGTTAGGTGACACATCCATCAGACAAAATGATTAATACCAAACAACCTGTTTGCAGTCAAGCCGTAGGCAGCATTTTTAAGTGTTTCTTTTTTTCTTGCCTTAATTCCTTGCCAGGCAGCTACGAACAGGAGCATATCCATGAACTCAGTGCACCCTGTGTGCAAAATTCACGCTGAGAGGAGGAGGCTGCATTTATTAGGGAATTCATTTGCAAAAGCTAATGGGGCTGGCTGGAAGCCTCTCTACACCTTCCCCCTTTTCTTTCCCCTTCAGTACAGCTACAGGGAGAGCAACACGTCCTTGAAACATTTGTGCTAGAATTGCATGATACCTTGCGCTTCCAAAATAACCTCCTCTACGTGAATGTTGGTGACAGTCACACACTGTCAGAGCATGAGGGACATCTCCTTCTCTATATGCTGTCTTCTGCCAGCAGTGCAACAGAGTGGCTACCACAAGCAAAATCTTACGATTAATCTGTGGATCAGGGACACAGCCACAGGCTACTGGAGAAGGAGAGTGGGTGTTAGCAGGACCATGTAAACAGCTCCAAAAAACAGACATGATACGCAATGTGCCTCTGGATCTAAACGTAGGAAACATTCACCCTGTCCCCAGGTGGGCTGGCTTCTGGTTCCGTGATGAGTGCACAAGGAAATATGTATTACTTTCCTGGAAACCAGGCTTTAAACATCCTTCACAGCAGTTGGAGAGTGAGGGTACACAGAAAGCAGGAGTTTACTCAGGTGTTTCCACTGCCATTGCATATAGGGTACTTCCTTTGACATGTCAGCATCTAACATCTTCAGTGCTCCTTCGTACTGATGATGCAGCTATCCCTGTATCCAGGAGATGAAGTGTCTCTGAGTAGATATGATAGCACAGAGAACATGCCCTCAGGGGTGCACAGTCTGGTAGAACTCCTAATACAGACAGATTTGGTTATCTGACTTTTTGCCCCTCATCTGGTAGTTCTTTCCATCTATGCGTCTTCTGACCTGCTCTCTTTCCACGTTTGTGCTTTGTCCCCCTCCTCACTGTGTGCCTTTACTTGTCCCCACCACTCTTGCCCTCCCTTTCCCCTCTCTGTTCTTCTGCCTTCTTCTGATGAAGTCCCTCTTCCCAGCACTCTTCCCAGAGTGCTCTCCTGGTGCTTGGAAAATAATAAAAACTGTGATCTCAATGGGAAAAGAAAACAAACAGTTGCAATAAGCAGCTCTTCTTGGGAGAAGTCGACCAATGACTCATTCCCAGGGCATTTGGAACGACAACAGGCATCTTCTCCTCTCTTTGCTGTTGCTGCTGTTGTGTTCATTGCAGCACTGCTTACCAGCCAGTGGAGAATGGGGCCCCCCTATGCCTAGTGCTGCATAAATCATTTCTTTGGCCTGGGAAAAGGGGGAAAAAAAGCGAGGAAAAAAAAAACGACTAAAGAAGATGAATACGTGATTCAAGGATTTACTGCTCAGATTGCTTTGGGGGATCTTTTATTCTTTATCCTTTCCTTTGTTTCTCTCCCAGACTGCCTTTCCCGCTGGCCTAGCCCTTCACCCCACCCCATCACTCTCACTCCTGTCTGGCTGCCCCATCTGATTTACCTTCCATTTCACTTTGTCTCCTCCTTTGTCCACCCAAATGCTTTTCTTGCTGTCACTCACTCCCTTTCCTGTGTGGCCAGATCTCCCGATTGCCTTCTCCATTCTGTGATACCGGGTAGCTTTTCATCACCTTGCTGGTGGAATCAAGAGATGCAAAATATTCAGTGTGAGGTAGACACTGAATGGTTAAAACTTGGCAAAGTTATAGAAAACTGAAAACAGGCTCTCATAGCAGAAAGTGTCAGGTACTACCAGCTCCAGCTAAATTAAATTCTGTCCCTATAGTGTGTATGCACAGAGACATTTATATTCATATTTTTAACAGCCATCTAAACTCTGCAGTTCACTGACAAACCCTTCATGAAGCTATCATTCCTTTTTTAACACCTGAACTTTAAAATGTCACATATAGCATTTAAAAGGACAGGCAAATAACCAAGGAAACATCCTAGCGTGCATTTTGCTTCCTCTCCTTATGGTTTGATCCAAAGTCCATGGAAATCAATGGCAGTCTTTCTCCCTAGTTCAGCAGAGTTTGCACCCAGTAGGTTGGTTCCTTCTAAAATTTCAAAGGAAAAAGACCCCACACAAATCTGTTGTTTTTTTTGTTTTTTTTTAAGTTTCCTTTTACTCATATATCTGGCAAGACTGATGTGCTGTCAAATGATCTTTTCAGTGTTAAATATATGCCATTAACTACTAATAAGAAAACAGACTTTAAAAATTCAGCTCTTTTTGGCATCTGTACAGAGCATTCGACTTGATCTCACAAGATGCATGGTTTGCACTAGGATTGCAGTCACAGTTTTCTTGTTAAAGCTGTCAACCACTCCAGTATCTATCTTTACAATGCAATTCAAACCTTGGTTATGAAAACAGGCATTTTTACTTGAACTCAGATATGAAGATCGCTTGCCAGCCCTGTTCTTCATCCATTTGCAGGGTACAGGTCCTATTAGAACCAGGTTGCGACATGAAAAGAAGGGAGGGAAGAAGCTGATCTCTTCTGTTTGAGATAGTTCCTCCCAGTGGCAGAGATAGTGTGGACAAAAAGTGCTTCCTTAAACATGTTGTTTTTTTAGGAAAAAAACATTGTGTTAGAACCACTTATAAGGCAAAACTTCACAGTCTCACATCATTAGAGTTACAAAGGTAACTCCCGGACAGAACCATGCCTTTTGACTCTTAAAACCAGCAGAGAAATTCTGAATGTCAGATTTGCCATAGCATTGCATTGGTGTCTGACTGGACTCATTAGCAGATATTTGCTAATGACACAGAAGAGATAGAATTAAGTTTATGTTTGTCTTGTGAAAACTGATCATCTTCTAAAGACAAACCCCTAGAGCATTTTTGGCAAGTCCCTGTAAATCTTCAGCTAATATTGACACAATGAACTTTAATGTAGTGATATAAAGCAAAGGGAAAATACAGGTAAGAGATAAACATATGTCTCCTAATGCTTAGGCACAATGGGGAGCCCCCTTATCTGCTCCCATAATGCGCCTTATTATGCTTAAGTAATGGGTATTAGAAGCCAAGCAGTATGTTACATCTCCTCCTACATGGTACATTCCCATACTGCCTAGATACATATGAATCCTGCGTGTCACATGTCATTACATTTTCTGAAACTATATCTCCATCTATGCTAAAAATACACAGAGGGAAAGAGAGAGAGGGAACGTAAGTGCAAGCAACAGATACTTCTGCACAGACCTTTGGCAATACCAAAGATGGAGAGATTCGTACATGTTCTTATTATTTGTCATTGTTTGAAGAGCATTTGTGAGGAAGATAACCAGCCCCAGGGGGCTCACAGAAGGAACCTAACAGGTGCTCGCACACATCCATTTCCAAGATGGCTGCACCCAAACAAGGCCCTCTCCACCTGTCTTTTCATCTGCATGGTGCCATGATCTTTTTCTGAAGTGCTTGGTTACAGAGTTGCTCCCAGAAAAATAACTCCAGAGCTATCCATAAATAATCTCTTTTGGAAACTCCAAGCAATAAGCAAACCTGTGAATCTGTGACCTACTGGTGTATGGCTCCTTTGCTCTGGAACATGGGGCCCGCAGAGCCCTGAGCTGCAGTGGGGTTGAAACACCTTGCAGCAGCCCCTGCCCTGCTGCCCCTCACAGCAAGGAGCAGGGTGGCCCTGGAGACCACGCTGTGGCAGGAATGCAAGGCAGACCTTCTGGACCAGCCCACTCCTCCCCTCCCTGAAAATCCAGGAAAATCTTCAGTGGCTGCTTTGTGAGGCCTAAACCCTCACTCCAGCAGCTTCAGAGCTGGATTCTGTCTCACCTATGAGAGACAGGGAAGGAGCAGCCATCCCCCGGTGACACGTGTCAGGCAGAACATGCACACATTGATACCCCGGTGTCCCAGGCTTTCTCACTTCTGTGCAAGCAGCCGAATGGGCAGACCCCTCCTGCTCGGCTGCAGCAGATGGAGCAGGGAGGCAGGCTGCGTGTCTGCGGGGCTGGGCAGCGGAGCTGTGCTCTCCAGATCCAACTAATGAAGCTGATTTGATGAGCTGATTATTCTTGTGTATTAGTGCATCGCTGACATGGTGCTCCATGCTGTACTGGCTGCTGGAGGAAGGGCACAACACAGGCCCCCAGCCGAGCTTTCTACCTAAGCGAGCGGACTGCTCAATCCCAAAAAACGCGGTTCTGGATAAGGAGGAGGAGACAGAGCCCCTCTTTATAACAGAGCACTGCCGCTTTCTGAGCTGGAATGTTGCAGCATTCCTAATTTAGATACTCTGGTTGAATTTTAAGTGGAAGTGAACAAAACATTTGAAAAGCTGTCCCCGTTCTCTCAGCAGGGAGACATCGAGAATTTTCTGGTTTTGGGGAAGGAATACTGGCATGAAATCAGCCAGGCTTTTCCCAGGTAGAGATGTGAGCCCTGGAAGCAAATGCAGGCTTTCTAGATATGTTGGATGTAAACAAAGAGAGGTTGGTTATCAGGAGGTGATTCATGATGGTAGGGATAATGATGAATAGGTGTTATGACAACAACTGCTCTGCAGCTGTAGCTCTCTCATTTGCCACAAACTGCCAAAAACTCACCAGCTTTCTCCTGGGACCTTCTAATGACAGTAAACAAGGCTTGACAGTGTCCAACACAGAAGGCACCTGACTGTTGACCTCCCCACGGCATGAGAAAATTGACTAAATAACATGAAGAAGTGGAATTTCAGGTACCTGTTAGGTCTCTGGGCTTTTGCAGACAGCAAAGCATCCTCCAGACAACATTATTCCTGGTTTACATAAGCCATTAATTATGTTAATTGTGTTTCTACCTGTGCACTTTTTCCAATTTTAGCTCAATATCCCTCCCTCAAATTGTAGAGAAGTGCTTTCTGGGAGCACTGAGATGGCTTTTTCTTTCTTTTTTTTTTTCATTTCCACCTCAGACTGAGCAAGAGCAAGCCCTAGCAGAATTTTTTTAGGCAGAGTAGTGGTTCTGCTCCTGCTGAATCATCTGTGACAATCATTAGGCAAGAACATAAAAATAAATATTCCTTGGCAGCCGGGCTTGAAACTCCCAGAGAATGTATCAGAACCACCATTTAGAGATGAGCTGCAGCTTCTGAAAGATACTGGGAGATGTCACTTGGTTTGCGCTGAGCACTGGACAGCAAGCTGCATCGAGCACACAGCTCAACACCACCCAGAGGAAGGACCAGCACTGCACTGGTGATAGGTGCAGCAGTCTCCACCACAGCATCTAATCACACACAGAATAAACAGGAGTGACTTACTGGAGGGGGCAGTAAGAGGCAGAATGCATACAGAGGTTTGCTGGAAAGCGAGGCTGACGTATGACATTGTTGCTCCTAACGTTATTGTACTCATATATATTCAAATATCTTTCCAAATTCCCTTGCTTCAAGTGCCTTATTCATGCAAGTCCCTCGCTTGGCCTCATCCGGGAGGATTTTGATCGTCAGCTCCTCATCTCTGCCATTCCTCATTACAACAGTCACCTATGAGAATAGGTAAGAAACAAAAGGCCAGATGCACAGCTGCACAGATGAGCAGAGCACGCTGCAGCAAAGGAAAGCAACTCTCTTTGGACCTAACTAACATGTGTGAACTTGCTTGACTGTTTGTAATCCCATTTCTTGCTGCCTGCTCTCACAGCTCTGCTGAATTTAAACACAGTATTTTCCAGCCAGAAGTGTCTTCTTTTTCGTATGATAAGTCCTATTGAATCCATACACCGAGGAGTCAAGAGCAATGGGGATTCAGAGAGAAGGAAGGATGAAAGGGAGGTAAGGGTGAGGGTAAAGGCAGAGAAGCTCAAGTCAACCTCTGAGTTCCTTTCCCATTTCTACCAGAAAGCATCCTGCATACCTTCGGACATCCCACTTCACCAGAGTGTGTCTTGATTGGAAAATCTGTCAGTTGGGAACAACAGGCACCCCACACTGTGACGTCTTGCTGGGTGTTCCTGATGCAGGTTTGTGAGTTTCTCAGATCCCACACTGGCTAGCACTACAGAAGCTTTAACTAAACAGGCAGAAAAGAAAGCAGAGGCTCTGAGATCTGAAAACCTCAGCCTGAGGATTCATGCCTGGCAAAGAGTATCAGTATTATTGCCAACCATGTTCTGCCGAACTTCCTGTGACGTGGCTCTTCTTGTTTCTACGCAACAGCAAACATCCCATGAGGGATGAAAGACCACTGCCATATTCTGCTCTTAATTTCCACCACAAACCAAAGAACAAATTCACTAAAATTTCAGTGATTCTCAATCACTTCTGCAGCCACTGTAGGTACAAGTGGCTTTATAGATGGAAAACCACGTTGCACAGGAAGGCAAGTTTCCCATCCAAGATCTGCAAACCAGAATCTCATTTGTGGCAGAAAGTCACTGGACACTCCCTCTCTGTCTTGTGCCCTGAAAAGCCGAGATGAAGAGGAGGTGCTCAGGCAGGAAATGACATCTGCACTCTAGGTGCCTCCTTGCTTCATAATGGGATGGTGTTGGTTGGGCAGGTGCCTGACCTGCAAAACTTTGCAGTGCAGGATTTTCTGGCTCTCTCATCTTCACAAGCAGAAGTCTGGACACAGACACAGACACAGACACAGACACTTTTCTGATGCAAATGCTGTACTTGTGGTCCTGAGCTATCAGCCCAGTCCAGGAACTGTATTGGGAAGTCTTGAGAGACTGAGTACAACCTTCCTACAGAGCCATGGGCACCTGCAGGCTGCTTCAGGATCTCCTCCCTACTCAGCCTTCCACCACATATCTCGTGATTCTCAGTCCTATTAAGATTTTGATAGGGAACTTCCTCAGCCAAGGAAATCGTCAGTATGGCCAATATCTCTGCTGTTGTGACAGTGTAGAACCCCAAATTTCAGGCACTAGGTTCTTGTCTTGGTCTCCAGAAAGCACTCTTATCTGAGATTTACTATCTGAACTGCTATAGAATTACTTCTCTCCAGTCCATCCTTCCTCTGACCATAAAGAATACATAAGGCATGTCTCAGGGGGTGCCTCAGGTCTCCTACCAAATTTTTGGTAGGATAGCACCAGGCCTGAACATGCAATGGCAGTTAATCAGCTGGGTGTGCTGTGCCTGCCTTCTTGCACCTTCTTCCTCAACTGTGCATTTCTGCTGGCCATGCATCTCATATGCTCTCCTGTGCCTTTTCTAGCTCCTATGTCATTTTTTCTCTTTTTAGGGACAAACAAATACCTCCCTATCTTTTCCTAAAAGGATTATAAAATATTTAGAACAGCACCCAGACACTCAATGCTCTGGCCAGTGCAGAATCCCTTAAATCTGATCATCACGAAAGCACCTGTTACCAATAGCTCATTGAGTCAGCTTCTTCTGTTATCATGTGTGTGCAATTAAACAAATTCTTCTGCCCAAGTCATTGAGAATAACATGAGTATTTATTTTTTGAGATACGGTATAGCTGTCTTCTTGGTAAAACATTGATTTTTTTTTTAATTTATGCTTACTTTAAACAACTACTTATGGAAATAACTGATGGACAAATTAGGCATTTATTGGGTGTAAAGGTGGCACCTTTCAGTGACATCCTATGTTATCTTTGGGAGTGACAACCTGGAATTTTGGCAAGTTCATACAAACAGACTCTCAGTTATGCATCTTCTGACTGAAACTGAAGGATCAGAAGAGAGAGTGAAGGAATAGGAATGTATTCATTATCCACCTCTCTTCTGACAAGTTTCTTGATATGGAAAGACTCAAAGGAAGCTGGTAAATGCCGTGAAATCTATAGATATTTATGAAATTGTGACCAAACCTAAAAGGCTGCGTTTTTTGAATGTGGCTTGACAGTTTTCTTGTGGAGTTACAAAACAGAAAAGATTTACATTTGTATTACTGTTTCAGAGATGTATATCTTTCCTGAAACTTGAGTCAAACTGTTTCTGAAGTGGAAGAAGATGGGTGGGAGAGAGAAAACGGCTTACCAGGAAAGTACCTGTGCCTTATCTTCCCTTCCTCTTTGCTCTTCCCAAACCCAACTTATGTCAAAAGGGCATAACCTAGTCCTAAAAAAAATTTAGGCCAAATTCCAAATGTTGGAGGTTTTTCTAGGATAGGAGCGTAAACACAACGGAGTATGAAGGAGTCAGCATCTGAAGTCGGGCAGAAGTTTGCGTAAGAGAAGATTAATTCTGGAGAGCTGGCTAAAGAAGGGACCGAAGTAGATAATTTCTCTTCCTCAGAAAATTAAGCGTATGCAAGGGGTAGCAGACAGTGACTATGGGAAAACCTGTCAGAACAAAGTAGCAGTCTTCCATTCTCTCCTACCTACAGACGCAGCCAAATGCACAAGAAAGGGGTTGGGGGTTGTTCATAAATAGTCTGGCTGCTGTTTGTCAGAGGCAACAGTTGAAATGTCCGTACACAATTGCTACTTTAGCATGTGCTAAAAATGACAATGGCATCCAGTCGCAATGGCCCCGCTGAGAACTGTCGTTCCAAGTCACAGTCATAAAACTACTGGTGGGTGGTCTTCATCTCCGCTTGTCCTCATTATCATTTCATTGTGTTTCTGTGGCCCACTGCACCATGGCACTCCCTGCATTTTAAAGCATTTCATTGATGGGGCAGTTTGACATTCATATTTATATGTCCTTGTTGTATTGCAGCGGTTTTCTCTATTCTTGGGACCCAAGCCTTTTGTGAAATGGTGCAAGGAAGATGTGTATTCAAATCTTGGCCCAATGAATTGGGTATTGTCAGGAAATAACAGAAAGTTTTGAGGATTTAAACATCCTGGACCCAATCCTGCTGCTGTGAACGTAAAGGAAGAGCTTTTTCTTGCCAGGGGCTGAAAACAAGGCTGCAAAAGGAAATCAGCTGGAGAGCACATACCTGCTTCAAGAGCAAACAACAAACTTACCGAGTTACAGTGCTAAAGGGAGGCAGCCTGTGCTCCA
The DNA here is from genome assembly GCF_002078875.1 of Numida meleagris. Lineage (NCBI taxonomy): Eukaryota > Metazoa > Chordata > Aves > Galliformes > Numididae > Numida > Numida meleagris. The sequence goes on along the minus strand of NC_034411.1, from coordinate 34,940,987 downwards.
TCTTCCTCTGCCAGGAGTGGACAAAAATGCTCCTGTTGTCTTCAAAAACAGAAAGTCCAAACCCTAATAATATCCCTTTTTATTTCTTAATTCTTGCTTAACACGCCAGTCAAAAGCTAAGCGAAGCCTATATGCAGCTCAGTGATTGGGCAAAGACTGATCTGTAAAAGCAAAATGCTTGCCAAAGCTGTGGAAAATAAAAACAGGAGAGAGTTTACACAGAAGAAAAGTGAAAACTAATGAAACCTGGAAGTTTGCTTTGACAGTTTTTCTTTGTGCTGTTGGCAGATGGTTCCTCTTCTTCAGGAACCGGGGCAGGAGCAGTGTGTTTGTCCCATGGGCAGAATGGCTGGGGGGCTCCGTGGAAACCTGACACACACTGAGCTGCTTTCTCCAAGCTGGAACACAGAGTGAAGTGGGCAAGCATAGGAGGCACGTAGGGATGTTGCCATTTTGTGGGGCCAAAGTGTACATAGCTGGCTTACTGTGAGGCAAATACCCCTGTACTGCGTACACTAGGCTTCACTACATGGCTTTTCTGATTTTCCAGATTTTGCTTGTTCCAGACACATAAAGGAGCAGCTGCTGCTCATGTGTGCATGCAATGTTGCCCAGTGAGGAGTTGAGGATGCGTCTTGGCAAATGGCAAGAGCCTTAAGTTTGCAGGTAAAATGCCACAGAAAGGAAATGAACAGATAGGCTCAACTAAAAACATGAGAAGGTGTTTGTTTAAATGTTCTGTGCGTGACTGTTCAAAGTAGGGCAAAGCACTGCTTGAAAATCAAACTAAAGAAAGAATTACAAGTCTGGCATGGAATTTATCTGGATTTTCCTTTAAAAACATTATCCTTGGGCAGGAAGTCAATGATCTGCAGTCAGTCAAAAGGCCAGTCTGCTCCAGAAGTGCCCCTTCCTGGAATACAGCTTTTAAACATGACCACGTTCACAAACCATTACTGAGAATACCAAAACCGATAAAGGAGACCTCAGCCCTCTGGGATCATAATTCCTTCCCTTATCCAGACAGCAGGTCTATTTAAGAAGGAAATGTGAAGGCATATGGCATTGCTCTTCCAACACACCTCACTCTTGATCTGTAAGCTTTCAGAGGAGGATTCATCCCCTGTGCCCATTCAGTCCACGGCCTCCAGTGAGAAAAAGTCTAGCCAAGCGGGATGAGAGCTTTTGTGCTGTGCTCCTAGGCCCACTAGAAACTGGATGGTGAGACAGCAATAAAGATGCCTTTGTCAACCACAGTGCCTAGGTCCCTAGCAAAACACCAGCAACAGTGACTGAATCCTGTACATTTATGCTCATATTCATTGCAATGACCTGAGGAGGAAGAGGTGGCTCTGAACAGGCAGTACACATCTCTGACTGGTACAGCAGAGCATCTCCGATGTGATCTAAACTCAGGGCTGTGATCCCTGCCTAGTCCTCCTCTGTGAGGTGGGAGTCACGCACAGCAGAGCCAGCAATAGTAACATTATTTGTTCAAATATCGTTTCCCATAGATGTAGCACTTCTGTTGGTGAATGGTTGACGGACCAGCCAGAGCTGTGTTGAGCATGTTCATAACTTTTTGGTATATTTTTACTTCTGGCTGCCAATGATTTAGGGTCAAGATTTTCATCTTGTGCCTAATTTATGAGCTGTTTGAGCTGACAGTTTCCTATTTGCCATTCAGCCCTCATGGTATTCAGCCGATCACCTAAACCACACATTAATCCTTCTGTTTTCCTTTGGATGGGTGAAACTCGTCAAAGAGAACAGTAAACAAGGAAATACTGACGTGACCATATAAACAGTCATGTTTTTATGTGCAGACGGACATTACAAAGAATAACTAACCACTCCAACAATAGACAACCATCATTTCCCTAAGCAAAATGCACAAGAGACAGCATGGAAAGAGAAATCAGATGGAATTTAAACAAATTTTCACCAAATCTGTTTTTTGACCTTTTCTATTTATTGGGACCCTCACCTTTACTCATGTTGGAATCTTTTTGGAGATAATATTCTTGTGTATTTTTATTGCTAGTGTGTGATTTCCTGACAAATTCTCTTAGCACTCACACCGGAGAGGGGAGAGGTTCACATTAAAAATCCTAACTAGTTATTAGGTTATTATTTTGATCTGCAATGTGTGCTCTTACCAGCCAAAAATCAAATGAACTTTAGACAAGGTTCTGACCGACATGCAATAATGAGACCTGACATTTGAAAGTTATTAAGTACTTTAATTTTAAAGGTGAGCCATCTCATGAAACACATGTAACTTCCTCCCATGCTTAGAGCTGCATTGGCGCTCAAGTCCTTCACCAGAACAGGAACAATCCTTTTTTTGAAGGTGAATCCTCACCTCTCCCCAAGTAGCCTGCAAAAGAGAACATATAACAATTTTGTCGTGATTTAACTTTTCTTGCCCTCGTTGGTAACAAGAAAGGGAGGAGTGCAGGGTGGAAGGTGCCAGCCATTAGACTGCATATTTGACATCCTGCCTTGATTCATTTAAGGAAGACTGCAAGAACATAAGATTGCAAGAAAGACTGTTACAAAGAACTGCGAAAAGATGACTCTTGGAAGAGATTGCACAGGAAAGAATGTTATAAATCACATGCAGAGACTGTCTATAGACTGCAGGGAAATATGGAAAGAAGAGAAAAGAAACCTTTTTCCTAAATACAGAAAAGATAGGTTTAAAAAACGGAGCAAGGGACATGAGGACGCCGCTGTTTTGAATGTTTCATTATGTTTGGTTAGATTTTGTGTAATAGTATGTGTCACTGATGTGACTACTCCACCAGTATATTATACATAGGGAAAATATTCCATGCAGTGGCATTTTGCATAGAGCATAGCAAAGAGGAAAATTCTGAAAATGTATGCTCTTTTGAATTTTGTTTTAAATTTCCTTTTGTTATTATTAGCATTGGAACGTTGTGGATCCTGCTGTAATCAGGAGCGGTTTTGCCATGCACTCTCCCCAGTGCCTGGCTGGCTGCTCGGAGGCTGCTCTGTGTGCTGAGAAACACTCAGCGGGGAAACAGGGTCATGTTGGGAATCAGCACAGCCAGCTGTGACCCAGCTCTGCCCAGCATCCAGCATTACTGAGAGGGCCCATTTGTAGGCACAGGAAGAGTCCTGGTCCCCAAGCACCATCGCCTATATTACCGTATGCGCACTCTAGCAGGGTGCCAACAAGCTCCTTACGCTCACCCGCCTCCTCCAGCCCCAACCCACCTGATGTCTCCAAGACACCTAGTCCTCACATCCTTCCTGATGCAGTGGGAATGCTACTTCCCAAGAAATCAAGCTGCCCCAAGGCCCTGTCTCAAGATGACTGCAAGCACCCCTTCCTTGTCTAGCAGGACAGGTAGGGAGGTGCAGACACCGGGATCTGGGGGCCAGAAAGGCTCCTTCCAAAACACGAGAAGTCGCGTTGTGTTTTGAAGGCTTAATTTGGTCACTGGGCAGCCCCCTCAGCCATCTGTGCCGAGCAGTATCAGCCCTGACTGGCTGGGCAGAGGCACTGGGCTACCCCCTGCCTCGCTTGCTGCTGCGCAGCCTGACACCTCCGATTAGCCTCCTGCATCCCCCTCTCCCCACACCTCTTTGGGAGAGGCAGCTCCCATCAGGGTGCCCAAACCTGGCAGAAGGGTGGCCAGACAGGGTCTGAGCTATGACCTCTCTAGCTCAGTGCAGGAGACATGGAAACAGCTTCTCTGCTGCATCCTCCCAGCCTGCAGGGTCTACGGATCATGGTTGCAGAGGATTGCATTCACGGCCACAGCTCGGTATGCACTGATTCTCTGATTTCATAGATTTTCTTCCATTCTTGGGTTTGGAAGTGACTCCAAAATTGCATTGAACCTCAGCTTCCAGAAACACCAGCAAGAAACAATTTTTGTTGCACAGAAGTTTTTGGACATGTGTTCAATGTTAGACTGTCACGTCTTTAAAATGATCTCCCTTGGAGGAGGGAAAACCAAGTGTGGGAATGCCTAGGTGGTCTGAAAAACCTTCGGTGCTATTTTCATACTAACGGCAGCATTGCATTTCGTTCTGGGAGGAATATTCATGGCTGAGCTCTAAGCCTCTGATTTATAATGGAAATACTGATAGATCCAGATCCATTTGCAGATGCTATTATAATGTTTCATCCTGGGGAGGGGAGGGGGAAGGGAAGCGGCCTCCTTCCCTTTTCATTTTAAATATCGGCACACTTTGATATTGGTTTCATGAAGCATTTGGATGGGTCCTTATTCACAAATGAATAAAAATGAGTAAAGTCCTCAGAATCAAAGGTAAGCCAAAACTGGCACCCATAAGCACAAGGCAACCCAGAGAGCCCATCTGCAGCCAAACCATGCAGCAGACCCAGACACAGCTTAAAGGCTGGCAACAAGACCGCCTGCAGAATCTGCCAAGGAGCCAGATGCTGTTGCTTCCCAAGCTTGGCATGAGGGTTCCTGATTGCCATCCAACAAAGAGGAAAAAGAGGAATGATATAATGTGGTGGGATAAAACACATCCCACCTCAACCTCCTTTATTGCTCATTGAAAAAAATTGTGGAAGAAAGTATTGGAAACGTATCATTGTTTTCAGAAATACATACATTAGCCACAACAATGGCCTTGCCAAATGGGAGAAGTAGTAGCTATTTAAATGTATGTGCCATTTGAAAAAAAAAATTAAATCTTCATATGCTGTGTTTTGGGTATGGATGTCTTTGTGTCTTTTGTTAACTGTTACAGTGATAACCACTAAAATGAATACAAGTGTGGCAAAAAGCTTCCAGTTTTTTACAGCAATATTTCAAAATCCTATGTCTCGGCACAGCTGTCTAGATCAGATAGATCACAGTGATGGCTACTGAATGTAAAGAAGCCAGGTTTATAAAAGAAGGTGCACAGAAAGAAAAAAGATTTTTTTTAAAAAAAGGAACCTAAAAAAAGGATATGTGCAGAGAAAGACATTATGAAACAAAAAATGTATATCAAGACATTATACAGATAAGAGCACTGCTTTTCCATAGGGTTACACTCTGTGTTCATGTACTGATTTCATTGGTGTTGCACCCAGGGGAAGCAGGAGTAATGCTGTGAAGAATTTGGACCAGGCAATACAAAAAGAAGTTGAGCTGTACACTCCGAGATCTATAAAGAGATGAGGGCATCATCGTGTACAGTGGTGTAAAGGAGGAAGCAAAATAAATAGCAAAGTAGGTGTAAAATGATATGTTGAAGCAAGGTAAAGAACTAGAAAGCAGTAAAAAAGCAGTGTAAAAGAAGAAATAAGAAACTAGAAGTACAGTTATCTGAATAATAACAACTGTTATAATTTCTCTTATTGTCCTCACCATCCTTGGCATCGTCATGTAATATTCTGGAAAACAGCAAGGGCTTCCACAAATGGTATGTCAGGGCAGCTTGAACGTATTTGCAAGTTGAAGTCAAATTTTCTAGAGACTTGCAGCTGAAACCAACACGTCAGAAGTTGGTGGACAAATTCATTGACTTATTTCCAGCGTTAGATGTTTTAGCACATTGAGAAGACTGAGACATGTATTACAAAAGGAGCTTCCTATAAAATCAAGAACAAGGGATCCTCTTTTACTTAAGGTAAAAGGCTCTTTTATTTAAGGTCCAGCCATTGAGGACACGGAGACACAGCTTCAGCTGAACTTGCAAACGAGTGCACAGGGTATTGTCTGAAGAGGGCTGTGGTGCAGCTCCATATTTCTTCAGCACACAGGAGAATACAGAATGTCAGCGTGAGCCCTCCATGCCAGAAGGCTGCCCTAGCTGCTGAGATATTGGCTTATAGAAGCACTTTGATCTGCTTCACAATTCCAACTTTTACTAGTTGGAATACAATTGATTTTCATTATTAATTTTATTGTAATTATTTTGGCTTAGGAAATTGTTTTATTTTCTTCACCTGAGTCAAACCACTTCTAGACTTTTAAATTCTAATCCAGTTTTGGTCAGTATCATCTATTTTATTTTTTTATCAAATTCAATTATTCATACTTCCAATGCACACGCTCAGTCACATAGTCCTTCCTGTTACATATGAAAAGAAATAAGGTTGTTCTTGGTGCATCTCCCTAAGTTTCAAAGAGATATTTATACTTACTGAGTGCTAGATGTGATAAATGTATTATCTGTGTAAAATCCCCACTGTTGAGAATTTCAGTGACAACCACATCTATGCCCTGGAAACTAAAGAAATGTGATACCATGAGAAGGTGTAGCTGAAATGGCTTCTCTCACCTTTGCAAGCTACAGATAAATGTTTCCCTTTCTATAAATGGACATTTAGGACCAGTAATAAGGAAGGGCTCAGTCTGAATGGCCACTATGGATTTTCATAGCTGACCGCTCCAGAGCATGTAACCTAGAAAGTATGTATTACAATGCATTTGTGTCTTGCTCATTATAACTCTCTTCTTAGGGAACATTGCCTGTTGCAGCAATATTATATCTTGATGTCATATCATGCAATGAATTACAGAAAACATAGGCACTAATGAGCTCTAAAGCATAGCCTAAGATTTTCTTTTCTAGAATCTTGGTTTGTTACATCGTAACATGGCTGAACATTCACTACTGGAGTTAATATTTTCCACAATGCTTTGCTGTCTCTGGCTGATAATTACAGTTCTTATTTTGTTAGGTTTTAGAAAAATCTCCTTCCTTAAAATGAGCCGTCTTCTCTTCAGAAGTGAATTCTTATGGTTGGCGGACTGGCTGAGGACTCCTCCAGGGAAATGAGAAGGCCAGAAACACCACTTCCCTGAGATTTTACCATGGGATGGACCATCAGCCACATGCAGCCAACTCCAAGCACGCTACAGCCTTGAAGTGGCCAGGCTGGTCATGTCCTGCAGAGACAGGTTGGGGCACAGCACCTCAGTCCTCTGGGCACACCTGAGGAGATGTTGCCTTGAGTTGCTGCACTGGTGTCCTGCACTGTCCCTTGCCCTAGCTGCTGTGGTGGCAGTGCCACAATGCTGAGAGGCTGCCTCTGCCCTGTAACATGGACGGTGCTGGTGTGGATCCATCCACCAAGGACTTCTTGGCTGGCAGGGCACCGCTGGCTGGCAGAGCACCTGTAAGGCTGGCGGCTGCCCAGGCCCCTGCTGGTGGGCAGCAGCTGCAACCGAGGGGGCTGGCACCAAGTGATAGGGCATCCTGAGGCGTCCCATCCCCATGAGCAGGATCTGGGTTATTAATGGGCTCCCTGGAAGCCATGCTGGGGCCCAGGCCAGGACAGCCAGCCAGCCCAGCATCCCATGAGGATTCCTCAGCTCTCCTCGCTCACCTCTTGTGCTCCATCAAGTGGTGACGAGCCTCCTCAGAGCCTGCAGGCAGTGACAATGAAGATGGGGGATTGGGGCAAACCCAGGTGTCCCCAGAGGTGCGCTAGGCCCCACTTGATCGCTGTCATCCCCATGGAGGATGGCTGACCAGGACCTATCACCACCTCCACTGGGCTGCGGCCTGAGCCCGGGGTGCCAGTACCTGTGGGGGTCACCATGGAGGGAACCACTTGACCCTGTCTTATCGCTAGGGAATTTCTTTTTTACTTTTTTTTTTTTTTTCCTTTGACATTAACATCTCTTTTTTCATTGCTAAAATCCCCAAATCGGAAATCTTCCCATAATTTATGAATTTCCCAAGGTAGAAGCACCCTGTCCTGACAGCAGGAGGGACCCAGCAGTGAAGAATGAGGCTCTGACACTCCCCCTCCCCATTCCATCCTCTCTTACCTGAGATGTTTCAGATAAAAATAAACAAGAGCAAGTGCTTCCACTTCCTGGGAGCGGAGCCGGCAGGGCTGCAGCTCACTGGAGGAGAGCAGCTCAGACCTGAAGAGCTTTCTTCTCTGTTGGGATCACAGCTTGAGCGTAGGCTTGTTGTGTCGGAACGGGCCTACTGTACCCAAACATCTGAGCTTTCTCCAGCTCCGAGAGGAACATTTTATACTCATTATACATGCAGCAGAATTTCAAAATATGTCCCTGGGACCAGAATGCAGGAGGAGGACATTAAAGGTTAGAAGATAGTAGAGGGAAAAGCAAAAGGAATGAGTAATCCAGAGTTGCCTGATAACCATTTGAGGCTTAGCTAGAATGAACCATAACAAGCTATCGTGAAAGGGAGAGATGTGCTCCTCGACGTATTGTTAACAAAGAGAGGATTTTATTGCTTTAGGTACCTTTTAAAAGAAAAAAGCAAAGGATCAGCTCCACATCCCAGGTTTCAAAATGTTATGATCTAAGCGCAGAATTCATCACTGCCACCACTAAGAGATCATACATCCTGGAGTGTCATGAGCCATCCGTGATTTGTGTCATTGCAGAGGATGATAAATCACTGCTAAAGACATAACAAGCAGCATCATCACTGCAACACAATAGATCATGATGCATCAAGATCTTTGCTAAAATATTATTTACACTTAGCAGGGGCTTGGAATGGCAAAGCAGAAGCTGATATTAATCTTGCCTGTATTGTGCCTTTGCGCACACCAACAGCACTGTCCTGGGAAAAACGGGATCTGTAACTTCTGCAGGTACAATAACCACCAGTTGTAAACACTGTGAAAGGGATATGTATATTATATGTAATTCTGTGGTGGAAAGAAGCAATGGAGAGAGCAAGCGAAGCCCCATCTTTCAGACCTTTGGGAGCTCAGTGATTATGCTGTTTAGAAACCATTTGTAAATGCAGGCATGTAATTGTCCCTGTTCCTTACTGCAACAGTGGAGACAGAATTTAGTCTTAGAGCTTGAGAGGAAAAGGGACTTACTGGTGTTTGGAAAAGACTACAGAATTCCTGAAAAGTCTCAGAATTTCCTCCAGCTCTCCTGACATACATCAGGTGCATCGACTGAAACAAATTGACTTAGTTTTACTCCCAATGCTGCTTTGAGAATCACTTGAAGAAAGGTGCTAAATAAAAAAATAAAAGGACATAGGTGCTAGATAGAAAACAATACTGCTGACAAAATTAAAGTTTGGGTTTTTATTTGTTTTTTGTTTGTTGTTGTTTGTTTGCTTTGCTTTGTTTTGTTTTAGCTTAAAAATAAAAGATATTATAAAAAAAAAAAAAAGCCCACAAAAACACCAAAACCAGACAATTCAGAAGTTCTGAAAATTGCTACCAGCTATTTTTATAGGAGGCTCTCTGGAAACAGATCTTTGCTCTGTCAATCCAAACAAGTGTTTCTGAGACACTGGGGACTGTGAATTATTTCTCTTTCCTATGCAGGACATTGCTGATTTAGGTCACATCAACAGGACTAACAGTTCCATTTAAAGAAACGCTGAGATGGGTAGAAAGTTTAAAAAAGAGGCTTCCTGTTAGAAGGAAATCTGCATTTCCAAGTTGCTGATGACCTTTCTGACAACAAAAAAGCCTTAATGCTTTACCACAGTCTCCCGAGCTCCAGCCTTGCCATGCCAATGCAGGAATATTATCCACCTCCTGCCACTCTAAAGACAAAAGGCACAAGGAAAGTGCCGTTCGGTCTTATATCAGTTACTCACCCTGTGTTTGCCTCATGATGTGAAGCTGAGCCCTCCCACAGACTATAATTGAGTTAAATCATTGCCAGAGCCTTCCAGGCTGCCTCTCGCGCACCCTTCAGTTCGTGCATTTCTGATGAGGCATGTGACCGGGGCCGTGCTCCCAGGACATCCGGGAAGACAGCCACCTGCCTGGGGGCTCCAGATATTTCCATCAACTCTATTTCACTCCAACATTTTCTTCCCATTTAGATGATCATCAGAGATGGAGAGGGGAATAGGGAGGATCTGTGAGCAATTTACTGGAATATGTACAGGCATTCCCCAGATTTTCCATCCTCCTCCTTAATTGGATATTATCCCTCATTAATGATCTATCAGAGCCTGTACAGTACTAATTGTCTGTAGTTTCACTCCCTTTCCCTCTCCTCTCCCCTCCCAGTGATTTGTCTTTTGTTCAAGTTCATGAAGTTTAATTTCTGTTCCCCTCACCGCAATGGGAAGCGCGTCCAACTTTTGTTCCAGCAAAGCACTCAGAGCCTGGCATTACCTCCGAGGACTGGTTCTGAAGGATCAGGGGAAGTCCCAAGGCCTTCCGTCCACTGCATTGTCACTCACCAAAGAACAGCTATCCTGGCAGTCACAGCCCCACAAGACTCCTTCACTTCTCAGGCAGGTGAGAGTACAGGAGAGCCAGAAGCCTGCGTCACCCCTCTTTACCTTGTGGGGGGCTTGTGTTCCTTCCAAGCAAAGCAGCTAATCCCAGAACAAACAAACAAACAAACAAAACTTAATTTAAGCGCCTATTAATCAAGGGCTGACGTGAACAATGAATGGTTTTGAATGGCTGAGTTATTTTGCATTGTTGCCTGCCATGGTAAGCTTTCTGCTACTCTTTGGCCTTTTTCTGGCTGGATGTCTTGCTACTAGGACATTTTAGGTCAGTTTATTTAAAGCACATAGATTGGTGAGGCTTCCACGGGTATCAGCAAGCCCTGTGATGCAATTTGGCTGCCTATGGTCAGCACAGAGATGCAGTTACATGGAGCATGAGTATGTCTTTTAACCATTGCTACACAGGGAAACCTCATTTTCCAACAAAAGTCATACAAAGGGAGGTTGCTTTTTCAGGAAGATCTTCTGTAACAGCAAATTATTAGCTTGACATGGTTCAGTCCCCAGGTTGTCCCAGGACACCAGCGAACAGGCACGACCTCTCATGCTCCCACTGGCCGGGCTGCTGGGCCAACCTTAGAGAGCCCCATGGCTGCCTCCCAACCTCCTCCCCACCTCCCCACCACTAACAAAGGCAGAGATGCCCAGGCCCAGGCACAACTTGCCACCCCACCTGCCCATGGTTCCTAGAGGGATATGTCCCTCCTGCACACCAGGGTTGCTTCAGACAGCTGGATCAGGAGAGTGAGTGCTTCATGGTTCCATCCTGAGAAATATAGGACAGCAGAGACTACGCAATGGTTAGAGACTTCGCTGTAAAGTCTGACCCATTTTTGTTCTCTAAAAGCAATATAACATCTGTTCTAAGTATTCCTGTGTGCCATTTAAGAAATACCTCTGAAGGAGCACCACTAATTCATGCCCTGTCCACTCTCAAATTGTATTATTGCAGCTCTTACTCTATATAGGCTTGGGGATAGTTCTTATATTAACTAAAACATACAGAGAAGATTATCCTGGGGGTAAGTTCTGTAGCCAAATGGACCTGTGGCAGTTAAATCTCAGATCTCTCTGACTGTCCTGCAAAGCCTGCTGTGAATAAGTGGGAATAAATGCTAGTTGCTCTATGCTGAGGCATTGCTATAGAGCAGCCACTTCTGGGAGACCCTTGGGGCTTTGCTTCTGGAGGTGGTAGGAGAAAGAGCCTGGAAGGCATCTCCCCACAGCACCCAGGCAGGTGCAGGCCTTGCAGGCTCGGTGGGCTGTGGGAAGGAGGGGCCATGGAGACCCCAGAAGCTGCAGCTCCCAGGTTTCCTGTACTTCAGTTTCACAGCCTGGAAATGATGAGCAGAAATCACTTCCCAAGGAACTCACTTCAGCTGGGTGCAGTCAAGGGGGAAAGGGACTCAGCTCAGATGCCTTTCGTGCCCTGGAAGGAGAGAGAGAAGTCCTCCTGTGCCAGGGAGGCACTGTGGGCCCTCCATTTTTGCTCAAGGTTCAGGGAGACCTGGCAGGCTCTGAGAGGTGCTGGCTGTTGCTGAAAGTCTTCTCCAGCTCTTGACTGAGATGTTCTTGTTCTGCAGATATTCTCTGCCAGTAAATATTCCTCTAATCTGAGAGCCATCAAAAATGCTGGCTCCACTTATTTTAGAGTCCATCTTTGACCTTTACTGCTGTGAAATACGTCTACTGATATTCCACCAGAGGCTATAAAACATCTGGCTTGACTGTGCACCAAATAGATGGAATTTTCTATCCATTTCAGCCTGTGGCATTGACCCTAAATAGCAATTTATCTGCAGTACTTCTGAGTCCCTTGGCACCTGTGGAGCCCATAACGCCGGGAGCAGCATCCATGTGCCAAGCAAAACCAGCCTGCATCTGGAGAAATTGAGAAATCTTGGTTTTGAAGGAAGACTTTACATGGGTCTCACATAGCATGATATACAGCCTTCGGGCAGGTCAAGGAGGCTGAAGGATGCTGACCCTGACTGAGAGCTCCAGGTATACATGTGGATGACAAAGTGACACACTGCGTGCCCTTCAGTGCAGCCATTCTGAGCCCAGCATCGCTGCTGGGTGGCAAAGTAGTCAGAAAAGGCAGAAGAAATGTGGACAGTAAAGCAGGGTGGTAGCCAGCTCAGCTGCTCACTCACACATCATCAGGCACTCTGTGAAACACCCACATGCCATGCTTTGGCATGGGGTGGCACCAGTGTCTGCCGGGGAGAGGAGCAGTGCCTTGCCCAACACCCTGCATTTCTGGCTCTGTCCCTTCCTCTGTCCCTCCACCACAGCCCGTAGGGATGCTGGCTGGTGAGATGGAGAGGGCTGGTCATCATTTCAAGGTAATTTCCTAGGACAGCAAACAAGGCTTGCCTTTGCGTTCCTTATGGTAGGCCGCCGGGAAGGTCAGCTTCCCAGAGGCATTTCTGATGGTGGCATCCATACTGGCAAGGCATTGTGATATCTTCGATTGCACATCTAATTCATTGTGTTCTCTGCTGCAGATGAATAGACAAAAGATCTTCCAAGCGGGAGGGGGGCTGCTTCATCAGAACTGGGATTTTTCACTGTCAGCCAAGCAGAGGATCCAAACTCCAACAATGAGCTCCCTGCTCCTGTCGAAATACATTTATAACCTCTCCAAGCAGAGCTTTGGCAGGGCGATACAAACTGAGCTCCACAAGCTAATGACCTTGAAAGTATCCATTTATCTTGGCCTTTCCCCCCAGCTTGAGATGCCACAGAAAGTGTGAGGCTTTCTTTCTTCTCTTTTCCTTTTTTTTTTTTTTTTTGTTTTCCTTTATGAGCAGGAGGGATGAATACTCAGCAAATGCAGATGACATGGAAACAGCTTGGTTTCACCTCTTTGGCTGGAGCTCAGGGCTGAAATCCCAGTGGAATTCCAGCATGCCAATGATTGTCCCTCCTGCCTCCTGTCTGAGTACATCAGGAGAGACGGCGGTGGTGAGAGGACACCACTGCTCTGCCTCACTTACCTCACTGGTCCACACTGCCTGCTCATTCATTGATCTTCCTAAGTAAACAATCCTCATAACCACAAAACCCAGTCTTTGAGCCCGTTGTTCATACTCACCAAAGGCAGCTCCTACCTTCCTGTGCTGTGACAACCTGAACTGCATTAAAATCTGGGAAACATGCTAAAAGTGTCCCTCGAACAAATGGAGTTGGTGCACAGTAAATGGTATTTCCTCAGGGAGAGCAGTAACTCCCTGGAGAGTTTTACTTTGAAAAGTCAGTGTCTGTTTTCTATGTCTTGCCACTGTATAGAAACCACTAGCTGGCACAGCAGGGTGCTCCCTTTCTTAAGGGATATACGACTTGGGTGTAAAATAATCCCTTTTCATTTCCTTTGGCATTCAGAACAGACAGCTGAAAGTGAAAAGGAAAGTCACATAAAGCAGCTGACGGACATGGGCAGAAGCTGCTACTAAGAAACATCCTTCCACTTCCAGAAAGAAAATCAGATTTGCCAAGATGTTTTCCGACTGCTGCATGTTTTCATCGTCATACAGATGCGGTGGAGCCGCTCCTTCTATTTGCAGCTCTTCCCATCTGGCTGCTGCTCCACAGATGCTCCCGTGCCGGTGGCCTGGGACCTGGTGCTCACCTTTGATCCCAGCCGGCACCGAGGGCCGTGGGCAGGGACCAGCATTTGGGCTCCAGAGAGGATCTGGTGGCTGCTGCCTTTGAAGATGTAGAAGTAAGCACCAGCTCACGTTTCCATTTTAGGCATACACGTAATGTACATCTTTGCTTACTGGACACTCTGGGATGCAATCCAGCCTCAGGAATTCTTGGCTTCCCGCTGGGCTTTGATGACTTTATAAGAGGTTTTGCACCAAAGAGGTCCGCAATAGTCATCTCCTGACAGCTTGCCAGCAGGATGGAGGCCCACATGGTGGTTTGGAGAATGGAATTTTCCCTCCAAAGGCACCCCAGCAAGTTGGGTGCTGGGCTCCCTGTGCACGGATGCTCCAGACCCCACCCAGTGCCATCACTGGAGATGCGGCTGCAGCATCACACACAGAAAGGGCATGAGGCTTGGTGTGACTGTGCACCACAAGTGATGGCTGTCCTGTGGCTCCACGGGCCAGATCTTTGCTTTTTGGCAGTGTGGGGAGACAGAGCAAGTTTCTGTTACGTCTCTCTTCCATCCCCTCTGGTGCCCTGTTTGCAGGGGAATGTTCAGTGAGACCATCTGCAAAGCCTGCCTTGCTCCTCGGGCTCTCCAGCTCTGCAATGCACCTCAGGGAGGTGGCTCTGCAAGCTGTCACCTGTAAACACTTTGGGTGGAGCTCTGCTGGCTGCCATAAGCAGGCATGAGGTCTGAGAGAGCAACTGGAAGTTGATCAGCATTCAGCGCAGCACTGCAGCGGACCGCTCGCTCAATGAGATCGCATTCAGCATGAATACAGCTATCAGAGCCTGGCTGCTTCCAAACACCTTTATGACACACGGGTTCAATTATTTCTTTAAAAACAAAAACTCCTTTGCAGAAAAGGAAATGTCACAGCCTTTTCAAAGCTTCTTAACACAGTCAATAAGAAACCAGCTCTGATTTACATAACAGTGATATACATAAGTATGTATACGTGCGTATACATTTGCATGAAAAGCATTTGCAAAGCATTCTAAAAATAGGAGACATTTCAGAAGGTTTCTTGGGCACATACATCTTCACTTTCTATTCTGCTTTATTACTTCCCTCAAAATTAAGTGTTTAAATTAAAATCCAGTCCTTCCATCCCATCCGCTGTGCAGTGCAGGGAGGCACAGTCTTCCCACAGACACCTTGCTCTAATTCCCTCCCTTGCAGGCATAACCATGCTCATGCAGAGCTATGGGGACGGGGGTAAGCAAAGGAGTTGTCCGAAACTGAGACTCACCTCACAGGCTGGAGGCCAGTTTTTCTCAGAGGAAGGTAGAAAAGTGGTAATACTTCCCTTTGCAACCCTTCTTGTTTTCACATGAAAATATCTGAAGGTTTGATGTACAAAAGTGGGAAAAGGGAGGAGGTTAGAGACCAGCTCTTGTGAACTGTACACTCCAAATACGTGAAAAGATGCTGAGCTTAAAGCCCAGGCATAGCACCACTGATGTGGGGGAACAACTCCTGTACTTCATGCTAAGTGTGTGCTCAACTGCTCCCTTGGTCAGGGCCCCTGTTAGCAAACCAAGATCTAATTTATTCTCAGTTACAGCTGCCTAAGACTATATCAAGAAAATCAAACTGTATCAGTAAAAAAATAAGATTAAAATTTGTCTTGAGATAGAAAGGGAGAGCATGACACAAAAATGTATTTTGTTGTTAGACGCTGATTCCTCTGTTACATATTTGTGCACTTTCACAGCTCTTTGTCCTCTTAGAATGCCTCTGCTTCAATCTCTTCTCATTCAGATCAGTCTTTCTAATTGCTTCTTCAAAGCAGCTTCTCAGCAGAAGGTGCTCCTATGCCAGTGAGATAACACCGCGCACAAGAATCCCCCAGTTTCTAAAACAAAGCCTGGGAGCTAAAATCTAAGCAAACTCATAGATAAAACGAATGTCCACGAGTTAAACCTGCACCTATGCCCATGAGTAATCACATGCCGGTATTTTTGTACCTCTTTCTTCTCCCTTCCCTTCTCTTTGAGCTGTTCAGACCTTGACCCTGCCAGTAGCTCAAGCCAAGGGCCCGCTGACTTCAGCGTAGCTTAGGTGCGCTCTTCACATCTCACTTTTTAATGAGTTTTACATGGGAGTATCCCCCGGCATAGCTATGCCGCCAGGCTTGGCCAAGGGCCTGGAGGTTTGGGAATGGCTTTGGCCAAGCACTCAGAAGCTGGTAACATCCAGCACAGCGTCAAAGAGAGGCCCACGCTCCTACAGTGCTGGATGCGAAAGAATGCACAATTCACAGCAAACACAGGATACACCCCAACCTCTAGCAGCAGCCACTCCTTTTATCAGAAATATGGTTTCATCTGCCTGAAAGGAAAGTAGGAAAAAGCAGCATGGACAAAGGCACATTTGGAGATGACCAAAGCTTGTCTGAAGCCAGTTCTTCAAACAAACACCTCTCAGCATTTCTCACTGGGGTCTGGTTGTCCCTGTGCAGGGATAATAATTAAAAAAAAAAAAAAAAAGTTTAAATTTTATTAAGCATAGGTATTTTTTTTCTGTTAATCTTACCTTCTTTTTTTTTATTTTGGCAATTGGCTGTAGTGGTTCTGAAATGCAACGTAAAATAGAGGGTTTGTAGAATCATTGGTAGGACAGCATAGATGTGGCAAGCCAAAAGTTTGAAGAGAAATCCATGCATGCAAGCTCCTAAATATGGATCTATGTGGTTATTTTCAGCCAGAGTCTTGCACATCCATAGCTCTGGGTTAGAGAAACACCAGCCCCAGGTGAAATGCATTTGGAGGCTCTCCACCATCCTATGAGAACGAAGACCCCTACCACACAGTCATCTGTATGACCTACTTGCTGCTTAGGAATTGTCCAGGACTCACATAACAACTCCACACTCAAGCACATTCCTCGAGCTGTGTGAGGAAGCTTGCACATTGCCTGACCACATTATATCTGCCTCTAGGCAGTGTTATCACTCCTTCCCTTCCATATGCTTAAGCAGAATTTTTACAAAAATAAATGAAATACATATGTACATTATGCAAAGAGTGTTCTTGAGCCGTGCTATATTTGGTTTTGCATGATACGTATCCAGCGTGTAGACCATTGGCACTCGGTTTTTAACTGTTAGAGATAAGCAGAGTCACAGCAAGCTACAAAAGAGTGTAAAATATGCGGGGCCTGATCCTCCGGCTGACGGAGGCCCCTTTACATCACGCTGGCACCGCGCTGGAGCCTAAAAGCAAGTGCACATGTGACTGGAATCCACTCTGAGGCCCTTTCATACTGCCAAAAGAGCTTAAAGTTGCCTGCATTCAAATGAGACTCAGAGGCCTGTAGCACAAGCTGGTAGCCATAATTAAAAGGTTCGTTAACAGAGCTGCCCCTCTGCCTCCGGAAGAGTGGGAGCACTGACCTGGGACAGGCACAGTGGTTGGGTCTGGTGGGTGCCACCACACTGGGGACATGAGGACAGGCAAAGGGGGACAGCACATGAGGAGGAGCTCCCATCTGGCCCCTGCACAACCCAGGACATGCATTGCCTGTGTGTCCCTGCTCAGGGCTGCCCAGGGCTGCAGCAAGCAGCAGGGAGCGATGCACATGTGGGTGCCCAGGCACTAGCCACAGCTGGGAGAAGGAGGGGAACCAGAGCTCCTGGCCCAGAACTCACACACAGAGCAGCCCATGGCTCTCTCCTGCAATAAAAGAAAGTTCACTTACATTTAAAATGCTGGAGGGAAGGATTTTTTTTTCCAAACTCTGAAGTCACATGGCCAGACTATTTTAAACATTCCTGGCTATTCCCCCATGCACCAGCTCCCTTGGCTGGCACCGGGGTATTCTCGAAGCTCGGTTAGGAGAGTAAACTCTGCATGTATAATTTATCCATTGTAAAGGATGCAAAATCTACTGGGAACAGGAGGGGATAAGAAAGAGTGAAGACACTTGTGGATGCCAAGAATTCCAAGTGCCAGACCTTGCTAGCTCTCTTCCAAAATGGAGGGTCCTACACGGCTTACGTTCAGCTCAAGCTGAACCCAGCCGTGCCTGCTGTGTTGAGATTTGGCAGCCGGCAGCTCCCCATTGTTGCCATCTCGCATGAAGGCGGCAGTGCCAAGGCTCCGGCTGCACCCCTTGCTGCGCCGCTCCCGCCATATCTGGCTGCTCAGGCCGTGCCGGGCAGCGCAGGGGACACGAGCCTCAGGCGAGCCCCACCCGGCCCCGCTCACTGCCATGACGGATTGCCACTATGAAACAACAGAAATGTGACAAACAATTGGGATGGGGGGAAACGTGAAATTTTATTCCTAATCCTTCCCACTGGGCGAGCCAGAGGGGCCTTGCCAAAGTGGGCAGTAACGCTAAGCACCCTGGGCGCAGTCCTGCGTGGTGCTGGGGCCGCTGCCCGCTGGCTGCAGGGCTCGGCCTGGCTGCTCTGGCTGCATGTTGCAGCCCAGCTCCCCGACTCCTTCTGTGGGGTGGGAGCACCGCTACTCCACCTGCCAGCGCTTGCAGGGACCTTATCCTGGTGTGCACAAAGGTAAAAGGGCAGGATTTCATACCTTAGCAAGGCAGTGAGGTCACAGTGAGGAAGCAAGACATGTCAGTGGCATGAAGCCCAGGGTCCTGCAGCTTGGGCTGGCCTCTGGAATCCAATGCAGCCACTGGGCAAATGGTAATCTGATAGTTTTTCAGCCTCATTCAGCACTGGGTTTGAACTGGGTTTTGCAAAATGTGAACCTTTAAAGAGCCAGGGCTGAGCACCAAGCACTGTCCCTCTGCCCTGGCTGGATCTCAACAGGACATCCCTGCACAGGGGATGCATCAAGGGAGCTAGCCCAAATGCATGCCAGCACCATCCAAAGCCAAAACTGGACCCAAGCGCCCACGCTTGCCCATCCTTCCACACACCCCTGAACCGTCCCTCCTTGCAAGCACCAGCAGGACTTGGCCGGTGGCATGAGGACACTCTAGCTCCCCAGCAGCCACTGCAGGGATGCCCCCAGTGCTTATGCTGGTTGGAAACGAGAGCTGCACCTCATGTCAGGGGCAAAGTGCAGGGGAGGGTCCCAGGGCCCATGGTGCCAGCTGCCCCAAGCCATCACATGCCGACCATGCCCACTGGCCATGCCAGTCGTGTCTGAGGAGAGCGGTGCAATCTGGGCATGAGGACAGGGAAAGCAGCAGGTAATGAACACATCAGTTTCCCATTTCCCACGCCTCCTTGAAAGCAGAAGGCCTGAAAGCAGGTGCTGCTGTTGGCTCCAAGCTCCTGTTGCCAGGCCAGCCCAGGAATGTGGGGAGCCCAGCCTGCAGTGGTCAGACCAGCAAAACCCTCAGCCAGGCTCTGCCATCCTGATTTTTTGGCCAAGTGGAAGAGGCCCTTCGCTGCAGAGCCTCCCTCCTCCTTAACATGCTGGGCCATGGGCTGGTGACAGGAAAGGATCCCCTCACTATTTCGGGGAGAATGATGGAAGATTCAGCACCTCACTGGAGTTCTGTGGAGGTCATCTCCTCTCAGAAGAGGTAGCACACTCTTTTGACCCACTCTTTTCAGATGAGCAACTGAACCGAGGCGTTCAATAAGGCACATCATTCAGCGCTTCCTGCACAGCCATGCTCCCTGAGCCAAGGACAAGGTGACAGCACCAAGAGATCCTGATGGATGCCATGGGAGCTTCTTGCTACCTCTCCTTTGGAAAACCCAAAGAAAACTTTCTGCCCTGTGTTTTCATGTCCAAGACTTTCCCACAAACACCAGCATACTTCACTGCTCTCCCAGCCTGGTTCCTGGCTGCTCTCACTATGCCAGATTGCCTGAGGTTTTCTCTCCACATCCTCAGGCTGCACTTGGCCATGTTCTCCTCCAAGCAAGGGAGGGAGCCGTCAGGCTGCACCCGAGTCCTGTCCTACCGGAGAGGGAAGGAAAGGCAAGACAAGGCAAGGCAACACAGCGCAACCCAATTCAACCCAAGGCAACACAAAGCAAGGAAAATGAGACCGTCATCCCCAACGTGCCTGAGTTACAGGGTATGATGGGGATGGGCAGCATGTGAACATCTCAGGCCCAGCAGGGTAAATTATGGCTAGAATTACGGACAAAGGCTAAACTTGGCACCAGGATATCTCTCACTGTACCTACGGCTCAGTACTCCTGCATATGGGGGCAGTCCTGCAGGGAGCACAGTGGAGTAATGGCTAAGGCAAGATGATTTAATCTAATGGTTAGGAGCTAGCTAACCTAAATAAAGTTTCTTTGTAATTTCTATTAGTATCTTATGAGAAGCCAGACTCTTTAAAGAGAGAAGTAATAAGCAAAAAAATTACAAATGAGACCAGTCTAGAAAAATACACATTTGCTCACCTACTTGTTAGAAGGCAACTGTGCAGGTTTTTGTGCAGGCCTTCAACAGCACTGTCACACAACACAGTGCTGGGAACCAAGCATCCTCTTCACTGCCATCTTCCTGGGACACGTGTGCTGTGGGCTTATTCCCAAACACACATGAGGAGCATTTACTAATTGTGAGGCCTTTGTGTGTAATGTTTGGCTGGGAGCTTATGGCTTCCATTTAGTGACACACCATTATTCAGATCTCTGCTACTAATATGCTTTGAAAACCCCATTAGTTGCCTTTAACTGTAACTTCATAAAGTAATAAGTCATCATTTTTTATTTTACCGATTCTGCCCCTAAATAGCACCCTGTCTGCCTTCCCTCTCTTCTGCAGGTACATGTGTATCCATGTGACCCAAACACTGAGGCTCACAGTCCCCCAGACAGATGGCCAAAACAGAAATGCAAGAGCTGGGAACTAAACCAGGGAGCCCCTTTTCTTCCTGGCCCCCTACAGCTGGAATTCCAACACCATTTATATGCATGTACAAATATACATGGGTAGCCACATTCTACATATAATCCACACAAACATGGATTCCTTTGCAACTACATACGCGTAACTTACGTTTGTTTTGCTCCCTTCTGATCACGTTGAGTGTTGCCTCTCCAGCCTTTGAGTTTAGGGACAGAGGCATTTAAAAAATTAATCCGTTAGTTTTTCCCAGCCAACTCTCTCTCTAGTTGTTTTCCCACAGATGCACCCATGGCACATGTGCTCTGCTTCTGCTGTTGCTTTGTGGTCAGACAGCAAGGAAATTGTTCCTCCATTCTCCAAACGGAAAAATTCCATCCCCAATCTTCTCTGCAGCACTCCCCACATTACCTTTGCTTTTTTCATTTTTTTTCAATACTTGCCCCAGTTGTTTCACGTGTTTCAAACGTGGGCCCACCAGTGCCCATGTCACCGCAACGCCAGCTTGGTGCATCCTTCTCCCATTGTCACACAGAGCACAATTTTCACCTGTTATTGACAATTCAATATTGGGAGATTTTAATTCCAAAGATTTTGATTTTTCAATGAAAAAGTGAAAATGAATCTCGGCGGGACTGCAGCAGAAATGTTGTAAATAAGCTGATCACGTTGAGGTGGAAGGGGAAGAAGGAAACAGGGAGGAGGAGTACAGAGCAAAGGGGAGAAGCACGCATAGCCAGCCCTTACAGGAAGGCACTTAAATAATTCAGGTGAGAAGCATGACCAGTGGCACAGATGTAGTTCTCTGCACAATCTAACAGAAAACAGCACTGCTCACACTGGCCCATCTGTTACTTCGGAGCTGCTGTGCCTGCAGCTCAGCTTGCACCACCCATGGGTTCCGACCCCCAGATTTTGGAGCAATGCCACAACACAGCTGAAAGTCCTTGTTGGTGTCATCCTTATTAAATCGACTAGCACTTTCTCCTAAGGGTTAACTGGATTGGTAAAACAACAAAAATGTGTTGTTTAAAAAAAAGAATCCAATAAGCAAAGTTAAATATGGATCTGTTCTCCCTATTATTTCTGATAAAATAGTCTACATTAAATATTAATGGGCCATTTTTTGGTCTTCTGTGCAGCTGGAAATCTCACAGCATGGAGGGCATTGTGCTAGTCCTTACTTATGAAGGACATCGACTGTTGCACATGCTCAGGTCTAAGAAGAGACACAACACCTCCATGTGTCCCAGAGCAGCTAGCAAGGCTTTGGGTGGACACTCGTACCTCAGAAACAGAAGTCTTCACTGGTGCTGGTTCTGGGGGCATGCTACTTTGCCTCCTAGGGCTAACACTCTGCTGGAGACCTGCCTCCTACCTGCACCGAAATCTGAAGTCTCTCATCTTCTCATGGACAAGCAGCCATCAGCATGTGCCCAGCAGGGTTAAAACACAGCTGCCCGTATTTCTTCTCTCCCTCTTGTGGATCCCTTTGTCTCCAATAGCTCTGCACAACCTTACCCCACCACCCCTTCATCCCTCCACCCCTCCATCCTTCCATCTCTCCACCCCATGATGCCTTCACCCCTCCATCCCACCACCTCTCCACCCCACCACCCCACTATCCCTCCATGCACCCCTCCACACCCCTCCACCGCTCCATCCCAACACACGGTGTCACCTGGGCAGCGGCTCCTGCGGGCGCCTCCCCTGGGCTCTCATCCAAGCCCGCTCTCTGCCGCTTGCAGATTCTTTCTGCATCACGTCTCTGAGATATGGCCTTCCTTACCCATCTGTACAGCTAAAACTCTTGTCAAGACTCTCAGCGTTTCACATCTCAATTACTGCAAAATCCTTCTCCCTGCTTGGCAAAGGCAGCCTCAGCCAGCGCTTCCTCTCCCATCTCCCTGCCCAGCCACCACCTTACCCGCCAACCACAGCTTTGAGCCATTTATGCACCAAAGGATCACGCACAAACACCTCCTAGCAGCTATTTTTCTGCCATCCCTCGCTGGCGGTCACAGGGCAGTGGTGAAGATGTGGATGCAGTTTTACAGGTCCCCCCCCTTATCACCACTGTTAGGAGCTGGTGATCACACCATAAAGCTGAGATAAAACACTGCAGCCGGGGCCAAACCCTGCCATAGTGTGGCACTGCCCTTCCCGTGGCTCCGTACATGCTCTTCTCTTCCTCCCCTGTCCTCTCTTCCCAGAGCTGCTTTTCTCCTTCCTTCCCCTCCCGCTGCTTCTCTCTTCCTCTCTGCAGCGTGAGGAAGCCCGGAGCTGGCTCCTGCGTTTCTCTCCTATTTATCCTCAGGTCTGCGCAGCTTTTACTTTCTGTTTTCTACCCCGAAGATGACAGCAAAGCGAGAGTTTAAACAAATTTGGCTTAAGGTGCTTTAATGAAAAATTAACGGTTTTAATACTGGCTTAACCATCAAAAGAAGGACATTAATGTTTAATATTTAAACAACACGTCTTCACAATAATTCCACCACACTTCACATAGAGGATTCACAGCAAATGCCTGGGGTGAGGCAATAAAAAAACCCAACAGTAACATTATTTGCTGGCTTAACTCCTTATTGACTGCCATCCCCTGTCTACACCACATTCTCTTACAAAAAGAATTGAGACATTATCAGTGTGTCCTTTCCTCTGCCACAGTGAAAGGTAAGAATACTGGACTTTGAGTCATAGCCCTGACCCCTTAAGACTTTTCAAGATCAGGGATACGGAAAGCTTGAAAGAAAAAAAAAATGGCTCCAGCATCTGTACATTTTGGTGTCTCCCCACATTCCTGCACTAAAGTCACCGTGCGCCTTGCAGCCAGTGCAGAGGGGGCTGAAGTGCCCAGCACCGCACCAGGAGCACCCAGAAGTGGGTTTGGGGCAGGTGTTGCTGGTGGTGGCCCCATGAGAAGCCATGGGCCAGCTCCCTCCCTGCTTTGATTTCAGCCAATGGCCAATGTCTCCATGAGTCCATTAGTTACGAATTACCCCCGAGCAGACGGCTCCCCAGACCCCTGCAAGCTCTCACTGATGGAGCACAAACAACTTGAAAAGAAAACACCTCACCCAGGAGGAAACACCGATTACATTTTATTGCCTGAACTGGCTTCAACACTCTTTTACATGTAAAATGAGAATGATTTTCTAAATGGTGAGGAAGTTCAATTTGAGACAGGAGTCTCACTTAAGTAAATCTCTGCCTGTAAAAGAGCATGATCCAGCTGGATGGCGAGAAAGCAAATCACATGCATTGCAATACAGAGGAAAGAAACTACAATGCTTCCAGATGCATATTACAGGAAAATAATTAAATAGCGGCCCTGGAAGTAGACATCACAGTTGAAGCAGATAAATAAGAAAGCTTTGTTGACATGAACCCAGAAATAAAGCAGAGGAGGAAAGCACTTAAATATAAAAAGTCATCAAAGAAGTTGCGTGTCTGCCTTGATTGTGCTTCCAGAAAGTTTCTGGGTCACGTGTCCGTGTAGTTTTCCTGCTTTCAAAACTGAATTCTGTAGCACAACAAATATTATACAGGAAGAGATGAACAGCTGAAGCAGGAAGCAGGCAAGGCTCCTCCGACCAAGGCACAAAACACTGCCTGAAAATTCAGATTAAAATGTCTCTGTGCTCTTTACATGGCACACATGAGCAGTAAAATACACCAGCAGAGAAAGTATTGGGGTGAGGCATTCTCAGTGCAGACTGGGATTGCCGCAGGCATCGGCTGCTCCACTGCCCCATACGCCACGGGGTCATGTGCTGGGCACTTTGATTACAGAGGCAGAACACACTGTTAGGATCAAGCATGTTCTTTTAAGAGCAACCATGTCCAGGCAGTTGTGGAATATGACTGATGAAGGTCAAGGTTAATTTTAATTGGCGTTCTTTCTGGAGCAGGCTCAGAGGACTGTTTGTATGGAGCCTGAGGACTTCCAGGACTCCCAAAGTCCTGATGTCCCCACACTACCACAGCCCTCTTACTAGCGGCCACCAGGCAACCTCAGTCCTGCAAGGCTGCAAATTACTCAAGGAGTGCAAAGTTACATAGAAAATCTGCAGCCTTAGCAGGGAACAGCTTTAGCAGCGGTGTTGGACTAGGTGATCTCCAGAGGTCCCTTCCAACCCCTACAATTCTATGACTCTGTGATCGAGAAGCATTCTCCAGCTCAACTCCTTGCAGCAGCATCCTTTACTCATCCACAGTGGAGGCTGTACAGCTTCCTATGGCATACCCTTAAGCTTTCCACAAACTGAGTGCACCCCTTCCTTTTCTTCTCCTTACAAACTACCATGCCCACAGCTCCAGATGGAGCATATTTTCCTCCACAGTCAG
This sequence comes from Numida meleagris, assembly GCF_002078875.1. Classification (NCBI taxonomy): domain Eukaryota; kingdom Metazoa; phylum Chordata; class Aves; order Galliformes; family Numididae; genus Numida; species Numida meleagris. The sequence goes on along the minus strand of NC_034411.1, from coordinate 34,915,967 downwards.
GTTGACACCCCCAGGAGGGGGCCAATTCTAGAGGGATGCGGAAGAACACTGCTCAGACTGCAATCAAGCAGAGAGCATGTCGTCCTGTTGCTGTGCAGTTGTGCACAGTGCAGCACAGAGGGGCCTGCTCCACCGCTGCGACTCCTGGCTGCTGCCACCATGCAAATGACAAGGAGGATGAAGATATTTTTCAAGAGGAATTGGTGGTACACAAGCCCCATCTGTATTATGGCTAATTCCATGTTCCTCAGCCATCATTTTTCCCCCCAGCAGTTGCTGCCCCATCGGAGTGGTCTTTAGTGAGCGGCAAGACCCACGTTGGGGACCTCAGAAGAACAATGTTGGGACACGGTGCTCAAACAGCAGCTTTAAGTCCACCTCAGATTCCCACTGGCCTGAATCGCATTCAGCAGAAGTGTTACAAGTGCAAGATCAAGCCTTTTAACTGAGCTTTCTCTGTTGTTTCCACAAATGTTCACTGGTGGCAGGTACTAGGACAGGATGGTGCTGCTTCCCCACAGGGGCAGGTGATACCTGCTAGCTTAGGATGGATTCCATTAGCATACCGGGCCAGGAAAACGTCAAGCGAGAGGGGAGAGCAGGAATGGCCTTAAATGCACTCACTGAACTACTCTGGTGGGGAAAGCGCTGACTTCATTCAGTCACTTGTCACAGCTTTTTGTATTGGTGCCATACACAAATATGCACTTAGAGCCTATTTTGCACAGAGCCACAAGCCCTTCCCATTAGGTAGTGGACCCTGAGTCGGTGTCAGTCGGCACTGCGAGTAAACAAGATTTAATCCAAGGACTTCTCACCATGTTATAACTTTTCAAAGAGCTTCACATGAAAGCCTACATTGTTCCTAAGTGCTAGACATTTTCCTTCTCTAAAGTTTCTAACACGGAACTTCTGCTGGGTTTTGGATTCAGGTCTTGTCGGCTCCTGGCTGCCAAAATGACTTTTGTGAAGCAGATAAAACTTGGAATCGATCTGGTGCAACCTTTACAGCCAGCTCCTACGCCTGGGAAGTTTCTGAAACAAAACCCAGAGTCTCTGGAAAAAAAAGAAAAAGAAAAAAAAACCTGCACTCCCGATTGTCGCTCTGTTCTCAGTCGGGTGTTATAGTTCGGGTTCATGGGCACCCTACAGCCGGCTGGCAAAGGGAGCTCCCCTTTCAGAGTGGGCCTCGCGTTTATTCTTTGTCCCTTCTGAGGTGCAGCGTCTGAAAGTGCCGCACGCAGTGCGCAATGTGCGTCGCAACAAAGCGGCCGGCCAGGAAACCGGGCAGATGTGGAGTCCCTCCGCTGACCTGCGGTTTCAGCAGACCTCTTTGTGGGCTCAAGCCAGGAAATTGCCCCGTGCCGTTTCAGAGATGGAGGAAAAAAAAAAATACCACGTAGAGTATGGCACTTGCTTAAAAAAGAGGGGGAGCACCCAAATAGCCTCTGCGCTGACTTGCTGCAAGGAGAGGCCACCCGAGCCCCGCTTCCTGCCCAGGTGCCGCAGACCGGCCCCGAACCCCCCGCGCTGCTCTCCAGCTGCGGGGCCGCCTGCCCGGGCCCTGGCCAGGTCCGCATACGGCGGCCGCCGCCTTCCCCCCCCGGCGCCGGAGCAACGGCGGGCGGTGAGGGACCCCTAGCGTCCGAGCCGCCCGAGCCCGGCTCCCATCGCCGGGGCTGCGGCACCCTCTGCTGCTCGCCCGCCGCATGCCCGGCTCCGCCGCGGCTGGGCTTGGGGAGGCGGGGCAATGCCCGTGTCGTGCCCTGGGTCTCGACAGGGATCCCACTGTCAAAGCAGGCCTCGATAATTGCAGCCCTGATAATTAACAGCAGCGGCAGGCCTGGCACCTTCATAGAATCAGTAAGGTTGGAAAAGATCTCTCAGGTCATCTAGTCCAAGCACCAGCCCATCGCCACCCTGCCCGCTAACAGTGTCTCTCAGTGTCACAACCACACGGCTCCTGAACACCTCCAAGGACAGTGATCCCGGTGACTCCCTCACCTCCCTGGGCAGCCTGTCCCAATACCTCACCACGCTTTCTGAGAAGTTTTTCCTAATATCCAACCTGAACCTCCACAGCACAACTTGAGGCCATGACCTCTCATCCTATTGCTGTTACCTGGGAGAAGAAGCTGACCCCTTCCTTGCCACAGACTCCCTTCAGTCGTAGAGAGCTATAAGGCCTCCCCTGAGCCTCCTCTTCTCCAGACTGAACAATCCCAGTCCTTTCAGCCACTCCTCATAAGACTTGTCTTATTCCCCTGTGGGCAGGTAGTGATGGACCTCCTTGTCCTTGTCCCCATCCCTATCACCATCCCCATCCCTGCTCCCTGTCCTGCCAGCCCCACACCTTCAGAGCTATGTACAAAGAAGAGGGAGAGCAATAGCAGAGGGGTTCCTCTGAGGAAAGTCCAAAAGCAATAATGGGGATGGGGTGTTGCCACCACCTCGTGCCCAGCCTCCACCAGCAAGAGGCCACAGCCCAGACACCAGAAGGGCAGGCAGCCTCCCAGAAAACATTGATGGTCAAAATGGTCAATGTGTGGGATTGCTGTGAGGACGGGGGAGAGGCAAAGGGAGGCTTACTTAAAGGGGGAACAATTGGTTTTCCCCATTTTTGGAGACACTGCTTGTCTTGCCCTGCTTTTTGTCTCAGAAACCTGGATGGATGACAAAGGAGCTTGTCAGACTGAGACACGGGAGGTGACAAGCAAGTGAAAATTGGTTTGCAGGAAAGTTCCTTTATTGTATTTTGATTGATAGTTCTAGTTGCACCTCGAGCCTTCGTTCAGACCTGTGTTCTGTGTGTCTAGGAGGTGCCAAAGCAGCCATGCGGCCTTGCCCAGGCCTCCATGAAGGCAGCTGGCAGCCCTGAGACCTGAACCAGTGCTCCTGAAAAATGAGCCTTGGAGAGAAGACAGGTGTTGTGCCGTGACCAGGATATTCCTGTTAATTTTACCTAGAAAAACAAAAAATGCTTTGTCCTACCAGCTATCTATCACAACTAATGAAGCAAGGGCATCTTATTTTTTCCACACAAAGCCATCTTGAAATAGGCGAAGAGAAGCTGGAAGATGTCTGAGGAGGAGAAGCACAGTCCTGTGGGCCAATGCCATCAATCCTGATGGATCTCACCACCTGCAAGTGGCAGATGCACACACACAACACACACACGTGGCCCATGAGCACAGCACAAAGGGACACAAGGTATACACAGGATTTGCGCACTTGCCTCCACAGCAGCCGTGCTGCACCCATAGCACTCACCTGGTAGAAAAAGGCCTCTTAAATGCAAGGCAGCACGATGCACCTGCAAGATGATGGAGGTGCTTGGGTGATGTTTGGGGATGTGCTGATGGTCCTGGGCAATGAGCACCAGCTCCTATCACTGTCCCCTGCTGGGTCGGGGGTGGGGGACTGGCTTATGGGTGGGGTGACTGACTGGGTGGGGTCTGGTAGATGGTCCCCAGATCCTCAGTGCCGCAACTGGGGAGCCCCATCAGCTGTGCCCTGGAGGAGATGCAAGCAAGGATGCAGAGAGCAAGGGAGAAGACAGCTGAGGGTGTTCCAGGACTAACTTTGAAGCCAATAAAGGACTTCATTTCTGACCCTACAGAAGGGCACATAGGACAGCGGGTGAAGGGCTGGGAGTACATGTTGGGGAAATGTGGTAATGCAGAGGGTTGCTGCCTGCCTCTGGGCATCCAGGAGGTGGGGTGGAAAGCAAGATGAAGCACTCTGCCCTGTGCTGCCCTCCTGGCTGGGTGGTTGCACAAACTCCAAGACCAGTCAGGAGGAGCAGGGAAACTGATTCAGTCACTTGAGACAGAGAGAACCAGACTGGAGGGGGGATGGAAACATGGGGCGAGGCTCCGTCTGTGTTGCACAGGAATGCTGGGCTCGCTGCTAGCTCCACGTTTCCCTTTCCTTTCCCTGCTGGTGTGAGAAAATGCACGCTGCATTTGTTCGACTGCCAGGAGGATGGCAGCTCAAGCACCATCTTGCTAGCTTTGCTGTGTGTCTTTTCCCACAGCATTGCTTTAAATAATGAACGGAATCATGATCCACCAGCTGGATTAGACGGTATGAACTTACCTGGCTTAAATCCAATGGTGATATATTTGGTCTCATTATTTTATGCACAAATGCCACAAAACAGCACAAGATTTTTTTTCCTCCAAAATACTCTTTTTCTTTTAGCGCTGACATTTCTCTTCTTTGCATTAAGATTTGCACTGAACAGTCTGTGCCAGACCAAATTTGACAGAAACTCATGCTTGCAAGGCTGGGTTGTTCCAGGAAATGGGTTTGGGAACTGTGTGCCCTGCCGCAGGTGTGGGCCGGTAAGCACTCCTCAACCAGTGAAGACGAGGGAGGGCAGATGCAAAAGCCAGAGATACCAAGGGAGCAGAGCTGGGCGAGGGGTGAGAAACTCTCTGAGCACAAGGTGATGAGGGGACAGAAGCCTTCGCTCTGGCAGGGAGGGTTGGAATTGCCAGGAGCAGGTTCCAGTGTCCTGCCACCCTGTCATGTGCCAGAACGAATTCACCACAAGGTGATAGTTACCTGGGATGGCAAGCTCCAAAATTATCATTTTATTGTGATAAAAGTGCAAGAAAGGAGAGTGCTGGGTGGGAAGCTTTACCCGGGCATCCTGGCAAGATCATGCCGTGTTGCAACTGAGTTCAGCCCCCAGACAACAAGTTACTGCTCTGCTTCCAGAAACACAGGACCTGCATTGGGTATTTCATCTGACAATCCAGAAAGAAAGGGAGACAAGAGAAGCAGAAATCTACCATATTTTTAAAGTCTTTTTATTCCTTTTGCTTTGTGTTTCCTATAGTCTTAGGCAAGTGCATGTGATTGTGCTGAATCTGCTATTTGAAGCAGCTGCTGAGAAGTAAGACTAAATTCAGAAACATCTGGAAAAAACATGAGCAAAACGAATCTGAAAAGCAAAGTCAGGCTCTCCTCTTTTGTTTTCTATTAAGCAGATAAAGGGAAGAGAGCAATCCATGTATTCAGCCATTCAGGTGTGGTGTGCTGAGCACAGTCCCAGCATCACGCAAATCCCAACAGTCTCTCCGTATAAGCAGGAGCTCTCGGAGTCTAATGTTAAGTGCTCATTTCATGTGTTCCTCAATGAAAGCCATGTAGTCAGGGGAACAACAAGCCTGAGGGTGCTTGGTGTCTCTTTGAGACACGTCTTCCCAACACTACGACTGTTGTAGTAGGCCGGAGCTCGGTAACACTACGACACACCACACAACCACACAGCAGTAGCCGCTGTGGCTGGAGCTGAGCCTCCTGCCAACAGCCCACCCCCAGATGGCTGTTTTGATCCTTTGCACAGATCCAGTTACTTAGGGTGAAGCATAAGAGAGTACTCGTTTTTCTATTTTTATTTTTTTGCTAACATTTCAGTCTTTAGCAAACTCACGGACATTTTACAGACTCATGAAAATGCCTCCCAGGCTGAAGAACTCTTCTCAAGGCAGTAACTGCCATTCCCAGGCACTTTCCAAACTGCAGTGACACATTTGGATCTCATGAATCCACAGCTTAAGTGCTCCCAGCTCTGGGACAGTATGCAGTCACTGAGTGCTTGTGGTTGAACAACATTATGGGAAAACTCAGTGCAGGAGGGAGACAATGCCTCTGGCTTGCAGGGGAATCAGGAAGCTGAATTTGGGAAACAGGAATCTATTTCTGTACATACTCCTCAAACACACTCAGGATATGTACGTTAATGAAGGCTCTGCAAAAAGCACCACTTGATCTTCAGTGGCCACAGGTGGCCAGGACTGGACTGCACATCATTTGAAGACTGATGAATAAAATAAAATTACGGCACGTTTTCTCTGCGGGGACATTTCCTAACCCCTGGCTCCTGATGTAAACCACAGGCCATCTGTGAGGTAAGGTGGCCCTCTTGGCTTCCCTGGGCTACAGGGACAGGAGATGAAAATCAGATCTCCCAGCTCACAGGACACATCGCCTCTCCTGCGCTAAGTGCTCAGTGCAGTCACAGAAGGCGACAGGCAAAGGTTTCAGGAGCATTTCAAAGCAGTCAGATAATCGATACGGAGGCAGAGGAGCAATGGTGGTGTTCACAGCTAAACAGATAAGGTGTCCTGTCACGTTTGACCTATTTCACAGCATCAGCATCATTTCTGCTCCAGTTATCCTTAAGAGACACTGGATCCCGTTACCACTGGAGAACAAGAGGGAAACATCAGAGTCTTCCACTGAGGTGTTAAATGGGCTCCAGCACAGGTTCTATTAGCAAGCCCCCGTGTAACTATTCTGTAATATTTCTAAAGAAAAACTGGAGAAAGAAATGAACTGTGCAGGGCAGACTGTCATTGTGATGCTGGCTGTCACTTACACATGAGTGCATCCAGCAGCATCCCCTGTACTCGGATCACTCCAGGCAGCCTTGCCCTGTGGGATACTAGGGCAGGACTCCCTCCTCGTGTCACTACAGGCTGAATACTGATGTATTTGGGACCATGACAACCTGTCAGGCTGGAGCAGGTAGGCAAAGCAGGCAGATTCAATGCCCTAGCAGTGCAGCAGTCCTAGTTTGATTGTAAGATGAGTCTGTGCTTCTGGGAAAACAGCCATGCTGCTCGGCAGGTATTTGCATTGTCCTGCCCCAAACAGTTCCAGTTGCTCCCAACCCTTCTGTCCAACCTCCTGTGGAAGGTTAGCCCCATACACCATTGCATACAACTGGGAAGAAGCAGCTACCCTAGGTGATCCCCATCGGCACCCTGCAAACACGTTGTATAGCAGGTGTAAAGCCATTAGTCAGTAAATTGGTGGGCAATGAGGAGCTGGTCCAGATGAACCAGGGGAGAAGGCAAAAGCAGCCACAAAGGATACTTCTTCAGGCTGCAGCAGCACAGCAGGACACAATTACCCCCAGTTTTGCATGTTTTGGTGCTTGGGAGCACATAGCTCCAAGCACATTACTGCTAAAGTGTTGCTGCTTCTGCTTGTGATATGGACCAGCTCTTTTGCCTGAGGTGAAATGCAAATTTGTGCAAGAGCAGGATCTCCTCTGATGCTGCGCAAAGTTTTTCACAATTAGGTCTCCACGCACTATATAGTTTCCTTCTCAGGAATTGTTCTTACACTGCGTCTCAGGGATATTTTGCTGTAGGGTAAAGACGTAAACCATGATATTTAGAAACACAGCAGCAGTCTGTCCCTCTGCTTCAATGTGCAGAACTAGTCCTTCCCCTGCTAGGTTGAAACATGAGTGATGTAGCTTGGATCCTTGTCCAGAATTCAGCGGTCTCTGCTCTCTGCATTACTGGCCAGGAACAAAGACCTTTGGCTATTCACTACTTCACCTGTGTGACGGATTCATAACCAGTAGGGCTGGAAGTTCCTCCAGTTTATCTCACCAGGAATGGTGAAGGTGGCAGGAGACACTTCCTGCATTCAGGTCTCTGCATCTTGGTGCCACCCGGGCAACGCAGTGCAGCCCATTACATCTCTGATACTCTCTAAATGCCTCAAGAGCGGGGCTTGCATTGAGTCAGGACGTGTTCCCTTGTGGATTTCAAAGCACACAAGCATGTTTCACTCCCTGGATGAAGAAACTCATAGAAATTTCAGATTTGGTTTGAAACAAATTATGAATAGTTACTGATGAGAAGGTGAATGCATGAAACTTGGATCCCCACCACTACTCCTGGATCACTCATCTAATGTGCTCCCTTTTGACGCTTTTTCACTTTTGCAGTGCTCCTGTTGTAGCAGCAGTGCTCATAATCCCTCTCCTTAATGGCTCCTTGCTAACACTGAATCTGAGCTGAGGGGTTTGGACTTACCTTTTCTTCATGGATGCTTTTTCACAAAGGGGCTGAACTGAGGAACTGCAGTCTTTGAGAACATCACCTTCAAGCTGGTTGGAAAATTCAGAAGTGATTTGGAGGGAGCTTACAATGATCATCTCGGCTTTGTTTCCATGTGAAACAATGCTTTAAAAGCCCCACAGGTTAAAATCTATGGAGGCTTCTTTCACACTTAGGATCCTTTTGTCACTGATTTGGCCAGTTTGTGCTCTGACTTTTCCTCTTACATCCACAGAGAAGCCCAGCAGGCACAAGGACCCTCCAAGCACTGCCTCTCAGCCCTGGAACAGCCTCGGCATCCTGACTTCCCTGCATGTTCCTGCACAGTTCCTGCTTGAGCTTCCCAATTTCCAGACCCTCTCCCATGGCTGCAACAACAGAAAGCCAGACAGGTTTCTCCAGGGTAGGGGCTGACCACGTGCCCCAGGTCTGCTGCTGCCTCCTGGCTCCCCCTCCAACTCCATCTATTATCCTAGCATTTTTCTTCTCAAATGTAAGGACAGCATATGTCTGGATCTGCAATTACAAGTTGTATCTTTGTGAATCGCCAAGAAATGAATGCTCCTTGATCCAGCCCATGTGTTGCTTCTTCCCCCTGGTGCCAGAGCATATGATGTGAGCGAGGCACCCAGCCCACCTCTGCAGAGGAGAGCTCTGCTGAAAGCAGCACTCGGGTGTGCGAGCTCAGAATAACACAGCACTGCTCCCCTTCCTCTCTTGTGATGTGAACGACAGGCAGACCTGGGCCGCCACGCTCCCAGCACATCTTGTTGCAGGGCACCTTGCTCGTGGAGGAGGGAGGGTGCATGGGCAGGGACATCTCCAGGGGCCAGCTAGGGCAGCACCCAGCACCCCACTGCCTGGGCACACCTGTGCCAGCAGCTTTCCCAGAGCTGTTGCTTACTTTAGGTCACACATTCCATTGTCTGCCAGGGGAAATTATTTTCTTTCCCCAGCTGAAGAACTTTAATGGCATTGAAATAATAATAGATTTAGAGCATCCCTGTGTTTACACAGCGACATGCCACAGTGACAGGCTCAATGTAAATCGCTAAACACTGAGATAACTCAACACTTAGACCGATGAAAAAAAATGCCAACATTTTTCCCATTCCAAATTCTTTAGAGTAATCTCATTTGACCTCCAGCACAATGCGTGCTTTAACGACGCCTGAATAATTACTAGGCAAGGAATTAACACCCACCGTGGGTTAACACACTCACTTTCACCCGGAAGACCTGGGCTCAAATCCTGAATAGATCGAATGGATTTGGTGATCTCATTCCCATTCCTCCCAGCCCTTTGTTCGCAGCCTATGCTGTGACACAGCCGGTGGCCTCATGCAGAGAGAGGCCCAGTGTTCAGCCTGTAGAGGGGCTGCAGGTCAGACACAGGGTGCATTAGCAGAAGCCAGAAAGCCCCTCCTGGTGCAGGGCCCTGGCCCCTTCCCATCCCTGCCCTTAGAGCAGGATTCAGGCAGAGAGTGTGTCTGGAGAGCGGCAGCACCTCACACCACCTCCGGGATGTCAAACATGAGCTGCTTTCAGACACCTAGATGTCAAAAAAGTACCATTTTTGACTGCGAAGCAGATGTTTGAAGACAAACTGCCTCAGTGTGACCAGCTGCAGATTTGTCTTGCCAGTTTTACAAGTGGGAGAGCAAATGGGATTCGTGCAACCTGTGGGAGGTCTTCGCCAGGTGGCTGTGCTGGCAGAGTTCTGTGCATCCTATGGAAACCCTGCACCTACAGGGAACCTGAAGCAAAAGCAGTCCCCTGATGCCTTGCACTTCCTGCATTTTTCTGCTTGCTGCTAAGGACACTTGGACAACATGGAACCTCTGAGTGGCATTTCCAAATCCTGTCACCACAAGCTAAATGCCCAGCACCCGTACTGGGGCCCACAAATGACATCAGCAAAAGCTCAAGTGCTAGATGGCTACAAAAATCACATCACTTCTGCCTAGAAGCATTTCTGAGGTGAAACAACTTGAAAGGCTGCGTTGTTTTCTTTTTCTTTTTTTCTAATTCAGTATCTCCTTCTAAGACCACACCCAAAACACAGTAACATCACAACTGCCGTGGAAATAACTGAGTCAGAATGCTCTATTATTTCACCTTTAACAATGTAGGCAGCCCAACTCGAAGGTCAGTGAAGCAAAGAGCATGTTTCCATGCAAATAGAACTGCCATTAACAACAGCACGTGGCTGGTGCTCCACCCTAAATCAGACAGAGTAAAATACACTTACATTTTTTTCTGTGAAGCCTCAGAGTGTAGATATACTAGGAGTAAGTAAACATACTAGGAACAAGATTAGTATGGACAAGCTTGAACAAATCTGCATTGTTCTTTTCCATAAGGTGATGCTGCAGTCTGGAGGGCTGCAGCATGACATGGGGACAGCTTTGCAGCATTTGCTGAGGACATCCCAGTCACAGGATGCACCAACAAGAGTTCATGCCCTCGTTTCAATAGGGATGGGACATTATCCCATCTTTTCATGTTCTTGATGTGCATATTAATAGGACAATCTTTTCTGGCAACACATGGTACCGAAACACTCAGAAAAAGGTTTGGGTGCTGGTTATCAAACCGAGGAGCATTGCCAGCACAGCAGGATATCCTTCCTGCTCCCACCTCATTTCACATGTGAAACATGGAGGGCATGTTCATGCTGCCGCATTATGGAGCCCAAATGGTGGCTGTGGAGCCATAGGGACTGCAGCCTTTCTCCTCTGTAGCACAGATCCTGGCTGTGAGCAGAGCTCCCCATGAACAGCAAGAACAACCTGGAACTGCTGGTGCAGTGCTGTGCGAGGGGTCACCTCCAGGGGAGTGCAGAGGCACAGGGGTGCAGAGGCTCAACCCGAGTGGCTCCCACTAGCAAACAGGGCTGGAAAGAGGTGTTGGAGGGCCAGGATCCTCCTCCCAGTTGCGAGCACCAGCTGCTCTTGCCTTGGGAAAGCAGGTGGCCTAGAGCTGCCTCTCCAGGTATGAAAGCACACATTCATCATGCCATGGTTTGCTGCCCTAACCCAGCAAGGTCGGGCAGGATGGGAGGCAAGGCACAGGTGGCATGTGTCCCTGTGTACCTGCGCATAGCAGCGACAGCCAGGTAACCCAACGGGGAGAGCTCAGCTGCCTGGGAGACCCACAGCAGCTCCCTGGATGACAGTCACATGAGCCAGGCACAGCCAGGACATAAGGAAATCCCATCCGGAGAGCATGCTGCCCATCCCCATAATGTGCTCCTACTGGGAGAGGTGACACTGAAGGGAACAGTACAAGCTCACCCTGGCCCAGCACAGTTCATCACGCAGCAGGGAGAGGCTGAGGTCAGGAACAAGGAGCTCTTCACAAACATTTCTGCGCCACAGGGTCTGCATGACGTTGGCCCGCACTCAGTTCTGCAGCTGAGGAAACCGAGGCGAAGCAAAACACTCCAACAACCACAGGCACCAGGTTCCATGCAGGCTGGCAGGCAGCAAAGCTCTGCTTCCAGCCCGTGCCCCCCAGCAGGTCCGCCACCCACCCAGCAGCCCCGCACTCCACGCTGTGTGTGCTCTCCCTGTTTGCACACACGGATTTAAAGCATCTCCCCCGGTTTCTCCGCAAATTGCTGCATTCAGATGAAGTGGCAGCTGCTGTAATTAAGACACAGTTAATTACATATCCCCTTAATTGCGATGATAGGATTTTGTCAATTTGGTAAATAAGAACTGTGAGGTTTCTTCCGGCAAGTTGAGCCCCCGTGTGGCACAGGCGTGCCTGGCTTGCCCCCAGCGAAGGCCGAGCCCCGGGCTGGGTGAAATGCCCACCCCGCAGAGCCCACGGCCTCGGTCGGGCCCTCTCACTGCAGCACCAGAGGGACAAGTCCCCACCTGTACCACGGTGACTGGACAAACACTGCTTTGCTCAAAGGGAGGGAAACTGAAGGCAAAGGGATGGCAAAATGCAAGGATCAACTCCGGCCTTTCTGAGGCAGGCTCTGCAGCAGTGACCGCAGCCCTGTGGCACTGCGGAGCCAGCGGGATGTTGGGTGGGTGAGTGGCACCAGGTACGGGAGGTGTGTGGGAGCTGTGGAATTGCGTTTCCGTGACTCAGCACACAGAGCTGTCAGCCACATTATTAATGAGCTGAGGCTGCGCAAACAAGTACGCTCAGGGTGCTCTCACACAAATAACAAAAAATCATCTAATTAGAGGTGACCTACAGTCACCTCAAATTTCATCATTAGTTACAAATAAATCGTGATTAGTTAGAAATTAAGCAAAACATTGTTTGTGTTTGCCTCCCAAGCCCTCATCCAGTGAGCAAACCCAACCTTTCTCCTGATGGGAAGGAACATCAGGCAAGGCCTCACAGCTGCCCTACCTGGGGCCTGACACAGTCGAGAGGAGGCCCTGCCCCATGCCCAGCGCAGCCAGGTACCTCTAAGTTGCCCCTTGGGCCTTTCACAATGCCATGTCAGCCTGCCAGGACCTGCACACTTCCTGCATTATCCTCCTGCCTCTCTGCTCAGCAATCTCGAGGCAAGGAGCAGGATATTTTCCTCAAGCATGAACAAACCACCGGTATCAGCTCCAACAGTAACACGTCTCAGCTTGCAGGGTACCACTGTGAGCAAGCAAAGGAATGCAGTCTACAGAGGCCTGCATTGGGGTAGGTGCACAACAGGACAGCGGGATAAAAATCACACCCTGAGAAGTTATTCACCTTCAAACCACCAACACGCTTTTAGCAAATGGGCGCTGCTCCCATACAGTTCAAGTTCTTCATTAGTGAAGGCAGCAACAGATTAGAGAATACACTTAGTAAAGGTGCAGGTGTAGTAGCACTAAGAAGAACTGCAAGAATGTTAGAGAACAGCATAACAGTTCAAAATTGCTTCAATAAATCAGAGAAGTGGTCTGAGAAAAAAATAGGCTGCAGACAAGACTCTACGTGGAAGCAAAAATAAAATACTTAGGAAAACACAAAATGGAATGAGATATAATTCACCAAATCTATTCCACTGGAAAGGTGGAAAATATCACACAGGAATCCATAATTAGATTTCTTGATGTAATAAGATATGTGATGTCATCCATTGCTTTTATTTGGCATTGCAAGCATCAGCAGATAAACCATGTCTGTTTTCAGGTCCCAACTCCCAGAGTTAGGAGTCACAGGCAGCCTCAGAGATATCTAAAAATTACCTTCAAACAAAGCCTGAAAGAACTAGAATTGATCAGCCTGAGGAAAGAACAACTGAGACTTAGCAAGTATCCAAAGCATTGCTGCAGAAAAAAGGGGGAATAATCTGTTCTCCATGTCCTTAGCAAACAGAGCACCGAACAACAAGCTTAAAATGGCAGCAGGAAGGACGCAAATATATAGCAGGATAAATTTTCTTAATGGCGAAACACCAGAGCAGATCCTCTGGGAGGTTGCAAAGCCTCATGGTGGGAGCTGGGCAAGTACCTGCCTCGATCAGCAGAGCCATCCTTTGTCCTTCCTGTCACCCCAGGCCCCCAGTACCGGTCCTCCTTGGTTCCAGAAGCAAACAAAGCTCTTCCTTCTTCTCTGCCCCACCTCGTCCTCCCTGAGGTCTCCACATTCCACTGCTGAGGTGTAGGTTATAGCTGCTATGACAGAACGCAGTGTAAAAAAAAGAAGTCCAGACTCAAATTACACCTACACTTCTAATTCCAGAAAGGTTAAATAAAGTCTTACCTTCTGCCTATAGCAAGTAAGATGCACTGGAGAGTTATTGGATAACTATTAGAAAACCATTTACCTGTAAAGATCCAGCCCTGAACACTTTGCGGCTTGCATCAGACCTTCTTTGCTTTCTCATCCTTGAAGCTTCTTTAAATTTCACTCTTGTCAGGCGATGCTCCTACTGTTAAACCTAGAAGTAACGCGAGGACCGTGCAGCTTGAAGACCAGAAGACACAGCCATTTCTCTACCAAAGCTCAGCAGCAGTCAAGGCAGTGGTCAGCAGTGCAGGGGCACAAGTTTCTGGGTGGTTTGCTGGTAGATCAGACTTCCCCTCCCCCTGTCCAGCTCTGTCTCAACCCTCATCTTCACTCTGACACCGGTCTTTCATTATATTGTGGACATAGTCAATTGCAGAGCTGCTAGCAAATTGGTCCCTGCCGCGTTAGCCTTGTGCAGCTGTGTTTTTGTGGTTTTAATGCTGCTGGAGCCAGCTCCCAGGACCCAAAGGAAGTGAGGAAGCATCACAAAGCCCCACACAGTGAGGTAAAGGGCTTTGTTCCATTGGCTTCACCAGGGACAGGGAGCCCAGGTAGGCAGCACACTCTGCACTGCCTCATCGCCCCTCAGATTCATCTCATCCGTAACACCACAGTGCGTGAACTAGGGAAGGAAAGCTTGCTTTATAGCCTCCATCTTCACCCAATCTGCAAACAGAAATGCCACTTGGTAAAATAACTGGGATGAGCTTTCCCAATTCTGGAAAACAGAGTGGATTTCATCCTGAAAAGTAAATCCTTTTCCAGTGTGCTAGGTTAGAGAACTTTCAAAACCAGGTTCGGGTTATTTTTAAATGTCTGTTTATTATGTAGCACTAACAGGGTGGTTACAGATGGTCCTGCAACTTTAATCGTTTGGCTCTGGCATTTGCATGCACTCTTTTCCTTGCCTGTCACAGGCTTCCTGCAGGCCCCTACATGAATCGCTTCATCTGCCCGAGGTTCTCTCCTTCCTGCTGTGCTTTCCATGCCTGGTCTGCTCAGACCAAAGCCACGTTGCTCTCAGCACGCTGAGTTTTTAATACGCTGAGTCTCAAAGGCTTCTGAGACTCTCAGCAAAGTTACAAGAGAAAGCTGTAAACTGGGCATGCACGTGGCAGATATTGAAAATACTCCTGGCTGTATCCAGGATGGACAGTTTTCTACTAAAGTCACACTAAGGGTAAAACCAGAGAAGAATCACCCGCGGGGAGGAGCCACGGAAAGGAGAGGAATCTCTGTTGGTGCTGCTGACTATGATGAGGACAACAGTTGTGCAGAACTGGCTGACAGGGATATGGAAATGTTAGTAAATATAACAGTGATTCTCAACAGCTCATATTGTGTGTGAGTGTTGGAGTTGTCACTTTTGTATGTTGTATAGCTACATTTTCCAAGATTGACTGAAATTATCTAAAGCATGAAAATACATTCTTTTCTAGACTGAATTGGATCAGCGGATTTTACATAGTGCTCTACAACTAAGTGGAAAACTCACGGTTCTAAGTCTTAGACAAAAATCAAACTATGGATATATTCAAGTTGTTTCTAAGACAGCAGTGCCACAATGCCATCCAAAACAATAGTCTGTGGCTGAGAACCGATCTTAACATCAAACTCCTCAGGCTGCAACATTATTTCACACTCCAGTGAAGTAGTTGCCATGGAGAGGCCAAAACAATTCACTGACTCCAAAGGGCAACAAAATACAGAAAACATTTACCTTGTTTTCCAAATACTGGTGAGTCACCATTTTATAGATAACAGCCAAATTTCATTCCTCAGGAGGTAAAATAAATTATGACTTAATTGTGACAAATGAGCAGACCACCAGACTCACTGCTATTATGAATCGGTCTGCAAAGAAATTCTGCCTTGAGACACAGAAAAGCCCTGTTGTCCTGCATTACAAAACACTGCCTAAGTTAACCACTTCCTGCCTTTATTTCTGTTTTGACATCTGCTGCTGATATTGCGCAGCTCATTCTACAAACACCCATACCTCTGTAAAGATGCAGCATTTTGTAGAGCCTTTACTTTTGCACGTATATAACAGTTCTTTTCTTCCTGTAGCCATTTCCAGGGGGGTTCCTAATAGATACGCTATTCCACAGGGGGTTTGGGTACCAAAACAGAGATAAATGCATTCAGCCACATAAGCAAGTTCTTTTAGGTCTATCGGTAGACTCTTATCAAACAAAAGTAACATTTTACATCATTGCTTGTAGGAATTTGTCATGTTGTACTCTGCAACCAAACTAAGGGAGCTTGTCGATCCTGCACCCATCCTGCCACCAGGGTAAGGCTCCTGACCAACACAGCACACACTGTGCACACAGGCCAGGCTATCATTAGTTGTACAAGAAAACTGCTCAAGACTACTATTTCACAAGGGTACTTTTGGTAAAGAAGTCTGCCCAGCTTTTTTAATTAAAAAAAGGTGCATCAACACAAACTCAGACTTTAAAAAAATAATAATAATTCCCTTATTTGCTAGTAAGCTCAGTAGTGGGACAAACCCTGCTTGCTTTTCCACAGAACGGATGGGATCCTGCTCTCTGCCTCCTGTTGATACCATCACTGTCTTGTTTGCTTGCTTTATCAGCTTGGTTGTTCGCCCTGGAAAGGATGCCCGTGGATTCTATCCTGGAGAACTGGGACGGGTCCACCAGACACACATGCCCAGAGGAGCTCCAGGGTAAGTTTGCACGTCAAAGTAAACCTGTAGGAACTCTGGAAAATGCCTTTCCTATTTGCACCTATAATGAGCAACATCACAACAACTCCTAATGATCTTTTATGACTCTGGCCTGAAAGAGAATCCGGGTAGAGTAAACCAAAATTACATCCAAAGGCTTTTGGCTATACGAGAATTGATGCATGTCCTGAATTTAGTAAGTAACCGAGAATCCAGGACAAAAACTGCTGGGGGAGTGTGGGGGGGCAGAATCCCCCCAAAAAATTTGTTTAATAGCACGTCCACTTCAAAACTTGTCTATATTTTATTTAATATGTTGTATGTTATTTCAGTTGAGAAGTCAAGGCTTTAAAAATCCTAATAATATTAAACTAATCCAGTTAGTTGCTCAGCTGCACGATGCACAACTCTTATCGTGCTGATTACAAGTCAGATGGAGCCAACAGAACAATACTGAATTATTAAGGTCTTACCGCACATTCTGAGGCTGTTAGCATCTATTAGATTACAGTGCATTATACCAAGCGCTCATTTCAGCTAGAGATTAGAAAGTACATTTATAATGCTGGCTACTCTTTGGGTGGATCACAGTATTTACATACCATATGTCAGCACAAGATTACAGACTGATTCATGCTTTTTGCCTAGGCCTTTCAGTAAACTGCAACCAGCTCCAGTAAACTATAAAGCCAAAACTCCATTTCAACCCAGCTTCGACAATTCAGCTCTCAGGAAGTATGTTCATTTTCAAAAAATACTAAGAAAGCCCACACCTGACTGGTACAGCCAAACTACCTACAGGGCAGCATTTGACTTGCCTTATCTCAAAATGGGTAAGTAACCCATGCTCTACCACACACACTACTTCTTGGCAAGAGGGGCATGAAAGAACCAGGGAGGTTCACTCAGCTGCAAGTGTTACCCAGCTTAAATTGCACTGAAAAGGAGAAGTGAATAGTGCCTCACTTCCTTTTTTCCAAAGTGGACTCCACCGGCCCTCCAAAGCCATTCTCTCTCCACTACCAACACTCAGGTATCCCAGTTCCCTCTGTAACAGTCAAAGGCAGCCAATGGATGAGAACAAGGCAAGCTGTTGATACTTGTGCAGACTGTTATCCAAAAAAGATTAGCTGAACACACTGCAGATAGTGACAGCAGCATATAGAGAAGGCAGAGAAAGAATAAGCACCCAGTTTTATGAACAAATCGATTCAGCATTGAAGAAATTAGTATAGTATATGCAAACAAATTGTATTTGTTAAATAAATGTAAGAGCTCTTAAGTGGCAGGGAAGAGGCTAAGGATTTAATTCAATATTATCTTTTTAAAGTTGCACTGAAAGCCTTTGAATGTGAACTTATTGCAAGATATTTAAAGATGCAAGATGATATGTTATATTTTGCAAGATATTTTTATAAAGGAGTCAGCTGTGACAGCGAAAGGGAAGTTATGATCTCCTAATAGAAAGTAGATTTCCAGGACGATGACAGACAAAGCAGCTGTCATGCATTACACAACCATATCCGTCTACCTCTTTATCTGAAGGGTTTGTCCATTAGCTGCATGCCAAAACCCAATTACATGTGTAATACAAATGGAAAGGCTAAGCATAAGTGTCCCTTGCTTCCTCTCCTATTAAGTTAATAAAGCAGGCTCACCAAGCCACAGGGACATAGGGCTATTAAATTCTGCAGTACACCACAGGCCAGGACTATCAAACTCATCAATATTTCAACATAAGCAAGAATGGCATGAGATCAGACTACCTTGTCTGTCATGAGCCTTGTCAGGTTTAGCAGGTATCTATGCCTCTCCTGAACCCATCCCATTCGCAGCAGGGGCATCTGGTAGAGAATCAATTTCAAGTACTATCCTACACAGCCATCCTATCCCCTCACACACCAACAAAAGAAGAAACTTCAGAGAGGAAAGCAGTGTACAGGAAGGGCCTGAGAAATATATACTTATTATTAAAAAGAAGTACATCTAAAGTACAAGAAGTACAGCCGTTTTGTCTTTTATTACAGCTTATAATGAATCTTATGACAGACAACTGAAAGCTTTTTGCCAGTGACTGTGGCAATCCCTTTTGAGGCCAAAACAGCTCTTGACTTCATGAATGGCAATTTTCGGCTCAAGAAGAAACTATAAGAGCCTGTGACAGCTACTTAACTTTGCAGCACACTGCTGTTAGTATAGTGTTAGGCTGTTCTCCTCCTTGCTTCTGTAGCTGAATGCAGTACAGTTTCAAGAGCAAAACATAAAACACTTGAAAATCTCCCTAACTTTCAACACTTGCTTCCATAACACACAGGCTGGTGGATGAGACATCCATTCTAGCTTGACCAAAAGACCCACTTCTCCACATGTACGAATGAAAGATGAGGTAGAAAAAGTACCAATAAAAAACAGCAGGAATTAGATAGGCTATAACAATTCTATAAGCATTTTTGACACCACAAAAAACGGCTGTGCACAAACCCAATAATTCACTTTATCAAAGCTTAGGCAAAACTGGCATTCAGGAACAACCTAATAAGCTTTACAGAAGTGAAGTTTAACCATCCATAATTTAAAGAGAAAAATTCTTCGTTCCAGATCATGAGAATATATACACACCAACAACAGTTCCTGTACCACATACTACCTGGAACAAACTACCTGGTCAGAGGATGTTTTCTGCTTCCCAGGCCTACACTTGAGTGGAATAACAAAAGAAAAATCTCGGTAAAGGAGCATAAATCACTCTTGCATTCAAGGCAATCGTTGTTTCTTTAACTGCACTAACACTTTGCATCATTTTAGGCTGTGGTTATACTGCTTAGAAACCGTGTTTCACCTAGGAATATGAATTCCTCAACTGTACAGAAGGATGGTTTGTACAATGGAGTTAGGACAGTGGGAAAATTGAAACAGGTCTTGAACATGAAGCTCTCTGCTTACCAGAAGGCAAATAGTAAGCCCTATTTACCCTCTGCAGAAGCAAAGCATTCCCTTATTTTACTCCTTAAACTGAGGATGCCCCCATTCCTTGGCTGACAGTTCTAGTGACAGCTATACAGGAGACAAGAGCACTCCATAATTATTACTTATTTTTCACAATTCAGGACTAATTCACTTCCTTGCCTGCTTTTCACCTTCTAAAGAAACTCTGTAAATTAAGTATAACCATAGTTATGTCCCTCTCTTATCACAGATTTTTGTTTTTTGATTTGCCTTAGCTAGAGAGGAATAGGATGGTTCTTTCCTAAACTGTGAGGCAAAGACCAAAACTAGCAGAAGATAGGGGCTCTTGTCAGAAAGAAAAAGAATAAAGTTTTGTTTTCTGCTACTGAGGAGAATAATCTTTACATGTAATGCTGATACAAAGGCCTCTTGACATATTTGCCAGTTTTTCAGTATTCCATGTCAACCTCCTCTTTCCACGTTGTGCCAGTAGAATACACACCTTGCTCACTGCTGTCACCTGCCAACAGTTTAACAGGAAATGCTCCTTCTATTCAATTTCAGACGTGGTTATCTAAGCCATAATGTGGAAGGTCTGACAGAGTTCATTTTATATTGCATCATAGCCAAAATCTGCTGAACCACCTGCCCTATCCTGACACAAGCTTTTTCTTCCCTTTTTTTTTTGTTAAGGAAAAGTAAGTTTTATTTGGAATGAAAAGGAAGCAAATGAGTAATACCGTACAGAGTATAGTTACAAGTCACTCTCAGAACTGGAAGCGAAATATGTAATTCTTGGGTTACTGCCAAAAGAAATCAGATTCTTTGTATTATATCATAATGGTTATAAATGAAAATCATTCTGAAACCTTTTCCAACACTAACAAGACAAAACATGTTTATGTCACAAGGCGAATACTTATTATTTTCCCTACATCAAAGACAAATGCACAGAATATTCTTAATGTTATTTCTAAAGCATCTCAATTTAGAATTACAAAATTGTTTGTGCTTTGTTAGCTCTCCAAAGATCTTCTATTGGTTACATAGGAAACAAAAAGTTTAGAAGGACATCAGAACGTTAAGACTTCTCACCAAAAATAACCCTCTTTAATTAAGGAAACAGTTTGCTGAAATACGTGCTTTGGAAATAGATAAGTGCAGGGCTTTTAAAGTAATAATAAAAAAAGTAACATTATAAAACATTTAACTCAAAAAATCAGAACTGTTCTTTAATAATTGCAAACGAACTTTTTACAATATCAATTTTCTAACTTCCCGAGCACACTTTCCGGTAAACACTTGAGTGTCCTCTGTGAGTTACAAAGAGTTAAGTTTTCTGTGCTATACAGCTAAAAAAAAACTTGGCATCACACCTTTTTTAAAAAAACAGATCACACAATAATTTAGACAGCATTTATAGCATTACAAAATCAGAATCCCTCTCTTTAATCACTCACAAGAGCAGCCATAAGGAATACAAACAATGAGGATGTAAAACTATCTGTGCAAAACTGCATTATTTTTACTGTCTAAAATTTCAGGGAAGTAACACCGCCAAAAGCAGAGAGAGGATAACAAACAGTCATGAAGTAATGATACCTTAGATTTCCAAACAGGAATTACATTATGAACTAAGTATTAGGTAAAGAAAAAAAAAAATGATGGCACCTTGAACAAATAACAGATGTCCTGGAACTTGCAGTTGAATAGGAACAGATACAGGTTCAAGTTAAAGTCTCTTTCAGGAGTCGCAATTGATTTAAGGATATCAACTCTAGCATTTCTTTCCATGCAAAAAAATCTATCTTTCCAACATCTTTGCTTTGCGGGCTACTAATGCATTTAAGAATGAGCAGTCTTTTGAGGAGTGTGCTTTCTTCCATGCATCTGAAATCTTTAAAACAGCTGGATCATTGATTCCCTGGACTTTCCTACTCCAATCCATTTAACTGCAGGAGAGAAAAGCAAACTTTGATTATAAGAATACAAAGCAAGATTGGATTGCAGCTTAAGATACAAGCTTATCTTCTTAAGCGCTTAAGATCTTTAGTACTATAGCCACAAAAAAAATATTATACTATCAGTAGGTTAAGAAATTATAATTACATCTACTGTTTGTGATGTAAGAATGCACTGGTAATCTGGAAAAGCAAGAAAAGTCTTCAGGCTCCTATAATAAATCACTGTTTACCAGATCATAGGAAAAAAAAATATAGAAACTGTTAGAAAAGTAAAGACTTGCCTCATTGCCCTTCCCAGCTTTGGATGAAATCAAGATCATCTTTATTAGGAAGCTTGAGAGTAATAGGTGGTTTGTTAGCTTAGGATCTCCTACTGCCACACATATTTAATATTGCATTAGTACACCAGTGGTTTCACTGACTTTATTATGGCAGCAGAACTATATCCCTATTATAACCAATTGGAAAAACACTTAAGCAACTTCCAAGAATCTCAGTTGAATGAGAGCTACAGTGTAAGCCAAAGAAAAGATGCATATTAAAACTTCAGAAAGTTTTCAATCCAACAGACACAAAGATCAATAAGAAGTAGTAAAATAGTAATTACAAGTATCACCAGGTACAAGAGAATAACTAGCTACAAACTAATTTTCTATATTGTGAATGTTCATTAAGGCAGAGTGCATGAAAGATAAGTTTCACGGAGCTGGGAGAAATAGATAAATCTTCTTTACTTACCAGGAACACCTAATTCCATTTCTATAAAACGAACGTAGTTTTGTGCATTTACAGGCAACTCATCAAACGTCCTCGCATTTGATATGTCTGTATCCCATCCTGGGAGTGTTTCATACTTAACCTCTACTTTACTTAAGACTTCATGGTTGGCTGAAAAGCAAACAAGACACATCCACAAAGTTTATACATTCTCTATTGCTAAACACATAGCTGTAAGCTTTTTATTCTTTTCCCATAGGAAGAGATTTTGTCTAAGTACAATACCAGCACTGAAGGTGCTAACATATACTTTTTTGTTAATATAAGCAGAGAAAGGAAATCCAAACAACTACCAAGACTTAAGACTTTAGGAATTCTCGTACTAACAGTCACACATATTTTGCTTAAACTAGAACATCTAATTTTCAGGAAATGTGATTCCTCAAAATGTTGATTCTTTTTGCTATACAAATATCAAGACTCAATTCTCCTCTCATGAAGGAGTTTGGTTGATGTAAAAGCAAAAATTATGTACCAGCTTGTGAGTACTACACAGTTAAAAGGACATATTTTAAATGGCACAGGAGTGTACTTTCTACTAAATAAACATAGTAATAACAACATGCACTGTTTATACAGAACGTAATTCTCATGCCTACACAGCTTTTGCCCCAAAACTCTACAACAGAGTAGAGTTTGTCTAGTTAGGTTCTTAAGCGTCTTAGCTATAGAATACTGGAAGGAAGGCAGTTTGCCAACATGGTATCCAACATTACCAGTCCTCTTGCCTCTACAACACAGCCCAAAGCAGTTATCTTATCAGACATGAAATGGTCTATTCTTGGATATCATTGTATATGAAAGATGTACAAAGAGCCTTTCAGCATCTATCACAATAGTCAGCAGTGCCAAGGGACAGAATTTATCAACCAGGTGAGCGCTGCAGACCTGAAGGTGGATTCACACATTCCACTGTTCCAATTACTTCTCAGAATAGAAGAAATGACTCCATTCCATTTTGTCCATCATTTAATATCTTACTATAATGATGTCCATCAATTCTGAATCCTGTGATCTCAAGCCCTGGAAAAACACATTGTTCTGGAACTGAATCATTCCATTAATTTTCTGAATATTAACATTGGAATGACACTATGAGACAAAACAAAAGCCTTAAACCTGAAGATATTAAAAGATACACCGCTAAAAAATGGAGGGTACCAATATTCTTGCCTTCCTGAAGGCAGCATTCTACCAAAGGCACTGTAATTAATGTTAGGTAGGCTCTATGTCTCAGATACCTGACCAAGTCACTCTTGCAAAGACAGCCAGTCAAACTGGAAAGGTGTCTTAAGTGCAAAAGGCATAGCAAACATGCAAACACAGAATCATAACTAATCTTCCCCCTCAGTGTCTGTGCAGCCAACAAAGTCAGGCTCAAATTGTTGAATAATTTGTCCTGATGAATGTAAGAGCTCAACAGTAGTGATGTGTTAACTACAGCCTCTAGGAACTAGGCCCTTCTGAGTAAGGGCGAAGAACACATGCTATGCTCTATTGACTTCGAAGCTTTTAATAGTGAGAAAAGGCACACTTTTTGTTATAATTGGGTTAGCCTTGACAAGCAGGGAGAAACATTAAGGATATTTGATTGTAAAGGCCAAGGATAAGCACTTTCCCTTATGTCACCAGCGGTAACAACTGAGCTGCTGTCTGTGCCCTGGTAAACTGAAAAACTGCGGTATTCAAAGTGCAAAACCACAAACCCATCTCCAGGCATTGCAGATGCAGAATAAGGTGCCAGCTTGGAAGTCTACAAGCAGTTCAGTTTATTTTTGAAGTCCCTGATTAGGATGGGTAGGAGAAAGCTGAAATCACTTGGAACTGAATAGTCTAATCTTGCCTACAGTCTTCCATTACTCTTAGTTCAATTCCTTACTTCCCCAAAAGGAAGAAAAAGACAGGATAAATTTCTTGGTGTTTCAAGTGATTCTCTCATGTTGCTCCAGCAGGTGTGCTAAAAGATGTGTGGTCAAGATAGGCCGTAAGCTGAGCTCAGTGTAGGAACAGATACAGTAACCATCTAGATTTCTCTGAGCTCTTCCCTGAGGGGAGTCATCTTTCAGGCTTTCTGGAACACTCCTTATTAACAGCTGATTTAGATAACAGAGAGAGCGGATATAATGACATCTGGTAGTCTGGTACTAGAATTTTGAGAGAGAGTGGCACAATACTACTTCCAACTCGAAAAGAATAGCTGATGTTTGGGATCTTGGCATCAGTGTAAAAGGATCTCAGTGTAGAAGATCCTTCAGCAATTTCCAAAAACTGAACATACAGTCACATAGATCAGATCAAAGGTGCACTTAACAGTCTCCTGGCTCTGCAATCAACAGTAAATGCTCAGGACAAAAGCACAAGAAAAAAAGCAAGCATGAAATAAGTTCCTTGAAAATACTCTCCCAATGTTTAAAAATCTGTGTTTTTGAAGTCTCCTGAGCAAGAGGTTGCATCTGTGCTGAAATTAAATGATACCTGAGCTTGTACAGGAGGCATTAAGCAGGACTAGACCATGGTTTTCACATTCCTTTTAATCCAGACCATCTTAGAGCTGGTAGAGACTTCTACCTTTCTTTCCTAAGCTCACAGAATAAAACAAATGGCAGGAAGACACTGGCCAGCTCCATACCAAGAGCCATTTACAAGCTGAGGACAGACGTAAATTTCTGAGACATATTAAGTTCTTCCTTAACAGCAAGTAATGAACTGACCACAGAAATCTAACCTGAAAAGCTAATGAAGATTCCTACGATTCTCAGATCCATTTAAAATCTATGCAATACGGCATGTTTTTTTTTCTCCCTGAGACGTTAGTACTCTGCTTCTAATTTGGAGACAGTCATTTCATATAAAGAGCAAATCAGCATCTCCAAGAAAATGAGAGAGAGGGAAGAGACAGAGAGAAATATCCTGCTAGTGAAAGATTTCAAGACAAGAACTTTTCTAAATTGAATCCAAAATGTCAAAGTGGCAAGTTAAGAAATATCTAAGAGCCTGTAAAATGAAAAGGGGAAGACAGTTACATTTTGCTTTCCTATGCCAGAGCTCAATGTAACAAGAAACCTGCAGTATAGGTTCAGAAAACACAATCAAATGTTGAAGAGTATAGCAGTGAGAGAGAGATGGGGAACACAGAGGCACTGTGAGAGACAGCATCTTCCAGCTTAATGGATGATCAGCTCAAACTCCTTCGTGACACTTCTGGAAGACATGCCAGCAGCCAAGATAACAGCTTCTACTACATTTCTACTGAAGTCTTAACAGCTAAACCAGTTAAAAGAGAAAAAACACTATTTGGTAGATGAGTCATATTGTACTGCAGTGGCCAAAGGTCAGCTTCCTGTTACATGTGCATATGCAGGGAGCAAAGTCCACCTCCAGGAGCCATAACAAGATTCTGGTCCCATCTGAGCCACAATGAATGGGAAAAAAATATATAAATCACTGAACTATGTCTTCATACTGGAAAGCATGGCCCTCTACTTAAGTCGTCTTTAATGATGGACCACCAGAGGATGTCTTCTGTCCTGAACATAAGACAGCACAAACAATCCTCAGGTTAGATGACAGGGCTACAGATGAAGTACCTACTGAGAAGTCCTCAATTTAAATGTACATTGCCCATAATGTTCAAAGGCTATTTCAAGTACAAATGTTTCCTTCATATTTTGGAAAGGGTATCAAGCAAACAATATTTGAGTTTTACAGGGGGAAAACCATTCCCTGATTTAGTACAAAACAACCGCTGAACTTCCAGGATAAACTGCACATCAAGTTACTCCATATGCATTCATATTTTAGCTGGTGCTTTTGTTTGAAGATTACAGAGGGCAAATCAATTACAGAATTCCCTCAAGCACACGGAAAAACAGAACTACAAACTTCCCCAACAGACGTACTAATTTCAAGGACTACTACTAGATCATCACTTATGCCTTTATACGTAACTACATATGTAAACTACCTAAATCCTTTTCTGAGTTGTATTTTATTATCTCTGACCAGCCCCAAACCCTTAGATAGCAACTGGATCGGAAATGTATGTATGTGCACATCAGAAAATCAGAAAGCCCAATCCTTAGTACTGAATGATGTTCTTCCTTTTTCTGGAGTATCTCTACAACAAACTGAAAAAGACACGTTACCCTGAAAACAGTATTTTGAATATTTTAGCAGCCAGATACACTTTTGACCACCGTCCTCTTCAGAAAGGGACTAGAGTTTCCATCATGCTAAGCTGATGCACGCTGCCCCTGCACTGAAATATAGTCTTGTTTTCTCCAGAACTAACTGCTCATTTCCTTCTTGCACCTTTTCTCTCTGCCCCTTCTCCATTGTGCAGGTGTGCCTGGTTACCTACTGGCTACTCGGTGAGTTGTTAAAGGGTACTGAAATGTTAGAAAAATAACATGCACAGAAAATCTGGCTTTATCTGGCTTTTCAACTGGAACAGTAGTCTCGTCTGTTTCACTGCACATCTAAATAGTCTTGTCCTGCTGGAAGAGGGGAATGAACAGCTTCAGATTTAGCGTGAAGGAAATGCAGGCTGACTAAAGCAGATAACATTTAAATTTAAGATGTTTTAGATAGCATTTTGCACCTTGCCAGTAGGCAAATAACACTGCAGTACAGGCATGGTGCAGAGTGCATCTCAGAAGACTTTAAAGGCTTAGTGCTGAAGTAACAAATTCCTGTCACAAATTTTACAAGTAAAAGTCCAATGCATTTAAGTATCAGGTTACATTTCACCAAAATCTAAAATTGTTTAACAAGTAACCTTACCTGGAAAATGAGGTATGATTTCACCATCTAGTTTGTATGCAACACCAACTTTGATTTCTGGAAATACATCCAAGATATCCAATTTGGTAAGAGCCAATCTATAAAGAAACATTAATCTGTTCAAATATGTTTTTAACACCTCTCAACTTTCGACACATCTTAAAAACACAAGACAAAATTGATTCCTGCACTTTGAGCATGCTGCAATTAATTATTTTTTTCCATAGAAAAATCGCCTCTATGCCACTACTCCATCCATCTGGCGACTTAAAAAACAACAACAAAAAAAATAGTCTTTTGGTTGTCTACTTAGACCTAGCACTAGAAGAAAAGGGTAAAATTCAGATGAAACACTTCAAAACAACTTACGCAGTAAACCCATTAATCATGTAGGCATATCGGAGTTGCACAAGGTCCAGCCAGCCGCATCTTCTCTTTCTACCAGTGGTAACACCGAACTCTTTACCCCGCATTTGCAGCAATTCTCCAATTTCCTAGCAAAGAGTAGTACTATTACGTGAATCTTTTTTCATGTGCAGGAAGTATACAACTGTATCATATACCTTAACACCACTTTATAACACTGTAAATTACTTTAAAACTTCTTCCCCCTATTTTTCACAAAGTTGTCAATTGAGAATGAAAACAGAAATACAGAATTCTACTCCCTTTTCAAGAGAATGCTACCTGAACAAGTCTCTCAACATTTCCTCTCACTCTAGACTTCTATTCCACAGGAAGATCTAATAAATTGACAATCAGATTTGGCAGTCCTGTAAGCACAGTTTATAATTATAAAATCATTTAATGTCTTAGATAGGAAGGGACCTTAAAAACCATCTGGTTCCAACACCCTGTCTTGGGTGCCACCAGCTCAGGCTGCCCAGAGCCCCATCCAACCCGGCCTTGGCACCTCCAGGGATGGGGCACCCACAGCTTCTCTGCGCAGCAGTGCCAGGGCCTCACCACCCTGAGTGAAGAGATTTTGGAGCCTTTGGGCTCCTTTGTTAATCATCTCAAAAAGCTCATTGCCCAAACACTTCCTGCTGAAAATGAACAGAACTACATTACAGTTTCTCACAATCAAGGCTATTCATATACCAGAAACAGTAACGTGGAACTCACTTAACTTATTGGTGACAACAAACACAGAAACTCTAGTCATGATGACAATGAGTAGGAATAAACATACAAATAATAGAATTGGAAGAATGAGATATCTAAACACAGAGTCTTGTTTTTTAGAAGCAATACTGATTTAACGTAAGACAGACACAATGAGTTATTTAACTCAGTAACGGGTCAAGTTTAAAGAAAATAATGCTCACATTATCTTGTTCTGTAGGAAAGGCACCAATTCCAACTCTAGTTGTATATGCTTTCACAACTCCATACACTTCCCCAACGTTCTGCGGTGGCATGCCCAGACCCGTGCAAACACCGCCAACTGTGCAGTTTGATGATGTCACAAACGGATACGTGCCTATTAAAAAAATGAGTTTAAAAATCACATAAACGCTGTTTGGTTGGTTGTTTTTTACAGGTTTTACAAGTCAAACCTGGTAAGGATCACTCCATTACAATTACCTAGACCTTAACAAAAATAAAAAGAAATCCAACGCCATATACTAAGTGTATTTTGCAGTCAATCGGGTCGATCAGATTTAACAAGCTCTTAAAACTCTATGTACATTGTCTGATCCTTCTTCATTAAAACAGTAGAAATAGAATTACCCCTTCCAACTGGTACAAAAGCGGGATCTGACGATTCAGAATGATCATACAAGTCAAAAATCCGAACAAGATTCCAGGAAATCATACCTTATGTTATATAAAATAGATTCACTACTAGAACAGTGTGAGAATTTGAAAGGACATCATTAAGAAAATAATATTAAAAGGTCAGAAAATACAGGTTTACCATTTTACACTTCTGGAGGAAAAATAATCCGCTCTACGAAGTGGTCAACATAATACAATGCTGAGAAATCACAAAGATGATTAGAATTCTGGAAAGAAGAGTTTCGCTTAAAAAAATCAATTGAAAAAAAACTGACTGCCACAAGTGAAACAAAGGAATTAATTAAATAAAAAAAAAAAGAAAAAACAGCCCAACTCCTAGAATATAATATAGTTGACTGGTGATTAGAGTTTGTCTCCGGTTAAATATTCAGCCCTCAGCCTGGATAACAAAATATAGTTAAAAGAGTTAAACTTCCTATAAAAGACCAGCTTTCTACCCCATGCTGCAGGTGTTTGTTTTTTTCTTTTTTCAGAATAAGGATCAGAGATGGGTAAAGAACAGCCAAGACAAAGGCAATACAACAGTACAAAATATGGAAGCAACTAGAAACTGTTCAGTAAGATTTTGCAGACTATCAACATACCATCAGGTATATCTAGTTTTTGGGGTGGTTTTTTTTTGCTCAACTTAAATCTCTGTAGAGAAAGACAGAGGTTTACACGTGTAACATGTTGTGTTTGCAAGAGCAGTTTGCAAGCACTAATTAAGTCTGTATCTTTTCTATCACAGAGTAACTGAGTTTCTCTTTATTGGCAGATTCTATAGCTAGTGGATGTCACAACTGGAGTCAATTAGATAGCTCTTGCTCATTTTCAGCTTCCAGATTGGTAAATTGACAGTGGTTTATCCTTACCCAGTGTTTAAAATACAGAAAATCAGACACAGTCATAGAGACATGTGCAAGCATCATTACAGGCTTCAGAAAAGTGGCAGGAATGCAAGACTGTGGATTTACCATCTTCAGAGCTGACAGACATGCACATTCGTAACATTCGGTTCAGTATTAGAACTCCTGTGCAACAAGGCACAGAAAATAGCCTCATCCAGAACACTCAATAATCAAATTTGGTATTGTCAAATCTTTTGACTGAGACTTGACTGTTATCAACTTAAGTGCCCAATCAACTGACGATACCTGTCTAGGGAGAGAATAGAGATTCCTGTGTCAATCTGTTTCTCACAGCACAGTCAGGATAAAATCTAAGTGATCCAAAGAACTCCACTCCTGATGATTTTCAGACGTGATCTGCATTTCCCGTGCTTACATGAAAACCATTTTTACCACAGTAACAATCCAGATTCTCACTGTCTATCCTTGCATTATAGAACAGTGAAACATTGTTACATGGAGTTGAAAACATTGACTTTTGAAGACTTGTACTGTAAGAATTTTGCATACATGCTTTGTCTCTCTATTACGGAGATTTCCATTTTCCTTCTTAAGTGTTTTCCCTAGATTTATAGAAGTGTGAGCTATTTTGCATGAAATACACATACACTGAAGTACCAGTTACAATCTCTATAAGAAAATAATCACCTAATCCTTATTGTCACTCAAAAGAAATAATCATGGGAGACTCATGAGCTTTTTGAAAGTATTTACATAAGAATATTATTTTTTCCACTGATGGTTTGCTAATCACAGAGAGTACAGTTCTTCTGGAATACAAAACATTTATTCCACAAGAACAGATATGCAAAGAAGAGTTAATACTGAATTATATCACAACAAATGTATAGCAACCTGCATCTCAGAAAGGTTATACCTACCAAAATCTATGTCCAGTAGTGCTGCATTTGCACCTTCTACTAAGATCTTCTTTGGTGGTCCATGTAAAGCCTCATACATAAAATAGACACCATCCTTTACCATTGGTTTTATTTTTTCCATGTAGGCCTAAAGAATAAGAGTAGTGCATACTATAATTTCAGTACAATAAAGACAGTCAGAGTGTAAGTGCTTAACTTCATAGTCTTCTTTTTGAAAAGGAAAAGCAAATGTAAAGATGTGAAATAAATGCTAAAGAAATACGCTAAAATATGTGAACAAGGGAAGAAAGAATATCATACTCAGATTTACATATGCAGTACGTATGCAGTCTATTGAATGAGAAAACAAACAAGAAAGAAAATCTAATTTCTTCAAGCATTTTAAATACTTTAGAAATACTCAAGGTTGAGCATGACCACCATACAGTATTCAGTGCGAGTAATTTTCCTCAAGCTACAATTATATATCATGTTTCCACCCCAACAATGCATTTTAGGCATTCTGTAATCCTAATGTGTATTGTGTAAACTATAAACCATTATAACATGTACAAGTGAAACTGTTTTTTAGCCCTACATATCGATAGAAGTACTTTAATTCAACAGATGTAATCTAAAGCAACAAAGCAGAAGTTCTAAGAACTCCCACATACTCAATTCTAGAGCTGGCAAACTGAATTTAGTGGTAACTAAAGACAGGAGAAGGATGATTTCTTCGGTCTGATTTTCTGTAAGAATTAAACATACGTAACTGTGCATGCCCTCCTCTGTTCCACAAATACCTTGCTATTTTTAACTCATGTCAAATTCATTGACGTTCTCTGAGGGGTAAGAAAATATCTCAGAAAATTAAATTCTTAAAATGCTGAGAAAAGGTAAGACATGAATAAGAACATCGCGCTCTGAAATTGTACTATTAGACATAAGAGAATCAATGCAATTGAGAAATCTCTCAGGTGTCTCGAGTGGGTGCAGGGGGAATCAAATCAGATTTCATATTTAACCACGAGAGTTGTTTGCTGATAATCAGGCTTCATTACTTCTGCTGCTATCAACCCACAGTCTAACAACACGGAAAAAAGCCTATTTTTTTTCCTTAAGGCTTTATTACTTCAGTTCTTCGGGTTCCAACACAAGGAATTAACATTCGGCTTTCCCCAGCTACAACCTTGATGCTTGTTTTTTTCTAGCCAGTATGTCTGAGTAAGTGAAAGTCAAATCATAATCATCTCAAAATGAGACCTTTTCTTGAAGTTTACAGTAGTTCTCTTGAAACCAAGTTTTTAAATGCTGCATAAAGCAGGGTGTCAAAGGTGCTTTTAAGGATGCTAGCAGGATTTTTAAATGGATAAATATCAATTTCCTATGATAGGTATTTTAACTCATCACAGAAGTATGAGAGTCAGTCACCTCAAGATTTACTATCGGTAACTGCACACAGTGACTACAACATTTAACAGAGAGAAACAGACTTACCTTGAGTTTTTTCAATTCTCCTTCAATATCTATCTCTAAGGTAGGATATATCGCTTTGTACTGATTGGCTAACACTTTGAATCTGGAAGACAAAAATCACTGAGGTTTGTTTCATTTGTTTTCCTTCTCTCACTTCCACCAGCCCTATGATCTACCGATTACACATACACAATTATTTTGTCATTAAATAATTTTTAAAGCAGAATGAGTTATAAAAAAAGCTAACATCAACCGGCTGTAATTGTTTACACAAGGGCACACCCACAAATTGAAAGTTAAGCTTGAAACTTGCATTAAAATACAAAAATTACCTCTCAGAAAATTCATCAAAATCAGAAACAAGATCACACATTCTGAGTCCGCTTCGAGCTGCTTTTGAAGAATACACTGGACCAATCCCTTTTTTGGTAGTTCCCAAACTTCAAAAAGATAATAATAGAAATTACGATTGATAGAATACTAAGCTGTTCTTTTCTTTAAAATTAATACATCCTTAGCATAAAATGAAATGTTGTTATTGTGAACCTTGTTTTAAACATTTAAAACACCAGATACTTTTAGTAGTTATCAGTTTCTGCACATAACTGTTCACAGGCATGAAGATATTCATATTCTACATACTTTTGTTTTCAGACCAGTAGCTTTTCGTACTTCAGTGAATTTTACTTACCTATTTGTACATAGATCCCAATTTTCCTCCCCAAGAAAGTGAATTCTAGAACAATCCTGAAATGCTATGAACTGAAACTAACCATACCTCTTCCTAGAAGACTATTTTATGAAGAGCTAAAGAAAAATACAAACAGTATGGATTTCAAATCTGTGAGAAATACTTCATTTAATTCTGAAAGTCTCAGCTGGAGCCTGGAAAACAAACACTGCCGAACATCTAAAGAGTGATGCTGGTACCCAAAATGCTGTACATACAAAACTACTGAGGAACATTTTCCAACTGTTGGTAATTCTGAAAGCCTAAATTATTGTTCTTACCCCTTTCTATCTACTCACTCTTAAGTTGGCCTGCTTAATGTGAGCAACAGTCCCATATCAATTAAATGGGAATCTGAACGACTGTAAAATAAATCTTTGCCATGTACCATTACAAAGAATGGAGACAATACTGAAAAAAGAAATCTAATTTTTACCGCTGAATATTATACGGACCTTTTCAGCTGGTACTGGAAGAGCAAGAATGCCAAATTGAAGTTTGATTCCTTTAAACCGCCTTGAAGGTCATACCACAGCTCAATTCAAGAGGGACTCCATTTTAAGTAGAGGGTACAGGCTAATCCCAAGGTCATACCTAAACTTTATACTAAAAGGTAGCAACTGATATGCAAGTAAACTGAAATACAGTCTTCATTAGTACTTAATTCTTTTTATCTAGACCATTACAAGCTTGGAATAGACTCAAAAGAATAACCTTGGAAAAAGTAAGCCAACAAACGTTCTGATTAGATTGATATCAAAGCATGATATGTTTGTCTGCAGTCCAGTATGAAAGACATTGCAACCAACTTTGCCTAACACAGTATCATTTAACTAAATCAAGAGATTGCGGCTTAAATAATTGGCTCTAGCCTCCACCTCAATTCATACCCCTCCCAGATAATTTTTAAAGAGGAGCTGGTTTCTATTTATTAGGACAGATCGATTCATAAAAGAGTTAAGCTTTCAGAAGACTATATTTATGGACATTAAAAAACGGTATCAGCATAATATACTTCTATATTAGTTTACCTTTTCTACAACCTTTCTGCAAGGGAAACTTTAGGAACTACATCTGAACAGATAGAAGTAGTCAGATAAAAATTAAACTTCATTTATAATAATTAACTCAGAAATGTTATACACAAAAGAAGTTTAATACAGAACATGCTATGCAGTCAAATCTACAGTTAGACACGCTAACAAGCTCTTTCACAGTTCTTCCTCCCACAAACAGAAATCTTCCAATAATTAGTTTCTGAGATCTTGTGCTTAGCCAATCTGCAGAAATACTTCCCCCACTAGAGTCATTTAGCCATAATATTCTGGAGGAAGTAGATAGCTTAATGCTTTTAAACCATCAGAAGTTTGAACAAGTTTGAGAACTGTATGATCACCGCAGAAATTCAAGAACATAATAAGGCTAATGGGAAGAACAGATACAGCACTTTTAAGAGTGACTTAAATTTCTAAGCTTTAAATGTGACTTTTTTAGAGGCCAGAGTCTTTGAAAATAAATTAATCAATGAAGGTGTTCATTACTTTACCAGGCCTTCCCTTATAATCTTTAATGTTGACCAATGAAATAGCTCGCAAGTACCTCCATGACTCTTGGTATTTTTAAATCACAGATAGTACCATATAGCAATTTTAGCTTACACTCCACAAGCATTCCTCTAGAATGGCTGATATGAAAATACAGGCTCATAAAATATATATATATATACACACATACTCTTTGTGTTTGCTTTTTAATTCCTAAGAGAACAGGTAACAAGTCAGCTGGCATAGCACAGACAAGTGTGAAAATGACCCAATCTAGGAATAATCGACGAGTTTAACATTCAGTAGCAGCCTGTGTGAAGCAAGATATGCCCAAACCAGACACTCTGAAAGGTTATTGTCATGGATGATAACGCTTTACAGGTCTCATTAAATGGCTTCTCATCCATGTAGAGAGATTAAATTTACTGGTACCTTGGAAGTCCTACGTTACTTGCCAGCTGCAGACTCTTCACATTTAATTCTGCCAGCTCCTTCCCTATTCTGAAGAACTAGTGAACGACTTAGAAATCACGTAAGAAACATAGCATCTAGTTTCTAAAACTTTCATAAGCGTCAGGAAGTCAGCAGCAACACGAACTAGGCAATACGAATTCTAAAAATGAAGCATCCTGAGAAACTAAATTAGTCCTATCAGACCTCTTAGTTATTTGGAGACAATAAAGCGGTACTTTTAAATGTTTACAGCAACATAACTCCTGTAATCAATTAAAATGCTAAGGAGTAGGAAGTCTTTTTTATGAGGCAAATTGGGAATCGGGAACTTTTCCAGAAGGCAAAATATCAAGACAAAATCCTTTCATTAGGAATATAACATTTTGCTAGCCGCTGCAGGACCAAAGAGAAAGCAATCCCAGAACACTCACGTTACAGACTTACAAAGGAAATCAATACATTTTAAATTCAATGACAATCAGGAATGGAAATCCAATACATCAATTCATATGTTTGTACTAAGCCACTGATAAAAGTACCTACTTCTTTCCTGCTTGTTCTTGCCTTTGTTGTTCCTGGATGCCATCAGCAGCTTGGTGGAAATCAAACACTAAGAAAATAAAAATAACTTCCGTAAGTATAAATTTTGCATGAAACAACCAACCATATCAGTAATGCTCTGTTCAAACCAATTTTAGTCTTGTTTATCAATATGGAAAAAAAATACTCACACACTGAAGAGAAGGAAATAATACAGGAGGAAAAAACTCTGGTCATTTTACAGCCTACTTCCCCTTCACCTCCCCACCCCAAGGTCTGTAGTTATTCAAAGACTTTGTGTTTGTGTAATGACAGGCAAGGATTATGCAAAATACTCCTTCCATCAATTCTTTGTCTACCATAAAAGTAAAAAATAAGTATGACAAGATTCATGGCAAATTTGAACAGAGTTAAACTTTCCAGTTTAACAGATGCCAGCTCATTTTTCTTAAGCGCTATATCCTCAAAATTAAATAATTAATCTACTCCTACACAGGTGAGATTGAAATCTTGCAAGGAACTTGCTCATTCAGTAAGAGCTTTAGCTTCTCTAAAACAAACGTGATTTTCCTTGCTTTCCTTACCAAGTTTATTTCTGTGTTTATTTCCATTCGTTCCCACAATTTAAAGGATTAGATCACCAGCCTGAACCTATTTTAAGTTGATCTTTTGTTACAGACTAATTGCTCACAGTCTGCCAACATCCATTTCAGAGAAGACATTTGTAACATAAACAGATCTCCAGATTGCCCTTCAAAATTTTTTAAACAGAAGCATTCTGCAAGTCCATTAAGATAAAAGGTTGAATGATCAGTCATAACTAGCCCTTTTTGCTCAGGACCTTTTTACCCACAAAAATTTCATGGTAGTGCCACTGTAATGTAATCACTGCAAAACAGTTCTTCTAACAACCCAGTTACCCCAAAGAATTCACGTACAGTGAATCTGCTATCAAAAAAAAAAAAATAGAAGTTTAGGAACCGTTCCTCAACTATTTCAACTGAAGAGTAATTACTCCAAAATAAAAGGGTATTTATTCTGAAATAACACGTTCACTCACTGAACTATTTCTGATTTCCAGATCAGTTTTTAAAAAATCCTTTTTCTTCCCCACGTCATTGGCTTTTGTCGGATAACGACTTGAGTAGTTCCCATCTTCAGAAGATGACTACCACAGCATCAATAATTCTATTTCCTAACACATGCAGTTATGTAACTATTATGTCACAAAATCTAATTTACAGCAGGAATTTATGTAGTGAAGACAGTCTAGGAGATATAAAGGAAAAGCCTCTAGCACTGAAGCTCTGTTCTGGTGAATTGGATTATCAACATTTCTTCCAGGCTCTAAGCTGAAGAGTCTTCTGGAACAAACTGGAATCAAAGCTTGATTCATGAGCTCCCTTAGAGAAGAAATGCCGTTCTCTTCAGCCCTACAGAATCCTTGCCATAAAGTCTCTTTTCCCTAGTAGATGGCATTTTAGTTGGTAGGGAGTTCATTAGTTTGGAAGTCACATCTAGTCACATGGTTTCCCAAAAGAAGCTGATACATTTCAGGAAAGAAAAGTAAAACTGCTTCTACATGGAAGGAGGAAATGAGTCCTTCGGTGAATTAACTTCTGAAGCGCTTTTTGATTGCTTCTCATATCTCATCTTCAGCTGACCATGATCACAAAGCGGGATTGAAGAGTCACTGGAATATAAACCTAGGAGGAGGTGCCCATGTGACAGACAAGTTTTTCAATAAGCCAAAGCAGCTACAATGTCTAGCGTACAGGGACATAACCCAAAGAAATTTCACTATAAATCTAGAGAGATGGCTAAAAATGGTCCCTCGCTTCACTCCCATTAAAAGTTCAGAGAAAAAGGTAAAAACTAAAAATCTGGGAACTTACCAATATGAGCCCTGTCAGAAATTACTAGTCTTTTTTCCCAGCCTTCTAGACCTTAAAAGACAAAGTAAAATAGTTCAAATTATGATTTCTATAGCATTTTTCCTCTTCTGATGTGCAAAGGAAGAATATTTTAGTCTTCAGTCAACCTGTTAATGAGCAATCACATTTCAGAGGAAAAAAGTGTAGATTTCAATAATTAAAATGTAATATCAGCCTATAAAGCTGAGACAAATTAGGCTTATTCTGATAAAGAATTCCTGACATTCTAATAGCTCTCCAGTTTCAGCAGTTAGTAGTTTTACACTTATGAATAATTCAGTTGATTTACCTAATTTCTAGCAGACTGGTACCAAACATGGCCACAGACATGACAGCAAGAAGCCAAAAAGAGAACTCTGAATCAAGAGGATTACTGTCACACTTATTTGCATTAACATGTATCATCATTACAGTATATGCTAAGATTATGAGAGGTAAAGTGTCTATCAACAGGTAACATACTTTAACAAGTAGTTTTACTCATTAAATTCACTGCTTAAAGCAAAAAACATGTCCGCAGTTAATTCATATTTAGAACGTGTTCTGTTCTGAAGTTGCACACAGATTCCTTTTTGCTGCCTATACTTCCCAACAGAAGTATTCTTTCTGTCAGAAGTCTTGCTAGAAGCCAGTAAATGGAGTTCTGGAAAAAATTATCATATGCAACCTCTACAGAGGCATCCTCCGTCTAAATCTCAAAAGACAGTAGGAAGTAGCCACAAGCTATTTTAGGAGTAATAATTCAAGATTTTCTCACCTTTTCCTTTCTTTAAGTTTTTTTCAGTTTCTTCAAAGAGTCCTGGCAAATGAATTACAACACCATTTCCTGAAGAAAACCATCACACAAAGTTTAATGAATCACGTCGAACACAGAAAAGTAATATTTCAACCAATTCAAAGACAATCCATGTATTATGCGCAGAGTATTTTATTTTTTAAACTTTCAATAGATTACAATTTTCATTCTTAGGAATTAATCTACAGAAGACTGATTTATACCGCTCAAACTTTCAACTTAGATCAGAACGGTAACAACACTGTGCGACTGTTCAGAACGCAACTTCCTCATTTCTAAAATTAACTTCCCTCTTTACACTTAATTTTAATCACCCAATAGTTCTAAAAGCTTAGCACATTTCTAACATCATTATAAACATTAGCACTCCCTCCGGCACTCTTCACCTGTAAAAAGACACAAAATACTCCACATAGAGAGTTTGGGTTATTAATAGACTAGCAAAAATAACATTAAAAAGTTCCATCGGAAACAAACTCGCTTTCCTACGGGAAAGATTTGCCACTGTCACATTGCTCAGAAATAGACTGCACAATTAACCAGTATCACTAAGTGCTTGAAGAAGCATTTCCATACACCAAAACTGAACCACCTTCAGGTGATGCCAAACTGCCAGTATGAGACTGTCTATAAAAGAATGAAGGGACCTGCCATTTGGAACTATTTGCAAATCTTCTAATTTAATCACCTAATAATACAAGCATTTTGAACACCAAAATACTGACTACTGAAGATGTCTTCATTAAAACTTTCAGGGTACAATCCTAATCACTTCTCCCCTCTGTTCTTCCCGCACTTTTTTTTCTTCAGAACTATAAACCCTTCTAGTGCAACCTAAGCAAAACTGATTTTTTTCCTTCTACTAAATATGTTGGAACCTCTAAAAGTTTTTAAACACAACAATGCAATGGTCTTAAAAGAAGTTAGAACAACAAACTTCAGAACAGACAAGGCCAAGAGATGGGAGATAGACACAAAAAGATTTGTTAAAAAGCTCTCTCCTGCCCACTGCATTTTTATAGGGTTTCTTTTTTCTACTTGACCTGAGTCCAGCAAAGAGAACATAGCAAATGGACATCCTTTTTCACAGCTCTCCAGAAATAACATTTAAAAGAAACATAATATGATAGTGCACCAAAATAAAATAAAGGCAGTAACATCTGTCATAGTTCCCAAAACTAGAAGAAATTAGTATCCCAACCTCCCCTCTCCCAGAGGGAACCCATATTTCCATGCCTGTTCGGTCACTTTCCACAGAAGTACTAGACAGGGACAGTTAATCCAGAACAATTCAATTACCAAGTCACAATGTAAAAGCTGAAAGGAGGCACAATCATTGACAAATTCCCATCAAGTACAGCGTTAACACTAGCTGCAAGCACACAGCCGCAACAAACCCATCCCAAGAATTCAGCAGGTACTAAATACTGACAGATGCTCTTCAGTTCCTATGTTGTTTAGCAAACTGACAACGACCACTTAGT
Source organism: Numida meleagris (assembly GCF_002078875.1). Lineage (NCBI taxonomy): Eukaryota > Metazoa > Chordata > Aves > Galliformes > Numididae > Numida > Numida meleagris. The sequence continues at coordinate 34,876,677 of NC_034411.1, read as the reverse complement.
ATTTGCACAGGAACCAAGCTGAGACACATGACTACAGGATCAAAGTAACGAGACGCAGAGAAAGAAGTAGTGGGAAGGAGCCTGGTTTGTAGAAATACACTGCGTAAGGGACAGGAGTTTGTCGTATCAAAAAAGCTGGCTGGAAATCTGATAGGTCACAGCCTTTAAGTAATGCAGAAACAACTTCATTTGTGAAAGAGCATGTGAACACTTGCACAGTTATAGGATTGTTCTATATTCACCTTCATTTTCATGAAGAAATTTTAAAGGCTACACAGTATTACTAAGTAGATTAGTCATACAAGTCATTTGAAGAAAAATGTGTACGTCCAGAAACAAGATTGCAAGAGTAAAAATGGGGTAAACGTATGGAGCAATAGAGGACAGTCTAAATCTCCTTTTGGAAAGCAAACAGAGTGTAGATCCTTACACCACTTAGTATTGTCACTGGCCCAAACCTTCTAGTGCACTCTCTTGAAAAGGCCTTTTGACGAGATCTGAACAGTACATGAATCTTCTTGGTTTCAACATTCTTTTTGCAATCCAATGGAAAAGGGAACAAAGATCTATGAGGCTAATGGTACTGGTAGTCATTTACAGAGGCTGATGAATAAAATAGAGGAAGAACTGTGAGAATAAAAGAAATCATTGATAGGAAGAAAAAAAGAGGGAAAGGAAAATGAAGATATGCTTGGCAGTTAGCTGTTCGCACTGACAGAACAATAACAACAAAAATGACCTATTGAAGACAATAAAAGGAACATCCACAATCCAAACTTCTGTTTTTACAAGCAAAGCTCAAGCCTGCAAGAATTTGAGGGAAAAAAAATCCTGTTTCTGTCTGTCCTCGAGTATATTTTGTTATTTTAGTATGTCAAAAGTTTGTAACCACCTTATTGTCTGATTTTGCTTTAGAGATATCCTACTTACCAATAAATGCTGTGACTTTTGGGTTGATAATCCCACTTGGCAGAAGATGGAAGTCATATTCCACAGAATCCACAACAACTGTGTGTCCTGCATTATTGCCTCCCTGAGATAACAAGAGGAAGAGATAAAAAAAGTATTAACAGCTCTTCATACAGGAGACAAATGAAAACACAATACACACATGGAATAAACTAATTCCATCTTCAACTTCGCAGCTTTCATTTCTGCTACTGACAAAAGATCTATTAGAGATCTCCCTCTCCCAGTAAGTCTGCTGAACTTGGTTTGTCAAGCTTGACGAATTCAACGTGCATATTATCTGTCAGAGATTTTGGATGGTATTTTTATTTATCAAAAGTAAAAACATATAATCTTTAAATAAGATTAATGAATTTCTAGAAATCATTGGACAGAGCTATAAATATACTAGAATATGCAAACATTTCTAGAAGTCATCAACAGTTTCGCTGTGTTCCTAGTACACTTAGGAAGAATAAGCATTAACAGTCAAGCTGCAACCTTAAAGAAAAAAAATACCAGTTAAAATGAGTAGATAAAGCCCTAGCGTAATTAGGGAGGATAAGGTCAGCTGTTTGGCAACATGCAAGCTTGTTGTTTTGAATTTGTGGTTCAGTCTTTTGGATGTTTTTCTACAATAACCATCAGCAAAGTTGACAAGTTCATTCAATGCCTCCTCAGCCAGTACAAGGCATTTGTATCTGAAGTCTGCTGTTCAGAAGTGACTCTAGAGACAAGCAAGACAACTGTGGTTAAGTTACAGGAGACCACTTACACCAACTAATACTCAGCATTTCTACTTTTTCTCACGACCATGAAATACAAGAGTTTTAAGAGATTTGTTAAACTGTGAAATATGTCCAAAATACAAAAAGGAGCCTGTGTCTAAGTCTTATGAAACTAAAAAAGATTACAAAAAAAGTTACAAAATATCCCCAGTTCTCATTTCCTGTTCTTCTGAAAATAAGCTTATGCTCCCTTGTGACTAATTCAAGGGACGCAAGACAAGGGACCACACAAATGGGTCTGTTTGTTGTAACTACAAGAAGAGCACTTAGAGGCATCTTGCACCAGAAATCCACCTGAAGTGCTCTGCAGAAGACAACAGAAAGACTTAACAATCTAAGCCTTCTTCCAGCGCAAGACAAACTTGTCTTGTGCTGGAAAGGCAATATATGAAAAGAAGAAAAAGGAGGAAAAAAAACATTATATGAAATATTAAACCATGGAATTATATACCTGAAATATTTCACCGTAGTTTATAGAAGAACTTTTCTAAGTAATGGACTCAAAGCTACTCACCTCTTCTAAAACATTTAAAAAGCACAAAGATGATACATAAAGCCACATATCTGGCATTACAAATAAGGAATACTCTTAGATATTCAAAACTCTCTGCCATAGGTAAACGCCTCACCTCAGCTTATACCAGTCTCACACCCTTTGGAAACACAGAAGACTTAAAGACCTTCAACTAAGGAGAATGCCTGAATTTAAGGAAAATTGTAATATATTACGGAGTTTTTTCCATGCAGTACCTTGAAAAAGTTGTAGATTTCTGGATACAGATGGTTTTCACCACAAGTGATTTAATCAGAAAAGTCCAAATTTCCCATTCACAACATTTAAAACACACTGAATGTATAAATAATGCAAGTCATTCTTTCTTTTAAGAAATTAATGTTCAGGAATAACTTTCCTCCCATCCTCTCTACTTAACAGTAGCGTTTAAAAAAGGTTTAGAGGTCTACCGCCTCCACAGTTGTACCTTTGATTTAAAAGAATGCTGAACGGCTACATTAGCAAGTAGATGATTTATAATTGTTTTCTAAATGCAATGCTGGTAATTCCTCAGCTACTGCAGGTTACTTGAAAGCTAGGCTGTACTTGATGAACTATTAAGTTTATACCTAAATTATACAAGCTATTTTAGTAATAAAAGACATGAATTTCCTACTCAGTATTTGAGAATCTAAGCAAATCAGGTGAAGAAAGAACAGTTAGGTACAAAAAGAGCATTTACAGTAAAGTGAATCTGCTGAAAGTGGCAGAAAGTTACCTTCTTCCTCATCAGATTCCTTCAATCTATTCCCATTAGATCCATCGGTAATATCAATCCAGACAAATTTAACCTAGGAACTGACACATTTTAAATGAAAATTCAATAAATAGGTCTAAGTACGATACTGGCATACTAAGGTAGTAGCAATTTGCCAATAGGAAGATGAGTCCAAACTGAAATCCTACACTGACTGGGAATTTTGTGTTTTGCTTCTCAAGTTATTTCTAAATAACAGCTTTTCCTAGAATCAAAATGTTTAAGAGAAGAAAAAAAGATTGGTCGCTGTAGGTCATGCTTAACAACAAATTCTTAGTCTCTAAAAAGACTGCCAAGCTCATGGAGTCATTTAGACGCGCTCACATAAAGTTCCATGGCCTGTCTGCTTGAGCAAGGTGCACAGCATAGGAATAGAGCTGCTGTTTGTTGGTAGTGTCAAGATTTTTCCCTTGCATTGCTGAATGACGTCAAGATACACAAAGGTGTGTTGTTTCCATGCTCGTTTGAAAATACCTCATGGCTGACAGAATAAAACTGGCATTTTACCCTTTAAACCTTGAACTGCACGCACAGCACAGCTCATACTTTCTCCAGAAGTAAGCTAGTTACCCAAGTTACAGAAACTTCCACATCTTTGCTATTAGCAGCTATACTTCAAGGGATTTTGCTTGCGACTAAAGTTAAAAGAAAAAAACAACCCTCAGCATTGCATGTGATGAATCACCATTTGAATGCGCCCTCAGGTCTCAAGGTTTCTTAATGCTCGCTTGCAGATTATACTCAAATTTTCATCTCAGAATTCAGTTGTTTGTGTTAGGAGAATGCCTACATCGTGAAAAGATTTTATTCCAAATGAGCCACTGATATTGATTTCCTTGTAGAACAATTGATAGGTAGGAGTGTCTGGTCAGTTCACATCCTGCTTTCGGCACCAGTCCATCAAACAGTTTAATTTTTTAAAATTTCAAACTGTATTTTAGAAAAGCACCACAAGAGCAGCATTTAATTAATTCAGTCTTCAAAATGTTGACTTACAGGTAAGCCCTAACCGGACGCAGAAGTGCAAGTGTACGGTTACATAATTAAGGAATTGTGATATATTAAGAGAATGGTTCATGTTGTATACTTAAAGCGAACTATCAGTGAAATGTACTCACATTGTATGCCTAGATATTGCACAACACAACTTTGTTAAACAATTCTGTTTATAAAAACCCTAATTCAGAGTTCCAGTGGCAGGGGGCTTGCTGACTTCTTGAGTTTGGTGGGTTTCAGGTGTTAGTTTGGGTTTGTTTCTTCTTTTCCCCTCATCCAGAAACCGATGATAACACCAGCATCTTTATAACTGTTGCCTCTGGGCTTAATTCTATGTCGAATCTGAGGAAGTCACTTCTGGCTTCAGTCCTTTCCATCTCTATTTCTCAATCCTCCTCCCTCACCACAGTAATCCAAAAGGGATCAGATGGGTCATTCAAGCCAACACTCCTTTGATTCAATTATTTAAACATCAATGAAGAACTCCTGTGTTTAACTAACAGTGAAAATAAATTCCACTGTTTATGCTCAAATAAACTTCAAAGTTTTATGAAGCTTTTGCCAGAGGGAAAGAAAAACACAGAGGTCACTTCTTGAGGAACATTTAACAGTCTCAAGACTTATGTGCTTGGTGTTGCAATGCAATATTTAATTACAAAATTACGTAAAAGTGGCATTCTGAAAGACAGTAAAGATGCAAATAATACAAAAGATAAGTGAGAAAATCATTTTAAGAAAGAAAAAAGGAACAAACATTTTAGCAATTTTTAAGTAAACTAAACTCACAGAAGACCAAAAAACAGATCAGGATTGACAGTATACAAGGACTAGAAGAGAGCTTCCAAGGTCTGCAAGACCCCTGGTGTACACAGTCAAACCAAGTGAACCTTTTTATGTAGCTATGTGCTCTCTCCCTGCTTCCAAGTGTATTACAGCTATGTAAGAACATGATGCTGCACAGCTTAACTTTTGCTTAATTAACACGGAGATAACTCGCTAGGTTACGCTACTAGTCCATTCAGTTAAGGATACGAGCTATCTTCTCTCCGGTGTTCTAATAAAGCTTACTTCAAAGACAGCTATTTTTTTATATTTGTGCGTCTCTATCAAAGCACAGCACTGCACATTTTTAGCATACTCTGAGGTTTCTAAAATTTGATTTTCAGAAGTCAGCGATTTACACCTAACTGTTTTTGGAGGAAGGTGAGTGAAAAGTTAAAAGCATTCACTTTTCACTTGTCCTCTTCTCCCTTCCTTACACTATCCTTTCTACCCACATCTTTTAAACAGTATTTGGAAAGTCTCTCTCCTCTCATTACACGTTCTACAGTGCTGATGGGGTCAGCCCTCTCAGCAAAGCAGCCCTAAGCTTTACCAAATTATAAACAATCATAAACGATGACACCCAACATTTCTGCTGGTAACAGGGAAACATGTGCTTACTGAAAACGAAAGGTGAACTGAATATCCTTTCTTCCCCCCCAGTAATATTAGTTTGAGCAGTTCATGGAATTGTGGAGCTCAGAATCTTAGAAACATCTCTTTCAGTCATAGTTTTGAGGCAGAAGCAAACAAAACACGCAGCCCTAATATGCGTCTTAGTATTCTTCCAATGTCACTATCGCAGTATGCTTAAATTACTTCCTTGAAAAAGCATATGATCCCTGGCCACCAGCTGGTAATCCCACAACATCCATGCTACTCAGCATGTAGAACAGCTAAGTATGCAGGCATGAGGGGAAAGTGCGCAGTAATAGACAAATTAGCAGACAAGTTCTGTTAGAATGACAATAATCATGGTAAGAACAATAAACCGACGTATTTACCCACTTTGTCTAGAAGCCTCATCCCAAAAAACAATCCCTATGAAACCCTTGTTTGAAATATTCCTTTCATAGCAGTAAGCTGCTCAGAGAGATTTTAGGGAAAAAAAGTAAAAAAGTGTTTTTTTCCTCTAACCTGCTTAAGAAGATTAAGTAGCGTAAAAATCCTTCTCAGTTTAAGTACCACACCCAAGAATCTGCACCCATACACTCAATATATATAGGCCGGCCAGCACTACCCACAGAACTATTATAAAGTACACCTTTCCTGACAAATGCGAACAGGATCAGTTACACATGCACAGAGGGGGCTTAAGATAGCCAAGGCAGCTGCATGTATTGTACATCTGGGAGCCACCTGATAAACACTCTTAGGGAACACCCTTCTTGCAATAGTTTCAAGTGCCTGAAAATATTAATTTTGAAGGGAAAAAAAGTCATTATCTGCTAGCTGATATTTTACTGGAAACAAACTTGAAATTTCAACAAATCAAACAGGTGACTCCCACTGGCCAAGAACCGCCATCCAACTGCTGGAAGGCAACACGCTGTACAGTTTTTTAAAATACCTTCACTGGCAGTTAAAATATTTGGGTTAAACAATTGAATAATATTTGTGCAAGCACCTGACTACAATGCAATTATTGTTTTTCCTTAGCTGCGAAGAGTAACAGCAACTTTTACAAACAGAACACTTGAAAGCCATATTCTGGAACCAAACCAGGAAACAGAAGAATGTACGAACAGCCGCTAAGCAAAACCACCTTCCCACCTGGAACCTTCCTGCAGGCTACGACTCACCAGCCGTAACAGCTTCCAGGGCAGGCCATGTACAAAGCATGGAGAATGAGCATTTATTATATTTGACAGACTTCTTCCCCCCCCCCCCCCCCCCGGAATTGCATTACAAAACACTGAAGTTGAAATAACCCACTGTTTGTTGGGGTGCTGGTTCTTCTTGTTGACTGCTCAGTTTGTTTTCTGCTAAGTATGCAGGTACAATCAGTGTTTCCTAAGAAGTTATTCGTTTAGCTTTCCATAAATACATTTCAATATTAATGTTCACTAAGGATGTACAAACTTAAATAGACAAAAATAATAATGTAATGTTTGCTAACTTAAGAACTCATCTGAAGCCAAGCGAAGCCCACAGTTGAGGAAGTAGGGAATCTCATTTTCCAAAATGACTGAAAATAATACAAAGCCATCTTGAAATGTTTATAGGAAAATCCCAAACTAGAACACTCTTTTCTGATGAGTTTGCTCTGGGAATTCCCATGTTCGTGGGTTTGCAACTAATCTCACAGACTTACCTGAAACATACCTACAGGATTTTACTGCTGGTCCTTCTGGTTCATGTGAAAAGGACATGCAGTTACTCTATTTTCTTGGCATATGGAACTCGTCCGTATAGTATAGTTGCCAGAGTACTTAAATCTGTTATGAGCATATCAAGACAAGGAAGTATTTCAAACCTTGATGCCTTGCCAATAGCAGCACCCTCCTAACTGCCTGGCCTACATTACCACAACTTCACCCAACAGTTGAAGCGCACAAGAGGATTTATTAGAAAAGCAGACTGAAATTACTATTAAAAGCATATTGTGAGGGCTCCAATACTGATATTAAACTCAAAATTGTTCAAAGCAGCTCTGAAATACCAAAATACGCACTAAAGAGCCCCCAAAAGCCTGCAACAGTCACTGCCTTTCCTTATGACACGGTAATGCCAAGCTGGCTACCTTAAAACAGGACGCCTCCGGGTAGAGCAAAGAAGGCTTTCAAGCTAACTCCTCTAGAACAGAAATTAGTTGCCTAGTTTAAAAAGATGTTATCTCATGTCTGTACTAAGAAAGGAGTCATGCACTTCCTTGAGCTCTCCCTACTGGAGGTGAGTGGGTGTGCATGCATTTTTTTTTCCCCTGCTACCACATCCCAGCATTAATTTTCAGCTCAGAGCAGCCACTGTCATTTCTGAGCTAGTAATACAAGTGACTGCCTAACTGGGCAAGAAGCAAGTCAGTGTTGCTTTGGCATCACATGGTTGTAAAGACGTCCGTTTAACTCTTAAATGAAAAGCCAAAAATGCATCAAAGAAGCTAGATATCACCACTACTTACAATACATATATCCCTTCCTCCTTGTCACGTGCAGCTTCTTGGCATTCCAAAAACACCTTTAACAAGGTGATCAGTGTACCTGATCCTCAACTTCCACTATCTACCTCAACGCAGCTTTGCAATTACTGGGCTATTTGCTTCTCATTTCAAACCATATTGTCAAAAATCTACTTTGAGCCTCAGCTTGCCAATCATCCCTCCTTTGAGAAAAAAACAAATAAACAGAAAGATAACACCAAAGTGTGGATAATAAATTCACTGTCCTGCATAGATGTTCACGATTAATTTCTTGCTCCTTTATCTCCCTCAGTGTAGCAATCAAACTCGACTATATAACCTATCCCACAATTTCAGTATAAACAACATTCAGCATCTTGCTTTGCCTACTTTCTCTTAATGAAATTAATGTTTTATTTTATTTATTTAAGTCTAACCCAAGTTTCTTCTACTCATCTCAAAAAATTTCATACATTTCTCTGTACTAACAGAACTAGCTGAAGAACTGCCATAGGAACACAATATTCAGAAGCACTCTTTAGATCCAGCTTCAGCTTAGTTTCACCTGATTTGCAAAATCTACTGTTGCAATGCCTACATATATTAAGCAAGAAACTTAACTCATAATACAAATCATCGTTCGAATCAAGAAAAAAAGACTAACCTATCCCTAAGAGATACACGATCAGGGAGGGAGGGAGGAAGGCCGGCCAATAACGAAGAAGAAAAATGCTGGAAGCACAGATGGGTCCAGCGCTACATTGCTTCAGTGCACAAAACCTGCTGTTGTTTTCTACATTCCACAGCAATAGAGCTAAGAATGGATATGAATAACAAAGAGTGACTTTGGGAATATTTACAGACAGCCTCTTCTAAATGTGGAAGGCAGCATAGAAAAAATGAAAAATATATTTGAAATTTGGCTGAGCGGCTATAAAGGACTGCATCTTAATCAACCACGTGAAAACAGCGACATTCTGTACTAACAGTCTGAATGAACAGTAAGAAACCAGCACGTCAAGGTGTAATTTGTTCTCTTGTGCTGTTAAGATCTCCTCTTAATAGGAATATGAGGTTTCAGCTGCTCTTCTGTTTAAAATAATGCCTTGTTGCTGGATTGTTTGCAACAAGGAGCAGTCACCTACCCCCACTTCTCTGAAGCCGATCTGTGAAGCACTCACTCCTGCCAGGTCAACTAACTCATTTTCTGACCTCTCTCCCCAGCAGCACATGTTACCAGCATGCTGATGACCACTACAAGGCCCACAGGTGCACCCAGCACTTCAACAAAGCGAGAGCTCCAGCACGCCATTACCTATAGGGGCCTGATCTGTTGAAAAATTGCTGTTGCTCCTCATCCTGCCATTCCCATCTCTGCATGGCCTGCAGGGGCTCTAGACTAAAAGGCCTCTTCAGATGAAAATATTTAGAAGAGAGAGGACGGTTAGGAGTCCACACGCTGCAATACACAAATATTAGTGGTTCAGGGGTAGAAACTGTGTGACACACATAGCATAATGGTAAGCAGCAGGCAGGCCACACTGAAATCAGCTGAGAAGATGTGGTAAGATGCTGCAGTTCCGTTCTGAAGCAGCAGGAAGACAGGGTCCTCCAGCATAGTAAGCATGCCTTGATACTGGCAGATTTCAAAATCTGCATCATCTCTGTGAGTTATTGCTCTAAATAAATCAGCTATCTGTAGCGGTAAGCCAGTGACCAGCAAATGTGCTGAAGAAATGAACAAATGAGAATCATGCAGCAAAGACAGCATGCTGTGTGGGCTTTTTTTTTTTTTTTTTGCTGTATTGTGTACAGTGGTACACTGGAGGGGAGGTCATATAAGAGATGCATAATATGTTTTTTCTAATCTTTGTTTTGATAAGATGATTACTTCAAATCATTTGCTTGTATTATTTTGCCATTCCCATATCTATTAAGGAATGAAATTATAGTAATCAAATTCCCTAATTTGGTTGCATTTTGCAATGTAGGAAGTCCCTTAATCAGAACAATAAATGTCCTCCTTTTAACTTTCCATTATCCATGGAACTGGCAAAAACACAACGTATACGTTTAAACACTGCCAGCTCTGAGGGCAGCGAGGCTAACTGCTTACTAAGAGGAAACTGTGACAATAAAAAACCACAAAAGCACGGTTTTCCTGACAGCTGCTCCAGAATCCCAGACCAACTCTTGTTCCGTTTTACTGTCTGGACTACAGTTCACATGACAGCAGGTAAACAGGTTTTGGTCTGCAAGCCACCGAGGATCAGATGTAGGTTTAAATGCAGAAGTCTCACAGACGTATTTGCCTTACCGAAAGTATCATCTTACCAGGTATCTCTTACTCAAGCTCATCAGTGGAAGAACCAGTACATACTATGCCTGTATGGCAGACACATTTACATTAAGTGCATCTGAGCCCTCTGTCCCGGCAGTGCCATCATTACACAACCACAGCTGCCAGAGCAGCTGCATTAACACTACATACCTGCAGCCCCTGGGCATGTCTTGGTTTTAGCCTTCTTCGTTAAGGTCTGGTGTTTCTGAAACCACAATACTAATTTTGATAAACATGACAAGAAAACCCCACATCCTCTAAACAATCTCCAAACCCCAGGTGGTATTTGGAAGAAGCACAGCCACGGTACTAGGTGTCCTGGCTGTACCTAGGCATGTATCCCATTCCAGGTGCCCCAGCTTGCATCAGCCCGGCAACCAGCTGCAGAAGTCGTGGGGACACCTGCTACCCATGAGACAAGGAGGTACAGCAAGTATAGCTCCGTGCATTGCCTTTACAGGTGCTATAAAAGTCAATGATAACTGGCTCTGTCCCAGAGCAGCAGAACAATTTTAATGGCCTGCATCTGCGCAAAACCAAGCACAGTGGTATGAAGCCACGCAAGAGCTCCCAGACTTTCACTTCCAATACAATACAGTTTTTTAAGACGCCTCAGATCTGCTACAACCTACTGAGTCTGCCAACAAAATAGTACACACTTTCAGAGGAGTATGACAGAAATACTTGGCCTTACCCACAGGTGCTCTAGCAACCATGAGGCTGAACAGAGTCCAACAAGGAGACAGGACCCAGAAGTAAGGACTGCAGGAAGCTGCTATGAGCAAGGGTCAGACAGAGGTACAGTCTGTCTTTACGGGCTGTACTGCTATGAGACACACAAGAGTCATCCTCATACTCTTGCTCAGCAGCAGTTACAAAACCATCAGGGGTATTCCTGCACAACACACAGCGAGATGACACACAGGTCAGCACTGCTGGAAGAGAACAGCCCTATCTCCCCTCTCATTCTGGGAAACCACTCTCTGTGCTCATCTTGCCCCGGGCTCATCTTCTCATTAACCTCCCCTGAGACAAGTCAAGTCAGTTTTGCTTACTAAAACAGCAAAAAGTAAAACCAACAAGAAAAACAGTTTCCTGCCATTTTGATGACTTAAACCAAGTCCGAGCATGGGAGGAGGCCCTGACAACAGGAGGCCCTCAACAGGAAACGGAAGAAAGGAGGGAAAAAAACCCTCCTTCCTTCAGCAGCAGCAACAAGCTGTTAGCAAGGGCTGAAACAGCCATTGAGATCATATCGCTGTTTTTCCCCTTTCCTGATTTTTGCTCAGCTGACTGGAAGAAAGTGGCACAACCATTAAGCCTGGCTACCTCCCCCTCCCTGGCAGGCGCTGGCACCCCGTGCCTCTCACCTGGCACCGCCTGCCCCAAGAGCAGGGCTGCAGAGGACAAACCAGTCCCCATGCTCCGTGCCCCACAGCACATTTTGGTCTGTGTAAACACGGGGCATGAGAAAAGTCATTCATTGGAGAAACCAGTTGCATTTCTTGACTTCCAAATCCATCTTCAAGTTGCCAAGATTTTTTATTTCTTTGCCTTACAACTGCCGCAGCCTCAACAACCCCAGCTTTATGTATGGCTCTCCTTGGATCATACAATGTCTCAGTGTTTACACAGTTAGGGGAAAGGCGCTCTTTTCCGAAACGCGTTTATCAAATATGGATTTCGCGTGCACCCAGCAGCAGCGGGCAGATAAACAGAACCGAGGTGCAGCCCACACGTGCCGTGGGCATTTCGTGCAGCTCTACCTCTAACTTCAGGAAAAAACGCACACAGCTCCAGCTCACGCCATAATACTCCACAGAATCGCTACAAGAGAAACATTAAGGAAAAAAAAAAAAATCTCCCCTCGGATCTCCGTTTGTTTTGATGCAGGCACCGAGGTGCGCCCTGCCCGCATTCACTTTTCATCCCTTCTGCTGGAGCAAGGCCTCCACACAGAGACCCAGGGGGAAATCCCGAGGCAGGCAGAGGGGTTCCGCGCCTCCTCCCGCCGCGCGATGCTGCGGGCGGGCGCACTTCCCCTTCCCAGGCGCCTCGCAGACAAAGAGCGGAGCGCGGCGGCGGGAAGGGGAGCGCCGACCCGGGGCACCTTCCCGCTCCCGGCCGCGGGCGGACGAAGAGGCGCCTTCCCCGCGCCGCGCTGGGACAAAGGAGGGCTGCGAACGGCGGGCCCCGGCCGCCGCGCTCGGCCCCCAGCCCACGCCGGCCCCGCGCCGGGCGGAGAAAGGGGAAGGGGCGCGGGCGGCCTCAAGGTGACACCCGGCAGCGCCGGCCGGCCTCCCGCGCTCCGCTCACCTGGCACCTGCAGACGATGTCGGCGTCCTGGGCCAGCAGGTCCACCACCTTGCCCTTGCCTTCGTCGCCCCACTGGGCGCCCAGCACGACGGTCACCTTGTTGCCGGGGAGGCGGGCTGCGCACCCGCCGTTGGGGATGGCGGGCGCCGGGGCGCCATGCTCCGCCATGGCTCGCGCTGCCCGCTCCGGCGCCGCTCCAGGCACATGCGGCAGCGCGCGGCGGCCCCGCTGCCCCCGCCTCCTCCCGGCCGGGCGGGGATGCCGCATCCAGGTGGTGGTGCCGCCTACCGGCACCGCCCGCCCAGCCGAGCCGAGCCGAGCCGCCCACCGACCCTCAGGCAACGTCTCGCCCCGCTACCCCGCGGGAACCCGCAGCCGCCGCCGCTCTTAGCGCTTTCCTCACCCTTGCGCCGCTCTCCCGCGCCTCGTGGCGCGGACTACGCTACCCATCGCGGCCCGCGGCTCCCGCCGGGCGGCCTGCCGCTCGGGGCTAGGCGCGGTGCATGCTGGGGCGCGTAGTCCCCGCGCGCAGCACCTGTAACTGAGCAGTCGGTTGGCGGCCGCCCCAGGCTCCACCGCGGCGGCGCGAGTCGGCGTCCGTTAGGGGCCGGTGGAGGCGGCCATCGTGGCGGCGGGAGCGCTGCTCCTGCTGTAGCCGGAGAGAGGCTGCGCCCTGTGGAGGTGGAAGGAGGGGGCGAGTGGTGCCAAGCGGCGCCGTGGGGCGGCAGGGGGCCGTGAGCACGGCTCGGGGTTACGCGGGCTCCTGTGCCTCAGGTCCTCTGTCTGGCTCCCCAGCACGCAGCAGCCCGTGGCTGAGGTGCTACAGGTGTGCTTGCGCGTCGCCAGAGCCACAGAAATGAGCGTTTCTAGAACCACGGGGTGCATGTGAGTGGCCATTTTCTCCAGAGGCGCCAGAACATGGCCCCAAGCTTACTCATGAGGAAGAACAATAATGGAAAAAACCCATCGCAGAGAAATGCCTTCCTCGTGCATACTTGAGGGTTTAGGAGTGGAACTAGTGTCTCAGGGGCTTTCATTCTTTCCTACTTCACAGAATCAACACGCCTAGGGGAAAGAATTTTTTTGAAAGCAACTATTAAAAAGGCGTAAGTCTGAATGATGCAATTACTGCTCAGACGGCTACTCAGAAACCTGAGTCACCAAGCAGGACTGACAGTCTGCAGCTATGGGGCAGGTCATGGAGTTACACTGGGTTTTAGTTGCTTCTGTATGCCTTCAGGTTTGTTCCCCTCAACAACTGCAGGAGCTATAAAAGTCACCAGAGAGAATTTTAACCATCTTGTAAGGATAGAGAGATTTTTAATAAAATCAAATCTAAAGTTACCTGAGAAGATTAGAAATCTAAGTCCACCATTGCAAAGAGGTGCTATGGCAAAGCAGTCAGGAGTTCTGTGGAAAGATGTTGAGCAGTTGGAGGTGATGTGAGGCAATTGTGTGTGTGCACTTCAAAGACTAAATGGTCCCCTAACACTTAGTACAGCACGTTATATTAATATTTTTGACTGCTAAAAAAACATAGCAATGGTGTACCCCTGGACAGAGCCTTTGGGAAGTCAGTAACAAGCACAAGGAGCTGCTGAAGTCTGTCTCACCAATCTTGCTGATGGCAAACTTTGTTCTAGTGCAGTCACTTTGAAATAAGAAACAGAGGCTGTACATCGCGTCATGACTCCCAAAAACATGGTCCCGATCTAGGGTATGATTTCCCAGTGTAGCTGAATGATACTAATGCCTCACCATTGCCAACACAAATACTGTCTCGAATCTCAACATGTATTTGAGCCTGTTAGGATAGTGTTCTGATAGTGTGGTATTAGTATAATGCTACTTTCCAAAGAGGAACCAGATGCACATTGTCATTCTACTGCTATTTTTATTCAGTATAGAAGAGTTTTGAAATTATATTTTGGTATGATTTCTTGGTAGGTATAGAGCCACAGAAGAAAACTATAAAGTCTTTACTTCCAGGAAAGCTGTAAGTGTTTAATGAAGATCGAGTTAATACCGATTGGTATGCTGAGGTTTAGAATTTTTAGTTAATATACATCTGTCATCCGCCCACCTCCTTTTCTTTGCAAACTAAATGGAGGCTTTCATTCTAAAATTGTAAAAGTGCCAAATTATTTACATGATTCACTGAATGTTTTTGTCTTATAGTTCTAAAATAAATAACTCAACCAAAGCACAAAAACAGCAGGCATCTAATGCCCCTTGTAAAAATAGGCATTTAGTTAAGGAAGAGTTTAGAATAATACTGTGCAGAAGCACCAATTGCACTTATTTTCTTTAATATGATCAAGAGAACCAGCAAGAGCATGCAATGTTACAGTAGTGATTTTTTTCTTGTAATATGGAGGGGATCTATTAACTTTCTTCTAGTTCAGCAAGCCAAATCTGCTTTGTTAGAGCTCAGGCGAGCATTTAGAGGTGATGCAAAGTTTACCTCCAAGGAGGGAAGGAAGAAATGTGACAGCTCTTTCTGGAACTAACAAGCTTGGTTTTGACTTCATAATATTGAAGCCATGGTAGAAGTGCACACTGATAAAGTTTAGGTTTTACTGTCTTCTCAATTGCTCAGTGTGTTTGCTTGGAGACAGTTATAGTTAGGATAGATTTCACTGTAACTTAGGTACATTCAGACTTTTGATATTAGTAATTTTCTGCCTCTTGATAAATTTCAAGAGGCTCCAACAGGAACTCTTAATAAATAAACACAAACTGGGAGCAATGTGAGATAATTTTTGCATTTCATTCAGATGAGTTGAAGAGATAAGTGGAATTGTTACATATGTATGTTTTCAGTTATTCTAATGAAATAAATAGTCTGATGTTTTTAAAAAGTGTTATAGATCAGTTTGTCTATGTTGTTTAGAGCAGAATTTAGCTAGGCACTTCAGTAGCTCAGACAATCAAAGGTGAACGTGAATGAAAGGAAATTGCTGTAAAAATCCAAGAATGTCAGATGGATTATTAGCTGTTGTTCAGCATGGCTTATGGGTCATAGAGTGTTATTTCTTTGACCTTACTCATACTTATTAAATGTGTTGAAAGACAACTGCAGGATGTGAATACTTCTGATACTGTTTTTCCTCCTGTAAGCAGTTTGATTTATTTTTCATGAAGAATATAGATTGAAGAGAGAAATAGCCCACAGCGATGAAAATGTCAGGGCATGTGGTCCATGGCACAAGTTTTCTGTTAAAACTAGTTCTGTCTGTGACAGTGATATAAGGTTCAGATTTTTTATACTGAGGTCTTACCTGCACTAGAATAGTGGTTGTGGAGAAGTTATCTGTGGGCCACGGTTAGCTAATCTGTAGGTATCCTACATAACTATGTTAAATAAGAAAATGTTGAAATTTATCACATTAATGGCATTGAAATATTTAATGAAAGGCAAGTTAATTTTGCTTCCTGTTCATTTACAGCATCTTTATCTAAGATATAGAGTGACTCACAAAAAAATATTGGGTGTTGATTGTGCCATAGTCCAGAAAAGCCTTAAGAATTACTGTGCCAGACAAGATTGGCATCTTTAGCACTTTAAACTCTCAAGGATGCTGTTACTTCACCTTATATTTACTTTATAGAGACAAGAACGAATTATACAGTAAGGAAATATATCATTTTATTTGAACATTGTGCTTGATGTAATGGATCCCTTCTCGTTTATTCCTGTTTTTTAAATTAGTTATTCTGGTTAAACTTTCCCTTAAGCATTTTTGGTAAATTCGTTAGTTTTTTTTATCACAATAAAAACGAGATTAAGCCCATTATAAAGTAATAGTTGTACACGTCAAAATCGATACATTTATCACGTAGCTAGTGTTTTCAACTCTTTGGTTAGATATATCTAGAATATGAAGGAACTTTGTTTACTAGTAAACAGAGTGGGAATTTCCTGATATGGGTGCTATCGAAGATAAAAGATAAGGATTTCACAAATGAGAAATATCCTCACAACAGCATTCTTTTGAATTCAGTGAGAGAATAGTTAAGATAGTACAGTATACTTTTTAAATTTTCAAACCACTTACTTTAGAGAGGTGTGTCTTTGTATGCAAGTGCAAGTAAGGTCGCAACAAGCAAGACTGGAGAGGCACAGGAAAATAAAATACTGGGATTTGTTCTTTGAAAAGTTGCAAAGCTACATCCTTTTCTTGGAAATGAGATTTGCAAATTATGGTTTGCAAAGACAACTATTTAATGTAATAATACGAAGAAAAATGAGAAAAGAAACTTTAAGTGATTTCTTCAGATCTACGTATGCCATTTGATTTGAAAGCATGGCAAATGAATTGCTGTCTTTACAGATCAGAAATGAGTTTTTGTATGGATTACATTTAAAATTCAATATTTACCATCAAAACTTAAATAGGAAAGGGAGAAAGTGAACATGTATGATAGAAATTAGCTTTTATTACCGTGTTTCCTCAGAATTCCATTGTTCTCTTTCTATCTTGGCCTTTCACAGCATCACACATTAGAAGTTTAACAGAATGCATCATGTGATGGATAGTTTGGGTAATTAAAATTTCTTAGGAACCCAAATGTTGTACAGTATTTGATGGAGAGAGATCTTAAATTGGCAGAAAGCTTTTTCTTCTTCAAAGGTCTGGTTTTTTGTTAGAATTTTTCCCAAAAAACGGTCATTGCAAAAGTATCAGCTCGAGAGGGGAACACAGCGCTCCAAATTTACATCAGCTGTATCTGTTAGAAAACAGCAGCCTTCATCACCATCTCTTGAAAGTGCCTTAAGAGCTGTGGGTGAGATCTACCACGCCAACTACGGTTGTATTTGCTTGTTAAATATAGGTTAGAATAAGCATTTTTGTCTGTTTTATTTGCTAATCTTTAACCTGTATTATCTGCTAAATCCTTCGTTTCTTTTGCTGTTAATCCTACGTGATATTTTTGGACAAGATGTATGAGAACAAACTGGTTAATGAAGTGTGACCTTAAAGACACGCAGTCAGGATGTGCAAGCCTCTAGAATGGCCCATACCATTCCGCATGCTTAGAGAGTTCAAGGACTGGGAAGTGTGCCCTGCCAGCTGGCTGTCCTTTGGGGACTTGTTTATATAGCTCTTGAGAGAGCCTGGTCATGTAATTCTTAATTTCCTCCAAGTGTCACTCTGATTCTATACAGTAGCTAGGTTATCTCATATATAGGTAAGGTAGAACTTGAGCTAAAAGCTTAATCCATATTTTATGTTTTTAAGCTCACGTTTCTCTCACGTTCTTTTCTTTTAAATTTGGTCAAATGTGCTTATAAATAATGCCCTAAACTGTATATATATTTTTTAGTCTTAGAGATGTAGATTGCCTGTCACCAGAATACCGAACTGCTAGATTGTATGCTCCGTTTTATAGACAGTTCTTGCACAGACTTTTGAAGAGAGCCCCGAAATCCTGAATTTTCATGATTTAATCTAAGTAGATTTTCAGACACTTATCTGTTATTAACTACTATGTTTTGTACGGTGCTTTTTTTTTTTTTTAAATAATTGTAGCTCACCCAAAACAACACTGAACCGTCACTTTTCTAGAACTTACCAAATAAAGCCAAAAGTAAAGACTGAGATAAGCTGCCAAAATAAATCGTGTAAAAATTAATTGCAGTCTCATTGTGTACTCAGTGGTGGTTTGAATGCAGGGGTCTCTCATAGTATCCGTAGTCTGTTGTGGAATGGAGTTCCAGAACTGAATGTATATATATTTGCATAATATATATTTACAAAATAACTCTTATCTTTAGAGATAAAGGTCGTGAAGGGGAACTTCCAAGTAAGAATGGAGTTTAACTAATGTAATAATGGTTCATTTTGTTGCAAGCTTTATCAATGAGTTCTGAGATTACTGATAGCCCCTATTATTTCATTAAAACATTAAATACGTTACGCTTGTCCCTTTAATGTGTATTTCCTCTTTTTCTAGGGAGCTGTGTGCATACTGTACCTTCTGTGATGAGGCAGCTGCTTATCATGTAACCACAAAAAAACTCAGCTATCTCAAAATAGTTTTTGTAATGACCATTGATTGTTTTTATACACATTTGGCAGTACGATTACAACTAAAAAATATGGGGCAATTTTAATGGATTTTAATCCTAAATGAGAGATAAGAAACCATTGTACAGGCATTATTCAGTTCCTTATTGTGTCAAAACTGGATTTATAAGGGGAATTGGAATAATTGTGTTTCTTGTCTGTTAAATGGGATTGGCACAGATTATGTGGATGTTGTCACAGATTTCCTTCATGCTTACTAGCAAAAAAGCCCTCAAGATTTGATGAATTAGGATTTTTTTTTTCCAGTATTTTGTTAAGAATTTAATTGGTGTTTTAGGAGATTGGTACTGAAGATACTCATGTTGAATCGTGATTATGGTTACCTATCAGTAGAAACCACAGAATCTTTTAAATGGATTAAGGAAGTTTGTAAGATGCTGTTGAATCCATGCTAGCCTATGTGTGTGATCACTGACACAAGGTTTGTAGGACCTTGAGTTTCCAAATAGTCTGACTGAATTCAGGTGGGTTATTCATAAATCAAAGATTTGTTCTGTAAGCATAGAGCATTATGTAGGCGCATATATTGCTAGAAGTAAAACATAAGCCCATAGCACTAGGAAGGCAATGTATCAAAGCAGAATGTCTCTCTCTCTTCTAGACCTTTGAGGATGAAGAGAGGTATTTGCCTGCATCTGATCATTCTCATTGTTTCACCTGGTACGCTACAATAGCTTCAGAAATGGAAGGGTAGGTTTTTTTTTTCCCCTATGTGAATATTTTTGGAAATATATAATGTTTA
Source organism: Numida meleagris (assembly GCF_002078875.1). Taxonomy (NCBI): domain Eukaryota; kingdom Metazoa; phylum Chordata; class Aves; order Galliformes; family Numididae; genus Numida; species Numida meleagris. The sequence goes on along the minus strand of NC_034411.1, from coordinate 34,857,204 downwards.
CTAAAAAGGATCTTTTTTTTATGATCTGTTTGAAGAAATGAAAAACATCTCAGTTTGGAATTTGAATTTTGAGTAATGTTGGATATCGTGTGCATATATATACATATATATGTATTCATATACATCAAATTTAGAACTTTTGTTTTTATATTGAATTAAAATTCATGGAAGGGGCAAAGGGAAGATTTTGTACTTAGTAGAGGCCTGAAAATGAAGGATACTGACATACGGATTTCTTTGTAGCACTTTAGTACTTTGCAGCCAGTCTTTGCCTGAGGGCAGTCAATTTCAAGGCAATTGCAGAAGGCAGCTAACTAGCAATAGATTACAAAGAAAAATGGGGGGATTATTCACCAAAAGACTCAGACTTTGAAGGACATATGCCTAACAGGTCTTAAGGTTATAGAAGAACCTCCCAGTTAGTGTAGAAAGTAGAGGTATTTTGCTTGCAGGGTCCAGAAGTATGTATTTTGGAAGAAGCCAATTGTAGAAATTAATACTATTTTGGGTGCTGTTGCAGGATTCCAAAGAATGTTTCAGAGAAAGGAAGAAAGTGAGACAGAAACTCTATTTTTGTGTATTTCTCATGCTCGTTAAAGTAATGATTTTTGAACTTTAAAATGCAAGCATGTCTGTCACTCCCTTCTCAAGTCCTCGAGGAGCACTATGTCAGAGTGAAGGCGCAGCTAAAACCACGTGTTCGGACAAACAGGAATTAAAAATAATTGAACAGAAGTTGCTGTTCAAGTGTGCTAGGCAGATCAATTAAAAAAAAGCTAATAATGAATCATGAGAGCACTTTTCAATACAGTAAGTCCCTGCAGGAGTCTCAGTGCTTGTCAGGGTAGGAAGCCCTGCCAGTTACAATTGCCTTGTATTCAGAAGCTCAAAGAAAAGCCTGATTATCATCAAACTCTTGAAAAAGTCCCATAGATATCCTGCGTAAAACCAGTCATTTTTAGGCAAAAATAGTAACTTGTATTTTGCTTCTTTCATCCATGGATTTTGCCGATATTTGGCTTCCTTTATTTATACAGGAGGAAAACATCTATAATGCTAGTCAGGAATATCGTAATGGCATATATTTGTTTATTAGGTAAATAACCCCTCTACTAATTCCTGTGTAGCAATCAGAAGGACCAACACAATGGAAAAGGCGTTACAAAAGAGATGGAAGGACCAACATGAGAGCAAGGTGCTATAAGGGAAGGGAAGTAGATTGCTCACCCATATCAGAAGATTCTGGATTCACAGGGAAAGACTTCCACCAATAAGTGATCTCCAGAAAGACATCCTCAGCCTTAAATGAGGCCTAAGAGGGGTGGAGCCTGGCTTCCGGTCTCACAGTGAATTCGCAGTGAGATTGCCTTCACCTGTGCTCCCAGGGCTGACTGGGTCTTTCCTCCAGGCGCTCAATCAGTGGTTCAGGCCATGACTCAGCACTTCCCATACATTCCTGTATAATATAAAGCATCATATGTTTGCCCTCAGAGCTGTTTTATCTGTTTATTTAAATACAATGCTAGTTAAGTTCCTCACTTGGATTATTTCCATCAATTCCAGAGCAAACTTCCCTGCGTGTTTTCTGTTTTGATCCGTGTTAATGTTGCTTGAGAATGTCTTTGTATGTCCCACACATTACCACAAAAGAGAGCACCTGGTTCCTTTTCCTGCTTTCTTTTGCTGAAAGGAATGCATTCGGTACAATTGACAAGGAATTGACAAGAAATCAAAGACAACCATGGCAGCAATGTCTCCCATCCTGAAAGAACTGTACATTACACTTTTTTTGCTCTAACACCTCAGTCACACTAGTTGAATTTACCTGTTTCTTCACCTGAAAATTGCAAATTTTTTTTTTGAAGTCACGTGGAATTTTTTTTTATCAAATTTGAATATAATTGGTCATTTTAAAATACTTTATTTAAATGCTGATGAAAACACGTTTCTGTGTTATGAACTCTGATCGTTGTCTGCAGCTTTTTTTCTGTTTAATTGTTGTATGAATGATTGACCGCCTCTTGTAAAAGCAATTAATGTTTTCGTATTGACTTTGTGGGAATTAACATTTCGTCCAGGATGTTTAGTGGAGTTGGATGTAATGCAATCCTGAAGTATGGCTGACATCAGAGATCTAACAGTTTCCCTGCCTCTCCCACTCAGGTTGCAGCCCTTGGACCTTCCCCATTCCAGCTGCAGCGAGAGTGCAAGAGATGCGGAGGCCCTGTTTCTAACATGACCAGCACTTTGCTCCCTCTCATCTCACTGCGAAGAGGGACATGTCTCCCTTACTGGAAAGGGAGACTGTTCTCCTAATCCAGTGCACTGTGCTCAGTCTCCATAGTGTACACATGGTACAGCAGGCATCCTTCTTTCCAATCTGATCTTTTTAGTCTGGTTACTTTAAATTAGATGAACTTTAGCAGAAGACATGCTTTCTTTAAACAGTATGTATTTTTGGTAAGAGAGAAACTACTTTATAAAAAAGCCTGTGATGCCTAGAGTATATTTTTAAATGAGAACCACGAGCAAATATAGATGTCTGCCTTTAAACATTTATGCAGTGGAACAGCCAATGCCAGTATGCTAAACACATTATATTATGAGATTGTAGACACTATGTACACACCTGAGACAAGCAGATTGATTTAAATTGTGTAAAAGAGTTTTATTCAGTAGAAAGCTTCTTGTTAATATCATATTTTTTATCGTTTTTGTAGCGCAGATCAACTCTTCTTAAATGAGCACCAGGTGAATTTAATTTTGAATGTGTTCTTTGGCCTAATATTTTTTATCTAGATCTTTAATTTTTTTTCATTTTTATGAAATACAATTTCGATGCAAATTCATGCTTAGTAATGGCAGACTTTGGCCACCCTTCTGTATTCATTCCTTTGAACTTGTGTGTTTGCTTGGGATTTTTAAAAGGTCTCTCATTCAATGAATGCAATTAAACATGCCATTGGTATAGTAAATTAACATCTGGTTTATAAAATTCCCTATTTCATAACGTCTGCCAAATCTAATACAAAGAGATTACAAGATAAATTATTTTCTACCTCTCCCCCTTTTTGTTTGACTCTGAGAGAGATTGGGGTCATTTGAGGAAATATGGAAACTTTTCTTATAAACAAGTCCATGCTAACAAACTGAACTGAGATAACTGTTCTATAAGTGGTTTGCAGCCTGCTAGAAATGGTGGAAGCTCACAAGTGTGGAAGCAAGCTTATATTCTGTTCAAGTTCTATTCATCCACCTCTGAGAAAGCAGCTGTAGGATTCCTCAGTTTGCGCAGTTCTAGGGACAGATTGTACAACTTGGCATTTTGATCTGAGTAGATGAATAGCAAACTGCAGCGTATGAACCGTGGGATGCAAACTTACAGCGTGTCTGCTGTTTCATAACTGCCTCCGTGCACATCCTTACACTGCTGTACTTTGTGGTAAATGGGGGGAGTCTGCCTCATGGAATGATTCTTCTCTTTGCACATACCTAGGAATTCCAGGTGTTTGCCTTCTACCTGACTGAAAGAGCAGTGTGTCAGCTCTGTGTCAGTCATGGAAGCGTCATTTTAGTAGCAGCTTGGCAGCGTTTCCTTAACAAGAAGCAAATTCTGTTTTGTTTTAATAGTGGGTAACCTCTCTTCCATTGCTGCATCAGAACAGGCTGTATATAACTGCGCTGCCCATGAGAAAGGCTTCTGAAGGAAGCATGAAGGCTTCAGAGGAGAAAAAAAATCCTCTGCATAAATTTTACTCTTTTCCCCTTTATGTCTGAGAACGTGGGTGCTGTTTCCCTCAGTATCTGCTGCCCATTGACATTAATAAGGAACAAGATGTACAAGATTAGTTTGCAGGATCAGCGTTGCTTAAGTTGATATTGTTGTGCTGTTTTATGTGCTGTCAGAAGAAGAAATGTTGTCATATTGATAGATTTCTAATATATTTTTAAAACATATTAACTCTTGTCTCTCTTTTACTTATGAGTTATCTTTGCGGATATATGATCCTGAAAGTGCAGATGCCTCTGAACTGAACCACACTGCAGTTTTTCTATCAGAAGTAAGTTGAAATTATGCCACTTTAAAAATGTGAAAATGTATGTCTTGTGAAAATTTACCAGCTGAAAGTGGAAATGTCTTGCTAAAATACTCTATCTGCATACATCTTTACTTACTTCTTTTTACTGTTAGGAAAAGTGCATTTGCAAGATTTTCTCTTCTGTTAATACTGCAGCAGCAACACAGGTATAAGGAGTGAGGTGAAACCTATTGTCTGTTTTATAGATAAAAGAATTAGCAAGATTCAGTGATTCAGTCACATTCAAGTCTTTATGAAAACAATACTCAGACATTGTAACTGGTAATAATGTGTGACAGTTAAGTCTCTGTTTCAGATTCCCTGTATACCAAACTGTTGGCAAATAGTCTAAGTTAAAAGCATTAAGGAAGTCATGAAAAATGACTTTCCCATGATAAATGGGGTTGTCAACTCACTGGTTTAGTTTAGATCTAAAATGTAACAAGATATTGTACGGGCTGATCTGTATAGGTAGACCTCTGGACTGAATTGGGCATTGACTAATGAGGTTATCCAACGTGGATTAGTTATAGGGATGAATGTGTACAGTAAGTTTTGTTAGGACTGGCTTTCTGATCTAAACAAATGGCAGAAAGTATTTAGTTTTGGTGTGGTACCTGACACCAAGCATGCATGCATGGCACCACGATTTGTTTATTTTGTCATCATTAGATCTTGATTTTTTCTTTTTTTTTTTTCATAATTGACATTACTATCTTACAGCATAAAATAGAAGGAGAGAGTAGCAATATTAATTGCATTAGGAAGGCATCTTTGCTATTAGATAACTAGATGTTAAGAATGTGGTTTTTGTTCTCTGCCTGATGTGACAGGAAAAAAAACCACAAAAAACAATGGATTATATTCTGAGTGTAGTATATTCTAAAATTGATTGACTAAATATGGTTTTAGTAGCATGCCATTGTTTGAAAATGTATTTTATATAAAAGCTGATTCCAACGTAAGAATTTCTAAAGAGAAAGGTTGTCACAAACAGCCTAATCCTAATTGGACAAAAACAGATGATTAATAAAAATCTTTATTTTACTTAAACAGAGTTCTCAGATACTCAGCAAGCTGTTATGGATTTTGGGACAGGAACCTGTTGCTCATACCTATTTCAAACAAAAAATGTACCATTCTGAGAGGCTTCCAAAATTTGGGAATGGTAATTTATGTTTTTCTTTAATTGAATGTTCTTTAAAAATGTTACATTTATGACTCTATAGACAGTTGTTAAGGAGTAAGTATAGAAAGGGCGATGAATAAAATAATTTGGTCATTTTCTTCTAATTTTTTTTACCTACACCGTAGAAAGTGTTCTTGGAGGCATATCAGAATAGGTGTTATTTCAGCTGCAAGTATGTCAACAGACATATCAACAAAAATAAGTATGAGGGACACAGTGCCCAAAGATCTTCAGAATTTCTTTGTAACAGATTTGCTCCACAGAAGAGGGAGGATAATTGAAGAAAAAGAAGCAAATGCATGCAAGCTAGGAGTTATCAATCCTGAACTTGTGGTATCAGTCTTGTGAATTTGAGTACTTATGGGAATAGCTTGTTCTCTGCAAGAAGACTAGGTTTTGTTTTCATGGCCACACAGCACTTTTTTGGGTTGATAACAAGTTAGAAACAACTTCCAGATTTGTAGAAACTTGTAGGTACCTGGCTTGAAAAACCCAGGGAGTCCAGTAACAGCTTTCAGAGCTTGTGCAGCAATAAGATCTCCCTGCGACTCCTCAAAATACAAAATTTGGGTGACTGTGGCCATGTCTGGACCTCTTTTTTGTGCTTTGGGATAACGTTGTGCTTCAGTAATAATTTTGCTCTTTTTGCTTTTCTTTGAAGACAGCTTGTCATGTTAAGCAGGTTTATCTGCCCTTTGTTTCATTCACCATAGTTCTTAAATTTACATAAGCATGCATTTCAGATCCAAAAAACTCACTGCATATAACTGTTTTACTTTGTATGTACAGAAGCCCAAGGAGTAGAAAGCACGACTAGACTCCAAAGTCATCTGAAGTTTTTACTGTAACAAATGAGTAACAAATTTGAGTCTTAATTATCAAGTTGTAGATACCAGCTTGAAGTTCAATGGCCCCCCATTCAGTCATGCCATTCCTGGAACTTTAGAACCTGTGTGAGCTGCTGTGTCAAACACTTCTTTTTCATTTACAAGAAAATATTGGCCTGTTGTTGTTATTCACCCTCCTCTAGGCTTCTAAGTCTGGGATTTGCACATTTTTACTTTATGTGCCATAGAAAGAAGGTAGCTCAGGTAGAATGTCATTCAGGGTCAACTAAACTGCTTCCAGTATCTCTGTTAGCTTGTTGTCCTAACTTTGCTCGCATAGAGTTATTTTTCTTGATAGTAGCTGGTGGGGTGTTGTGTTTTGGATTTAGGATGAAAACAGTCTTGATAGCACCAATGTTTTTGTTGTTATTGAGCAGTGCTTGCGCTGAGTCAAGAACTTTTCAGCTTCTCATAATTTCATACTTCTCATACTGCTCCGCCAGCAAGGAGGCTAGGGGGACACAAGAAGTTGGGAGGGGTCAGAACCAGGACTGCTGACCCAGACTGGCCAAAGAGACATTCCATACCATATGGCACCACGCTGAACACTAAAACTGAGGAGTGTTCACTGGGAGGGGCTGCTGCTGCTCGAGGACTGGCTGGGCATCAGTTGGCTGGTGATGAGCAGTTGCACTGTTCATCGCTTGCTTTTTTTATTCTTTATTTATTCTTTTCTTGTTGCTGTTTTCCCTCTTTCTTATTAAACTGTCTTTACCTCAACCCATGAGTTCTCACGTGAGGGGGAGTTCTTACTGTGGGAGAAAGAGTGAGCAAATGGTTGAGTGGTGCTTAGCTGCCTACCAGGTTAAACCACAGCACTTCTTCAGGAATGAGTCCTGGTATTTGTGCAAAACATCTTAGACATCTTCTTTCACCTGTTTGCTGAAGAGTTCGTCATTATCTGCGAGACTTCCAGCAAAAAACAATACTTAAATATACTCTTGATGAACAGTAGTAGGGCAATAGTTCTAAATATTTGTGATAAAATAATACCCAAAGTATTGATACTCCTTTTAAAGCTTGTTTACACTACAGTCGTGCTTTCAGTGGGAGTTCGCGTGTTCTGTAAAGGAAATAGGATAGCAAGAAAGTGGCTGGAAGGTGAGGGAAATCTGAAAGGGATCCTAGCACTTCCCTGTACTACAGCATCCACCAGCAGGTGACATTTGTAGGAGTTTCTTACAAAGGTTATATGGGATTCCAAAGGATTATTATGTATCTTTCGTTACACAGGCAACTATGTCAATTTAGTTGGAAATAAAGAAATTACGGTGAGATTTTGAGTATGGACATTGACAAAAGGGCAATTAATGAATCTGATAATTAAACATATCAGCTAGATTTTTTCACAAGATAATGAAAATTACTCCGGGTTTACATTCTACAAGGGATTCTCAACCGCAGACATTTCCTGCAATGGTATTTGCCATCTGTCTTTTATTTACTCTTGTTTTATATACTCTCTGAGCACCACTTATAACATGCTCACTACCATTTTGTGACTATACCTTCTAATTTTTAAAGAGTTTACTCTCAGCGTATAACTAATGCTAGGTATGATTCTGCAAGAAGCGAGTGTGATTTTCACAGCAGTGTTTAAGTACTTGTTATGTAGATTTGGTTTGCTCTCTGACATCTTTGTCAGTTGTATCTTACTATGTAATCGCTAGATGGCAACATAGCAACATTCCGTATCAAAAGCTGCTGTAATCAGAGATGGGCTTTTTCTATAGCATTTTTCACAGCAGAGCTAAAATAGTCCTCCCTGCCCCACCTTGTGAAGTGGGAACATAACATTCTGGCCATTTTAGTAAACTGTTTCTTAATTATGAGTTCTGGTATTTTTTATCTTTTTAACTGCTCCTTTTTAAATGACTGAAGTGCAGAATAATCAAGTAAGAGAGAATAAAATTGCTTTGTAAATTCTTTTTTTTTTTTTTTTAACTGGGAGTCTACTGATTCACCTGAATCTTCTCGTACACACTTGGATATTTTGCAGCAGCTTTTTAATTGAAGCCAGTGGCACTCATGTCAACAGGAACAGAATTTGCATCATTTTGGTCTTTTCAAACATTTCATTTACTGTGGTAAGTCTGAAACCTGATATATCTGTTGACAGAAAAACACTAACATTTGAGGTGTAGCAACAACTATCCAGTAATCCAGCATCCTTGTTGAGACCGCAGGGCCAGCAGCCTGCTCTAGTGGTTGGCAGCCCTGCACTCAGCAGGAGGGTTGAAACTCGATGATCTTTGAGGTCCTTTTCAACCCAGGCCATTCTGTGATTCTATGAATTCAAATTCTAGTCAGACTGGACAAGATGATTATCTGTCTGAATATTTCAGACTAAGAGAGAAGAAGAAGCAAAACCAATCTTAACTGATCTGCCAGCTTCTCTTACTTTTGAGGCTTTGGACAGACTCACAGTTTCACTAAATTTTTGCTAAAAATTTGCTAAGTTTCCTCTGAAAGTCAGCAGCATCTTAGGAAACCCAGACAGTTCGCAAGTATGGGAAAGGTCTCTGTCCTCTATCACATTTTCTTCAGAAGCCAAAGTTATAGAGCTTATACTCCTCCCAGATCTGTTTTATACTGAACTGAATTTTTGTTTTTAAGTTTTTATCAGCCCTGCTGTATCCTGCTGTAGTGAAATAAAACTACTTTGGCCTTGATTTTGAAGAAGTAACCATCTTCAGGGATGCTGACCTTTTGCACCGCATCAGATCTGTTATTATCCTACGTACTTCAGGAACCAGACATATTATTGTGCTGGCCACCTGCAGCTAGGGAAGTTAATTTTGGAAATCTGCACAGCTACTAATGATTGAAAAGCAACAAAATATAATTTCTCTATCTTAATTAACTTGCATTACTCTGTGTTTCTTGTGAATGTCAGTTGAGGAAACCTCTTTCCTCAAGTTTCAAACTCACTCCAGATGTGATATATTGCAGCTACTACAGCTATACTTTTATTTTATATTCTGATAAACAGGCAGAACGCTACCTGCTTACCACTAGGAGGATCATACAGATTGTTGATCTCTGTAAGGATCGCATTAATTACTGGATTAATAGAATACATCAATAATTACATGGAAAACACTGACCATCAGCAAGTAAAGCATATAGAAGTAAGTATATAGAATTAAATAATTTCTGTTATGCATGATTTCGTGTGCAATTCTGCATGGTTTTGTCTTATTGCTTATCAACACAATTCTTGCTGGATCATCAGTGGGCCCAGTCATCAACTGCAGTATGGTTTCACATTAGCTCCTGTTAGCCTATTTTCTTCTACATATTGCAGGTATCTCAATGGAGGCTATGGGAAAGGTGGGGGAGAAGGTGTTCTCAGAAACAGCGAAAGCTATGTTATTCAGTGCAACTATAATAATGTTACAGCCATTCATTTTTAATACTCTCTTCTTAGCCAGGTCTTTCAGACACATAAAGTTCCCAGACATCCCTGAGATATGGAATATGCCTGCTTAGAAATTACAGGCAAATTTGTATCTTTTTCTCCCTGCTTTGATTTCACTGTCTACTTTCTGGAAATTAGAAGAGGCTTAAGAAATAATTTGGTACCGCTGTTGGCGCAGTTCTTCTGAGAATATGACATTAATGATGTACCTCAATTTTTGTCGGTCAGTTCAACAGTAGGTTTTCATCTTTCAAAGTAACCTGTTGTTCTTTTCATTTTCAGATTATGGGTAGTTGATATACCTGAAATATCTGATATGTAAAAATACTGTAAAAATAACTGGAGAGCCAGTAGTATTTCAGGAGTGCTTTGTTCTAAATACTTTCTTTGTCATTCCAAGGCCCAAACAATCATTTCCTAGCAAGAAACGTGACATCTTACTCCGTTCCCCTCAAAACACTGAACGCTCTATTAAATGGTCTGCGTGTTTTCCAACAACAGCAGTTTTGTTATCAATTTTTGGAACTTTCTACACAAATGATGCATTCAAAACGTACATAGAAATTAAAGTTCCCTCAGATATTTTGACCCAAGGCCTAAATAACAATGTAACTGTTGTGGCTCTGTCAGATAATGGAATCTCACTTTTAATAAATGGCACTTGTTATAAAAGAGAAGCCAGTCATTTTTTTAAAATGTGGAGCAGAACACAAGCTTCCTGAAAGTGAAATACTTGGAATGCCTTCAAGATATTGGTGTCCATCTGTCTATCCAGTGCAGGTCAGTTATTCATAGTTCTCATTTGACACTTAAGATATGGATGGTCTTCATTAAATGTCTGGAAACATCTGTTTTAGATCTCTTTTTCATTGTTCTAATGCTAGGGTGAGAATTCGAAATGACCAGACAGCAACAAGTTTATTTAAAGACATTCTGAAATAGGGTCCACACACCGTGGCTCTGTGTGAGCTCACGCAGCCATTTGAACTTGTTTTCTAGACTCCTGGCTTAAATTTGTAAATTGATTTCAGTGCAGCTTTGCCAGTTACATTAGTTGAAAGTGTATCCCAAAACGTCTTGATTTCTTAGTGTACATCCTTGATATGAACTTTATGAGAAGTTATTGTTTGCCTAATCACTGTGTTCATTTTTTTTAACAGAGTGGCAAACAGTTAAGTACTTTGGCAGCACGGAGGTCTACTGAGCTCTATCTTGGGTATAATGAAGCATTTAATAAAATAGCAGATTGAGCGAGCTTAGCCAAGACCCTCAATTTTCCAAAGGCTGCTTCTTTAACTGTAACAACTGTTACCTGTGACTCAGTCCCATCTGAAGTTACAATGTTACTTATTTGCAATGCCTGCAGCTCCTCCAGACTATTTTTTCTGTCGTTTTATAATGAAGACAAACAACTTTGAGGCTTAAGAGATTTTTACTTACCTGTTCCTCACAGTTCTGCTATGAGGATGATACGTGTAAATTCAGCATTATCTTCTGGACTGCTGTGGGATGATGTGTTTACTACACCTATAAAACCAGCAGAGATAATGGATATCTTCATGCATCTGGATCGACACGACCAGAAATGACTGATGGGGGCACTATTCACCAGATAATTCTCGGTTAAGTATATTTTATTTTAATAGTTATTAACTTTCTTTTTTAGTGAGCAAGTGGTAAAGAAATGTAAAGTAAGAGATCATTGAAGCTATCTTCATGATGACAGTACAAGAATAATATCTGTTCATTTCACTGGTCTGTTAAGACTGAAACGTATTAATTTGAGATGGAAAGACACACCAAGAAGGCAGTTAGCAAACTGTTACTCAGGTACAATTAACTTGCATTCCTAATCAGTATGATTCTTACCTGCACCCCTCTATTCAGTGTGTTTCTAACGAGAAAACTGAGGCTTTCATCCTTAGTATTTGTTACAGGAAGATAATTTTATTTGGTTTTACCTTTTGCATTTGACTAACAACATGAGAACTAATTTTTCCCGAGAGAAAAATAGGTGTGGCAATAATATATTTTTCAGTATATCAAAGAGTTTCTGACATTTTAAGGCGTTCACTTTCAGATTATAACCACAGCATCATTGAGAAGGAAATGCACAGGCAGTAAGACATACGGCCTGGGAAGAATACAAGGATGCTGTCCAGATGTGCAGAGGTGGGGTCAGGAAAGCCAAGGCACAAATGGAACTGAGCTTGGCAAGGGATGTGAAAAGTAAGAAGGGATTCTATAGGTACACTGGTCAGAAGAGACAGGCAAAGGAGAGTGTACCCCCATTAGTTAATGAGAAGGGAGAAACGGCAACAATAGGCATGGAGAAGGCTGAGATAACTCAACGAGTTCTTTGCCTCAGTCTTCACCAGCAGTCAGGCTCCCCACATCTGTTGCATCCCTGAACTGCTAGACAGGAATTGGAGGAGTAAAATCCTTCTAACTGAAGGCACCATAGAAAGTCATACTGATGGTTCCATGAGAGAAGGTCAAGTGTTAGTACTGAAGCAGCTTTCATAGTGATCACTTCTAAAGAGAGAGCCTGCATTCACAAGCATACTTACGCTGACTTTGGTGGTGCAAGGCTGCTTCTCCCACATTTCTTCACTCCTCTCTCACAGCTGCTGTGGTACAGTATCTTTTGCTTTCTTAAATCTCCAAGAGTCACCACCGGCATTGCACGCTGGCTCACTTTTGGCCATTGGTGGGTCCTTTTAGGCACCAGTTGGAGCTGTCTTTTATCAAACATGGGGCAGCTTCTGAGCTCTTCTCACAGAGGCCACCCCTGCAGCCTCCTGCTACCAAAACCCTGCCACATATGCTTGTTACATCCGTATATCTCAAAAGTGTCTCTCTTGTGCTTGAGTAACCTGCTAGTTTGGGTGTGTATATCATAATCACAGTGTGTTGTGAAGTAACTGCTGTTTCTCAGGAATTTAAGTCCTTCTCTCACCCTCTACAAGCTCACTGTCTCTCAGCTAGTTACCTCAGAAACAAGGCCGTAACTGAGTCTCAACCGCTAGTATGAAAACACCAACCTATGCATTCTTGTTCTGGCTAAACTCAGGAAAGGTCATTAACTGAAGAGCTGTGAAATGCCGAAAGTAGTTTGCTGTAGAGGAAGAAGATCTGATGAGAGAAGATTGGAGGCAGAATCAGCTGCCTTTGCTTGTTCTCCACACACACCTCATGCTCCCCCTAAATGCAGCTCTATGGTCATCACTGATGAGACAGAGTGGATAGAGTATTTCCAGCTCTATGTCAATGCCATGATGCAACCTTCCTTGAAACAGATTCAGATTCATTTCCCATCATGTCACAGACATCACTGCTTTCCTCTCATATATGTGAGAATAGCTGGCCATAAAGTACAGGCTGGGTTTGGAAATGCTGAAGGAAATTTCTCGCAGTATTCTTAGGTGCTATTTCCTTCCCTGTGCTGTGCCTATGTGCTGTGCCTATGAAGACAAAAGAGTTGAGGATTTAGGCAGCTTTGTAATTCTAATGTCCATTGACCCTGGCTCCTTGCTCTTCCTTTCTTTCCTTTGTTTTCCTCTCCTTGTCTTACAGCTCTCCTACCTGTTCTCAGAGAATTCTCATGCATACTTGCCGTATTTCTTTCCCATGAGAGGTTGAGAGTGAAGAGGTAACCATGGTGGCTGAGTGCTGAAATGTGTGAACTAGTGACTGATTAGAAGAAAATACATATTTTTTTTCTTTTAGAGCTGACTGAAGTGGAATAGGATTGGCATTCAAGCAGAGGTGACTAGATAGCTACTGTGCATATGGTCAGGTCCTCTCGAAGACAGCAAGTTGTTTTACTACAGCAGTGTCTGCAGTAGAAGCTAGTCATCTCTGTTCTGTCACATGTGCTTCTGATAAGAAATAATGACAAATCATAAGCATCTGTGTGCAGAGTCAAGGAAAAGACAGGAGAAGGGAATGAGGATGTTGAGTTGTGCTGTCCTTGAAAACACATTGCAGGCATGACAGTGCCTCAGATGTTTCAGGAAGGGACTGCATTGCTTTGCCTGACAATAGACTCTTGGGTGCCTTTTACAGAGGAATGTGAAGAATGTATAATTCTGAGAGATTCAAGGCTTAGTCTTATGTGCTAGGGAATTTTTCTTAATTATGTGATGGCTCCCGGTTTGTAGCACATAATCTGTCTGTAGTTTAGATAGCTATTTTAGGGTAGGTGAACCCTGGATACACTGTCTGGGCAAGTCAGAACCACATGAATAGAGAAAAGATTCGGTCTGTCATATGTCATTGGCACTGTGGAGGAGCCATAAAAAATAAATTTCAGATTCTCTAGATATCATGAAGATATCCTTTGTCTCACTAAAATCATCAGTGTGGTCAAAAGATTTTTATTAATTATTTTTATTCTTTTACAGGAATTTACATTTTCTCATCAAACTGACTGTACTTCAGAATCCAATTATAAGCAGGCATTGTGAGTATCAGGAAATTTATACAGTAGATGTAAATTTGATAGTGTAGTCTTGGTAAGTAGGAATTAAAAGCACCATCCGGAATTCACTAGCTAATCTGACCATTATTATATAAATAATAATGTTAATATTGCTAATGGGCAGATACTGGTGCTTGCTTTGGTACTTCAAGGAGTGGTATATGCAGCCTACTTGGAAAAACTGTGTCCATTTTACCTAATACATAGATTCATTCATTTTTTATGCTGACACTAATAGGGTTTTCAGCATTTATATATTCCTGGCCAAAGATTCAGCTGTTAAACAAACGTATATCCCTGGGTTATATTCACATAAGAGGGATCTTGGGTTGGAAACCAGTCCTAACTTTCTTATGCTCACTTTCGTTTTGAATTTGCTTGGTTGAATTTGAAGGTTTATTCAAATCTTCTCTCCATCTCTAAAAGCGTTGACACTCAAGTTACTCAAGTGATAGTTCCGACTACTAACCACCTTTTTTTAGAAATGGAAACGTCCCCTTGACAAGCAAGATGCTGATGTCTTTTTAATGTGAATGAATTAATGACAAATTGGTAGCCTGGAGGCTGAAGAAGTTTCTCTCATTTGGTAGGCCTTTTTATTAATAGAGACTTTCGAGACTCTAAACCTTACATAATGCATACAAATCAAGAGCTATTCTTCCTACAAAGATATACAGGACATCAGTGAGTGTACCATGTGACTCCCTCTTCTCTGAGGGAGATTACTTCAGCTGCCGTTCGAGAAAGCACCTCAATGTGTAACCTTAGTACAGTGCTCTGGCAAGGGATCTAAAAGGATTTTTTGTATGTATATGATAGGAAATATGAATAAGAACTAAAAAGATCAAATTGCGTTGGTGTATAATGTTGATAAAGCTAAGACTTAGATAGTTGTGTCCTGTTCTGATACTCACTGTTTGAAAGGAGTGTAAAAATACTGAGAAGGATTTACAATCAAAAAAATGATTTGGCGAGTGAAGCAGAATTTTTACAATGTGAGGCCTAAGAAATCAGTTTTTCTTGTCTTTTGATAAAAGAAAGAGGCCGTTGCAGTCAGCATTTTCATAATGCTTACAACTTTGCACAAGAAAATGAATATAATTTAGCATAATGCTTCAGTGTTCAACCAGATATGCTGTAGGAATTAGAAAAGTATGGTGTTCCCCAACACTTAGTGTTATAAATTAGACCGCATCAAATCAAATCATAGAAAAATATTTATTGATTCGAGTAAGCAAAAACACAAGCAAAACGCAGCGCTGGGCGGCTGGGGAGTCACAACTTCCGCAACAGCACGCAATCTGAGCGAGGTTTGAGTCCCGTCTTTTATACACTCCTTAGTTCCTGTATACGTGACCTTCCAGTGTATGTGGGCCGTTGCTAGGGGGTCGGCGTCTGGGATAAGGTTCGTAGTTATCTTCACCGCTTCCAGCGGTTCCGTTGTTGTAACATTGTTTATGTTTCCTGATGTCCTGACAAGGGGGCTTCTTACAAAGCAGTCCTCGATTTGCCTAACAATTATCACCATATCAGGATGTTTGCCCGCAGCCTGTACACCCAACGGCCAGGTCGTTAGCACTTCCCTTTACAATGAACAAACGACTTTACGTCTTATCACACTTAGTGGCCAAATTACTGTAAGGGAAAGGTGTGTTTCTTTTCACTCTCCTTTGAAACACCAGAGTTTGAGCACAGATTAAGATTATATCTGATATGATAAACCAGTGCACTTCTTTGCTCCAGTTTTACCCCCTGATTTCTGGGACCTAGGATTCCTAAAGGCCAGTCTTGCTGGTAAAGACTGAGGTGAAGAAGGCATTCAGTTCCTCTGCCTTTTTCACTGACCTGTGTAACCAGCTCCACCAGTTCATTCAGTGGGCACAAATTTTTGCTGCCACCAACTAACACCAAGAAGAATCTCACTGCCATTGAATGAAGCAACCTTAAATCTATCAGTAAGTCTATCATTGGCAGGCCCGTATGTCTAGCATCCCCATCGGAGAGAAAGACTGTAAGGGACTTGATGCCTCTGTGTCCTTCCAGTTTTTCTTTCAGTATCAACTTTTTTTTTTTTTTCCTCCATCCAAATCAGTCAAAATAGATTTCTTCTTGGCAAGTTACAGATTCTGTGCCATTGATTTCAGGCTGAGATTCGAGGACAGATGTCTTAACATTAATATATTGAAGTGTAGAGCTATAAAGACCACTGTGTGCATCTGATGATATCGCTATGCTCTGCATCAAAGCACAAAGTAGCCTGATTATTCCTTTGTCAAAAACAGTTAAACTTTCAAAGTTTTGAATCAAGCTGCCAATTCAACTCTTAATATTCTCCTTCAAGGAGTGCTAAAAATAGTAGTGAACAAGCCTTTCCACTTCAGAATATGAGATCATAGATGGGAAATACAATGGGGTGTCTTCAGTACACTTTTCAAGGTCTGATGATTTTCTGAAATTGATTTCTTTATGGAAAACTACTCGTTGGGAGCGACGTGGTAAGTACTGCATATTAGGGCTGCCTCAGTCAGCAGTCTGTGACGGATTTCAGATTCAGTGCCACACTAGGTTGTCTTGTGCCTTTAATTTTACCTCAGTAGAAGCCACAGTTTACAAAATGTGAAGTAGGATAGGATGCGTGTAATTCTGCTTATTTCCATCTGCCTAATTCCAGATTATACTGACCCTGGTAATGGGTTCAATGATAAGCATAAATCTCTCACAACATTGATCAGTCTTCCACCCAAACTTGGCTTTTCTGTTCCTCTGCAAACTCAAATAAAAATAAATATTCAGCTGTCCACATTTTCTAAGCTGTCTTCACCATCTTGCTTTCACTGTGCTTGCGTTTGTCCATAGATTAAAACCCACTTCATAGCAATCATTAAATAATTCTCTCAAAGTAAAACTTATTCTAGCATTCCAAGAGAACTGGTCCTGAAATTAGCATTGAAAAATATATTCCGCCCTTGGGTAGCTACTCTGTTATACACAAAATAACCAGGAAGTCTAATAATGTCAAACTTGACTCTGGAATCAATAAGCATTTGAAATTACTAACTACTAGAGCTGAGTCTCAGTTTCAAACATCCACCAGTAATCCCACGGCAATGCCTAGATTACTACAGTGGGAGTAAAAGGGACATGGACATTGAAGGTGGTGTGATAATAAAGTAACAGTAAGTAATAATAATTAGTGCTTCTTGCCTCCAAATGAAATTCCCTTGCTATTACTGTAGTTAGTTGCATTGGTGTTAATGACTGATTTCAAAATAAATTATAATACGAATTCTTGTTTGGGTGGGGGGATTCTTTTGTAGAGAATTGACCAGCGGTGTCATGTCAGTTGAACTGGAGCCTAGCATTGCTGAAAATGCATGTAAATTACAGCATCAGGTAGGCACTGTAGCTTGAAAAAAATACAGTAACAATGCTTCCCGGCAAATCCTGACCGACTGTCAGGAGGATTTCACTCTATATCAGTCCCTTTTACTAACATCATGTAAAATAACAAAGACTGTTCGAGTGGAAATGTGGAGGGAGGAAAGTTCACAGAATAGTACTGATGCAAAAGTGTCAGAGATGAGTAAGATGTGAAAAGCTGTGGACTAGAAGGGAGCATTAGAGTCTTCAGAGCTATTACAGGGTTTTCTTGGAAGTAAACAACTCTATTTATCATTTCCACTGTCAAGTGAAAGAATATGTAAATGTGCTATTTCACTCCAAGATAACGTGAGACATGCCAACCCAGGTGCTAAGCACCTTCTCTACGACCTTCTCTATTGCATTTAGTAGGTTTCTCCAGCATTCAGGTGGTATGTATAGCACAGCACACACATGTGCCTATTCAAGTCAGTTGTTACATACTCACTCCTTGACGTACAACAGCCTTTGGGTTAAGTCCACAAGTATCCAAACACGAGCTTTTCTTCATGCAGCCTCATTAGCTGCCTCCTTAGCGGCAGAGGAAGGAACAGCTGGGACAGAACCTTAATATTAATGAGGACCTTAACCAAATCAATTCATTGTCTACAAAATACGCTACCCCCATCCAGTTTCATATCACTCTGTTCTTTTAATGGAATCTTAATTCAATTTCTACATATTTTAAAAAGAAAACGCTTTGACTATGGGACTACAAGCCTCTTCTAACTTTGTTTTCCAAGATCACCTCTTCAACAGTCATTACCTTGCCCTGTTAGCTTAGTTGAGAGCCAGTTCCTCACAGCTGACCTTTATTCTGGTTTTTATACATATACTGTGATTTTAGAACACACGTAAAACTCTTACTCTAGATGGTTCTTGACATTTATTTAGCCCAGGAAATTCTTGCAATCACTTTTTTTTTTTTTTTTTGGAAAATTCATTCTTCTCCAGAAGTAACCCTTCATATCTTATTTGTTAGTGTAGTATAGATAGTTACTTATCTGTATTAACAGGACCATTTTCTAACAGTTTCTGTATGCACACTGATGGTATGAATGTAGATATGTACAGCGTCTACACAGAAAATACAACCTTAGAATAAACTTGGAGTAAGTCATAATTTTATTTTTGCTGTTTGATTGATCAGATTCCCGTGCCAGGAACCCATAAGTGTTAGGAGTTTGAAAGAACATAATGTATAAACCCTGACATATTGTTTTGTTTTTCATTTTTTTTAACCATCAAGCAGCCAAGCTGGATAGGAAAAGATAGAATACAGTATATAATACCCACTGAGATACTGCTTTGTCTTGTTTGCCTGCGATTTTCTCATCTGCAATTCAGTCATAATTATGAAGCATCTTCATCACCATTTCAGAATGAGGAAATATTTTCTGAAGCATCAGAGATAAATTCTGAGGCAATTCAAAGTTCACTCGGTTTTTACATTCCGTCTTTTCTGTCTAGTAGTAGACAAGGTTTGTAGAGTAGAGACTGGATAAAATAAACTGAATTCAGACTGACCACGATAAGATCAGCAAGTTCTCTATGAAGATGATGACCTTAGGAGAAATACAGTTATTTTAAGAACTGATATTTGTGTTTGGTAAGTTACTGGCAGTTTCTTAATAGTGCTGTGAATGGACTGAATTAGATAATTTATGTTCACTGGACATTTAATTTGTGCTTATTTCCACATTTGCACAACAGAATTTATTTATCATTTTTAGCCACTACCTGCAAATTAAAAAAACAAAAACCAAAGAATGTCTAAATCAGTCTTTGTGTCTAATTGCTTTTCAGAGCTAGTTGAGAAATAACTCTTCTTTTTTTTGTTTCTGTTCATAATTACAGATCCTGTTTTCAGCTTCTTGAGAACAGTTCAAAGGAAGGACTGAATAAGCAGTATCAGATTTTAAACAGCACCTCTCAAAACCACATCGCTTGGCCTTTTAGTCATGATGCCATTTATGTGTTCAGAGTGAGGATATTAGGTTATTGTCTCTTTTAATGTGAAAAAAAAAGAGCGTAATGGTGTGGGATAAAAGGGGATAAGATGCTTACCAGAGATATTTTAGAAATATTTTTGCTCAGGATTTCCTTTGGCTTAGGTGTTACCAATGTTTCCAGTTCTACCTAGCTCCAACTTAGAAATTATTCAGATGTCATTCTCAGAATCCACGACTTTTCCATTTTCCTTTTACAACATAAACACCTGCTACATAATCTAAAAACAATGAGGAAGTTACAAAAAATGAACGATACTATTTGTAAATAAACATAGCTGATCTGAAAATCTTTGGAAATACCATAGAATCATAGGATCATTTGAGTTGGAAGGAACCCTTAGTGGCCATCTAGTCCAACCTCCCTGCAATGAACAAGGACACCTACATCTGGATCAGGTTGCTCAGAGTCTGGCCCAGCCTGACCCTGAGTGTCTCCAGGGATGGGGCATCCACCTCTCTGGGCAACCTGTGCCAGCACCTCACCGCCCTTACTGTAAAAAACTTTGTCTTTCTATCCCATCTAAATCTCCATTCTTTTAGTTTGAAACTATTTCTCCTTGTTCTGTCACAATGGACCCCGTTAAAGAGTCTGTCCCCTTCCTCCTTATAGCTAGCCCCCCTTTAGAGACTTCTTATGTTTTACAAGAGCTTATGAGAGTATAGCTTCTACTGGAGAATTTGTCTTCTTTTCACGTTAAATTAACATTCTCAAGTTAAAAAAAAAAAAAAGAAATTGAATTATACAATATTCAGTGTAGTACCCTACATCCCATATATTTGGGGTAAAGACCCACACATTCCAATAGAAGTCAATAAACAAATGCTGCTCACATACTCTTGTTGGGTACTTCTACTGGCCACCTTGACACTTGAAACCAATGAGTTTCTGTGCGAGGATCTTTTCGGTTTTTTTCCAACCTGACAAAAGGCACAGGAGAGAGTTCTGCCTTTTCTTCTCCCCTTCTTTCAAGCCTGCGTGCTCGAAGCACCAGCAGAAAAGTCAGACTGCAAACAGTGAGGACTGGCCAATGCACTGCAGCTTCTGCCACATTCCTTGTTTATACTAAACCTGCAGCAAGGGGAACACCGTTGTTAAGCTTTTTCTAACTCTAAGCTGTAAGAGCTCTCCTGTATCCTGATCGTTGCTTTGAGATGTATTACATCATGTTTAAAGCCCTGCTGATACTGCTGGGACAGCTCCTGTGGAATTAGCTTTTTACAAAGCACGTCACATGTAAAAACCCGTATCTACGTGGCTGAATGCTCAGAAATGTCAACAGTACTGCAGAAAAACTGTAACTGCAAAGGTACTAAAATCTGACAATAAACTTCATTGTGAGCATCACTCAACAACCCCAGAAGGGTTTAAATAATTTTAATAGTAATCCTAATCTGATCATCGATAACTTAATTTTTTCATTAAAGATATAAGAATGAATGATGTGTACTGGACAGTTTCACAGGATTCTGTGACTGTGCTTCAGTGATGAAAACAGCCTGACAGCTTTTCTTATCTATTGCAGCTTTTGTGATTTAAAAACAGTCTTTGCAGTCCGTATATATGGTGTAACAGAAAGGTAACAGCTAGTAGATATTTATAATAGATTGTTATTTAATATATTAAATTCTCCCTCTGCTCTTCCTTTTTTTGTTTGTTTGGTTTGGCTTTTTTTTTTTTTTTGTGAAATATACTTGATAGTACAAAAACAAGAAGACAAGATACTGTGTTCTTTCTCTGTGCAGATGACTCAGAGATAAAGACAGAAGTTATCCGCACAGTTTTAATGATTTCGCTTCTCCAGAATCTCTGCTAGAAAGCAAGCAGGGTGTTTTTCAGCCTGCCAGGCCTCGTGTGGTGTAACGCAGCGTTTGTGCTAGACCCACAGAGCTAGATGCTTCCCTTGGGACTGCTTACATTCATTTTGAGCCGTCCTGCAGAAATCCTATTTCCACAGCCCCCTGCTGAAATTAAAGTGTTTCCATGGATGGAAATGAAAATCAGATTTGAACATTATCCCATCTGCACTTCTCCAACACACCAGGCACTTGAGAGAATGGCTTTGGCCATGCTTACAAACTTATTTAACGATGTAAAAAGTGTTTAGAGGGAATACTTATATCCCAGCCTGCAGGCTGGAAGTAAGCAATGGATAATACCCGCTTCTCACTGCAACTCTTGCAGCGTTTCTGTACAAAAGACAGCTGGAGCTGGTGAGGTTTTAAAATCAAACGAACTTCTAACTACTCCAGTGCTTTTACTTAAAAGAAAGCTTTGTTTGTGATCCTTAATCAAAGGAACATTGCCACTGACTGGAAGAAGCAACTCATTGAGGTACATGCCTGTTGGATTCTGAATCATTATGACCATACAGATGACAAGAAATACCTCATGATTAACCAGATGAATATTGTCATAAATTACCGTACCAAGTGACTGTACTGCTATGATGAAATCTGAGATAATCTTCACTTAAACATTGACAGGAATCTAAAAATAATTATATTTTCTTTTTATTTGCATTTCAGGTCAGGTGTTTCTACAGCTAAGTTTTATTCATTCATCACACTCGGCCTCTTGTTTGTCTGCACCACTTTCTGCTACAGACACGGCGTCACTGGAAAGTTTCAAACGCTGGGTGGATTCCCACCGAACTCAGACAAGACCTAAAGGCCAGTATCTCACTGTTACACTAACAGTGTAAAACAAATCCTTAAAATAGGGCGGTGTTTGGGACAAATGATACATTATTAAGAGATGGTTTTGCAAGTGCTTTTTGTATCGCTATAGTATTATTTCATGTATCTAGTTTCCAATACAGACAGCATGCTGATCAAGGCAACTGAGCTCCTATGGAGCAGAGGCCAGGTGTGGCTAATAGTTTTTAAAAGACATTTTCCAAGCCAAGCTAAGTTAAGCTGCAGCTGTGAGCCTCATGCTTGAGTTGGCTTCACCTTGTGGCTTTCACTGACTCAGCTAAGGTATCAGCGTAATTTTTCAGTGTGAAATCTGATAGAACAACGCACGCAAAATTTCTGCTCTGTCGAAGGGCTGCAGCCAATGGAGTTCAGAAAACGCTGAGCACAGTCCACAGAGGGAGTATTACCTGTTTCTGAAGACGGTTTTTGATGCTGCATGTTTTACTTCTGTTTAACAAATGTTAGTTCTATCTTAAATGCATTTGGATCATATGTCCTCTCAAGCTTATTCACTCCTTCAGTATATAAATGTTTGTTATAATATAGTTGTAAATGTGATAGTTGGTTACAATAGTTATAACATTTGTTATATCAGTAAGCAGTCATGCTTGCATCTATTTTTTAACACCATCTGAAGGTGTTTCTGAACTTCCAGCCTGAAGTTTCTTATTATCAAATTAAGATACCTTGCAAAGCTTATGCTGTTAATGGCAATTGTTCCATTTGCACTAAAACAAGTTTAACAAAACTCCACGGGTAAATAAATGTTGAAATTCTCACAATTGCTTTCAACGTTCACCGTTTATGAAAACTTTCATAAAGGTTATAAAATCTATAGAAATCCAGCTTGAATATGTGCACATTTTAAAATACGTGTTACTGATTCATTTTCTATGACTCATACCCTGTGTATTTCAGTACAGTTTGCACCAAGACAGAGATCAGAAAAAAATAAGTAAGCAGCTCAGAAATTTCACCTCCAGTGGAAGTCTGTTCCTACTGAAGTCAGCCTTCCCTTAGGGCAGGATGGTCCCATGGGCTGAAGCACAGGTGAGAGCCCTCCAGTTCCTTCTGGAGCACTTGCACATCTGTGTTCCACCTTCCCTGCACATACGCCCCACTCATGCAGGCTTGTAGCAACGCCTCCGTTGGGCACTCTGCATTTCTGTGTCCATCTAGGCTGCCGTAGTGTTCTCTCAGCTCTCTGCTATGGCTGAAAATTGGTGCTTCTCTACTCTTCACTGTTTCTACACCTGGGAAAACTAAGCAGAAAACAGCATTTCCCATGGAGACAAAAAGAACAGTCTTTAAACTGATCTCTCCCATACAAGCTTAGTAAAATGTTATGGCATAAAATAAACGCAGTATAGATTCACAGTCAGATATGCAACAATTCAGGGTTTTGTTCTTAGAATTAGCTAGCTTGCAAAAGACCTACAAGATCATCCAGTCCAAAAGGACTTCTTGAAGAAGATTTTCTGTGTTCCTGTTCAGAGCCCACGTACCTTCCAGTTTTACAAGGCAGAAGTCCCTGAGTTCACACATTACACTTTGAGGTAATAGTGCCCACTACTGATCACTACCGGCTAACATCAGCCTTGAAGGCAGACACACAAGGTCAGGCTGGACGGGGCCCTGAGCACCCTGATGTAGCTGTAGGTGTCCCTGTTCATTGCAGGTGGGGTGGACTAGATGACTGTTAAGGGTCCCTTCCAACTCAGATGATTTTAGGAACATAAGATGCCTAGAGCAGAGAAGCAATGCCTTAGAGGAGACTTACTCTGAGCACCCTGCGCTAAATGCCGAGCCTGGCCCCTCTGAAGTACCTTCAGCTGCCTAAGAAGCCCACTGCTGAGCGAGGAAAGATCCTGGCCTGACTCCTCCCCAGCTCCTTCTCATCACCTTCCAAACTGCAGCTACCGAGCATCCAAGGTCATCGGCAAGGAACAAAGAAGAGCCCGAAAGCTCAAGAACTGTGATTGTCACGGTTTTCAGATAAGGTTTTGACTACTGCTATTTTAAGATACAACCCCATTTTCCTCAGAACGCCCTGACACGGACGATGCTTCTTCCTACCAAGCTTCTGGTTTGTGGCTAGCAGCCTGGTCCCAGCCGCCAGCCAGAAGAGCAGAGAGAGCACGGCCCAGAGGAATTAGGGGCCGCACGGTGACAGCTCCACAGGCACCGCGAGCTGTCACCGCCAGAAGTGCTCGCAGCGCCCAGACGGACCCGAGGGCCACCGGTCTCGGAGGAGCCTGGCGTCACGGTCTGACCTGCTCCTCGGGGGAGGCGTGGGTTCCAGGACCGCCGGCGGCACACCTCGTCCCGGGGGGACCGCTCCCAGCGCACAGGCACCGCCTCCGCAGAGCCGCGGGGTGACGTGGGGCGGGCAGCGCTGGGCAGGCCGGGAGCCGCGCCGCACGCCGGGAGCTGTAGTCGCCGCCGTCCCGCTCCTGGAGGAAGGTGGGGGCGGGCTCGAGCGGCTCCATTTTGCGCCCATCCGAGGGGCTCCCGGACGGCCTCGGTGCCGCCAGTGCCAGGCAGGCCGGGAGCCGCCGCTCGCGCTCCCCCCCGTCTCTTTCCGCTGCAGTCAGCGGGGCGGGGCCCGCTCCCCGCCGCCCGGCCCCGGGCTGATCGCGCCTCCCGCGGGCCAGGCCCCGTCCCTCCTCGGCGGCGGCTCCATGGTGCCCGCCGCCCCCCCCCGCCCCGCAGCAACAGGCGGGACGAGGAGGAAGCGGCCCCCGGGGGTGCCCACCGCCCCGCCGCCGGCCTGAGCCGCGCCGCCCCACGGGAGCAGCCAGCGGGCTCGGGGCGCCCGCGGGCCGCCGGCGATGGCGAACCAGCTGGTGATCCTCAACGTGTACGACATGGTGAGCGCCCGCGGGCCGGGGCCTCTCGGCGGGCGCGGAGGGCTGGGGCCGGGGACGGGAGGGGGCCCTGGGGGCGGCGCGGCCCCGGTCCGGCGTTCGGGGCCCGGCGGGAGCGTCCTGCGGTGCCGGGAACTTTCCCTCCCTCCTTCCGTCCTTTTCTCCTTTCCTCCCTCCTTCCCTCCCTCCGATCCGCGTCGGTGCGGGGCTCTCTGTGCGGGGGTGACACGTCGCTTGTGCTCCGCGGTGAAAGTTTGGCGTGTGGCTGGGTCGCGGGGCTCAATGTAGGGTCTGCAACCTGCAGAGGGGCTCTTCTCCTCCTCCCTCTCCCTGCCGTAGCTGCAGTGGGAGCGAAGCGTGAATTTCTGTGAAGAGTGCCTCCTCGTCCTTCAGGAGGTCCCTGCTCCACACGGGTCGCTGCGCAGCGCGCGGGCTGGGGATAACCACCATCTTTGGAATGATAAAAGTTTCAGGGCGCTGCGTCAGTATTTTGGAACAGCTCTGGTATGGCCGAAACTTGGCAGGAATAAAGGAATTGCCTCATCCTGATCTGCGATGCTATGAGCTCACCTTGCCCTCCCGTGTGATGGCTGGGTGACACCACCAGCAGCTGTTGCATTGCCCTGCGTGCAGCTGGAAGCTGCTCAGGTGCCATGGTAACAAATGAGGCGGAAGCACCTGCGTGGTGCAGCCACGGGATAAGTAATATTAGGGAAATATTATCCCTTAATGCGCTTCAATCGCTGGAAACTAGAACGAGTGCCACTGGTTGTCCTCTGAGCGCCACTGGGCCTGATGGCGAGGGGCAGGGAAGCTTCACGGTAGCATCAGGAATCATGTGGGACAGGCTCCCCTTGGACCGCCACCAGCATCAAAGTGAACTTCTGGTGCTGTAGGAGGGTGGAGGAGCACAGCGTAGATGTCACTGCTGGCAGAGAAGTGCATCATCTTGCTTGGAAGTACTTGTGCTTAGGCGCTTGAGTGTTTAGCAGTTGATAGGGAGCTGTCTTGCTTGGAATTAAAATGATGCGTCTGATTGTTGCCATCCCCATCAGAGGGAAAGAAGGCAGTGTCCCTGTCAAAGGATTCCCTTCCACCTCCCCCTCTCCCCGTGCCTGGGTTCTGTTGCCAGTGAGTGCAACCTATTACTTCTGCGTTGGGTTTGCTTCTCCTGGTGGTAGGTGGATAGTTGGACTGGATGATCTTGTAGGTCTTTTCTAGCCTAGCTAATTCTGTGATTCAGTGATTCTGTGTGGAGCGTGGGGCATTAACTGGGACAGGAGCAGTCTGTTTGCTGTGACCTGCTGAGAGAGGCACAGGAGCGGGGCCTTGCTCACCTGCGCAAGCACGCACACGGGGCCTGTGAGGCGTAGTCAGCGTGTTGTGTTATGGTAGACCCAAGTGGGGAGGATGTGATATGCCTGACTTCTTTAGGCTGCAAGTGAAAAACATGCATGGAAGAAGCTCTTGTGGTCTAAAAAAGAGCTGTTTTTTGTGCATTAGTTATAAATACTTGTACAGTGGAGGAAGCAGGGCTTTAGTTCCAAGGCTGTTACGCAAGTAATTACCCATGAAGTCAAAGGCATGGCACGCCTCTGACGTGGGAGACGCAGCAACCTTGGCTGTGAGAACCGTCCTGGGAAGGCTGCGAGGGGCCGGGGGCAGCAGCAGGAGGGCTGTGCTTACAGAACCTGCTCCGTGCTTTCCCTTGGGATGTGCCAGGACTTGGTAGCTGGGCCTCTGTGTCAAGGAGAAGGAGAGTCTGTAGGCTCACCGCCTGTGGAAAGAGCTCGTTCTCCAAAATAAGCAAGCTAGCAAAGCTGCTTGTGGATGTTTGGTCATGTCGGGGTGCTTGTTGTGCGCTGATTTGCAGCTGTGGTATCTACTGAAGCTGTACATCACCACAAGTCCTACATATCACAAGCTGAGACCGCTAACTGGAGCGTTTCTTTATCCCACCTCAGCTATGGCTGTTTTATAATCACATCTGTGTTACTTGACTGCTAGAGAAGCAGATTTCTTTTAAATGGGGAAGAAAAGCTGAGGTTCCCATGGTATCTGATGGACGCCATCAGTGTGCGGCCTTGAACTTTCTCTCTAAATGCTCGCTCAGTTTGTTTTATTCTTGCTTGAAGCAGGGGCCTCACTAAGGCCTCACTTTCATGGGCAGTGTGTTACCGCACTGAGAGCCCTCTGAAAGCAGCGGCATGGAGGGGGAATTGGAAGGGTCTGAGTGCAGCTGTTTTGGGGTTGTTTATTCATAGGGTGCCCCTGGTTGTGTACTGAGGCACTCACAGATTTGCTTCTAGCTTCTGACGTTTCACATCACTGGGTGTGGTTTGAGGTGTTCAGGTATTCAGGCTTTTGTGGGGCAGGAGTTCTTTATTTGGTGGGTGTGGGTTTTTTTCGGCCTGTTCTTTTTTTAGGGGAGGTGTAGGGGGCAATGAGAGAGCACTATTTGTCCCTTTAACGGAGTTAACATTACTATAACTACAAAGACTGTGCAGACAGCTTGGTATCAGCCTGTAGCTCCATCTCCAGAACAGCCCCTTCCACTCAGGGACTGCAGGGTATCGCTGCTGTTTGAATCTGTACAGGACCAAGTCGGTTTGCTTTGTAGCATATACACCTCTGTTTTCCTCATCATTTGATAAGGAGAAAACCTGGGGTCACACCAAGGGGTGACGAGGGAGCCACGTGTTGCAGCTGAAAGTTTACTGTCTTGTATGGTAACTTTACGAAGGGAAAGAAATTTAAGGGCATGTTTATGTGCTGTAGTTCATGCCTTCAGAAATGCTTTCTGATCATTGAAAGGGCTGTGTGAAGACCAATAGACTGTGCTTTGAGCTGGAGTACTTCATATCTTCATGATCACAAACGGCTGTCTCTAGGAGTATAGGATTTTTTTGCCCCAATTAGCATCCTATTTTCCCACGTCAAAAATGAGAGCTCTGAAGAATGTAATGAGGGTACTATGGAAGCAGTGGGATTAGTGTTTCTGTCATTGCAGTGACATGACTTTATTATGCACATAGAAATGTACTTCCCTAATATTTTTGTTTTGATAGTTGCATTAAACATGAATCCCTGTTTCACACAATGACTTGCTGCAAAATATTGAGGATGTGGGGCTGTGCTCTTTAGACGTTCTTCTACGGTAAAATTCAGACAAGGCTAAACGAAGGGAGTCTGGTTTTGTGCAATGGAAGCGCGAATGTAGCTTTTGAGTTCAGTTTGGGTTTCCAGAACTTAGAGAGTATTACTGAAGCAGCCAGCTACGTGTATGTCATTTAATCTATTACGATCTTTATTTTGTAAGCTGTATGTAATCTTTTCAGCTGTGGCCAAATTCAGTGTACTTTAAGCTGTATTTGTTCTGCATTCCTTTCTTCACCGAGATAAGGCATTTTGTTCAATGGGAGAGTGCCACCAACCTTCCAATAACTGATCCAGATTAAGTAATAATTAGATATAATTACTGTCCCTAGGGGGTAAGTAATTCCGCCTTACTGAAATTCTTTTGTCTTCAGTTCACCTACTCTGTTCTTACTGGAAATACAAAACGAGGTGCTTTTGGCACTCCTTTCAAGCTTCTGACGTGCGTTTAATCTGCTGCCACTGCTCGGTTTCTGTAGTCAGGTAAGCCCCATCCACGTACTTCTGTGCTACCAGCAGTAAGGACTGCCCACCCGAGTAACACGGGACTTGCTGAACAGTGCATTGCAGCAGCTCTCCATCGCATCCCCCTGTTTCTGTGTGGCTCCGTGAGGCAGCTTGGTGACCACCTCTCTGTTGTGCCCCCGCATCCTGCATTAAGCTTCACAAGTTGTAGGAGCGGAGTTTCTTCCTGCTAGTTTTATTACTTGCAGTGCTAATGGGATATCTTGTGTAACTTGTGTCCCCTTGTCAGGGAGCAGATCTGACATGTGTGTTATTTGGAACTCAGAGGCCAGATGCAGAATTTTCAGCCACAGTGGGTGTCCTGGCGAGGACCAGAGCTCTGAGGACCCTGTCTAGATCTGTTTGAGGTTACGTAGACGTGGACAACCATTCTCATTAGGCAAGCGTACTTTTTTCCTGTGCTGACAAACTTTATGTTGAATATTCCTATTGTTTTGATTGTACGTATAAACACAAAACTATTCTGAAATGATGAAGTGAATAAGTGTAGAAAGTGAGCTTCAGAGGTAGGTTTACATTTAAGAAGCTCTTGCATTTTCCAGTTTCAATTTCACTTCAGTGAACAGCATCTATTTTTTACCCATGTAGTTGGGTAGTTTTAACTTTCACTTTGCCTCTCTGTTCTTCTCTTCTCCTTGTTCTGTTTCTCTACACTGAGTAGATCTAGCCCCGTACGGTTCTGGATGTACTTGATCTGAGAAGTTGGATTAGATACAGTGCTTGCTCTTTTCTGGGGAGAGAGAAGGAAACAATTTGTTAACCAAAAGAGGTTGAGGTGATGATGTAGTACAGTCTTCCACATCCCACTAGCTAATGCAGTGATGGATTAACAAAGCCAGCCGTCAGGGCCCACCTGTGAAGTTCAGTCTTAAGCAAAATGTATCCACAGATCTCAATGACGCTTGGTGTTAAATACCTGGAAAGAGCAAAATCTGTCTGCTGTTAACTCCTGTTGATAAGAATTCCCCCAGCTGGCATGTCTGAAGAAGAGCTCATCAAATCCTCAGTGTCTGGTTATGCAGATAATCACCACGTCCTGTGCTTGCCAGCAGTGTTTGGTGACTGCTAGTGGCTGAATTTGGGGCACCGCTTACTCTAGGAGTGGTGATGCTTAGAATAAGGATGACTGTAAAAGCCAAACGCATCCATTTATGATGCCAGAAATGTTGTAACATTTGGCCTGAACTACTCTTTTTGCCATTTAACTTTGATTTTCATGAGCAGCTTCTCACTCCAAAGTCTAGCGAATCATTCTTATTGGGAGAAAAATGGCTTTCAGAAATGTTTGTTAAATGCCAGGTCAACTAAAATGTCTGTAATTATATACTAACTCCAGCTAGTGCACTTAACATTGTGACACCTGTACCCTTTCACATTTTTACCATCAGTTATGCTGTTTTAATAGTGACTTCATATCGGAAAGCACGTATTATGGCAACAGTTTGTGTGAATAAGATAGCTTTTTTTTTCTTTTCTTCCCATTTACTAAATAAATAATTTGCTGAGGGTACTTCCCCAGCCCACGTCCCCACTGAGCTGGCTCCTTGCAGCCTGCCCTGCAGCCCCCAGCTGTGTGCTTTGGGAGTGGATGCCGTGGGAGGGAGGATCCCACTGCTGGAGAAGCTGACAGGATTGTGATCGTCATGTCTTTTTGAGAGGTTTTTCTTGCTAGTCCATTTCAGTTATAAGGACACACCTGAGAATTTTTATTTTTCTTTACCCTTTCTTGGAGATTCTCCTTCAAATTGCTCCTCAGAGAGTGATATTATGAAAGCGGTGATGTAGCCAAGGACAGACGGTCATTTTGAGAGCTCCCTTTTTCCAAACTCCGTGTGCCTTTATGGTGCTGAGGGTAATTGTTAGCTCCTCGTAGGCACTCACCGCTGCTGCTTTTGAAAAAGAAAACAGAAAGCACTGAGGAAAGGGTTTTTTCTTAAATTTCTTTTCCCCCCTCTTCAGGGGGTGGGGGGCAATAGTACCGAAAGATCCCAGGAAGTGGTAATTTTGAAACGCAGCTATGTTTGTTACCACTGAAGTGATCAGCAGTGATAGATTGGAAACGTATACCGGAGGTATGCAAAGGACATCTGATAAATCGAGTCAGATTTATCAGGAGCCAAACAAGGGTTCAGACTGTTGTGTGGTGACCAGCAATGTAGTGTTCAAAGGCAAAATACAAGCTAATTTCCTTCCATCTTAAATATCTCTTGAGCGTCTTGTGATCATCTGGTGTTAAGCAAAGGTGTGGTCTACATAAATGACAACTAGGGTCCATGTGTAATAGTCCTACATTTTAGTGTTCTTTCAAAAAAAACCCAACAATATGCTCTTGCGAAATTATTGCAGTTGATTCTAGTATGTACTCTACTGGTGGAAAACTTTAAAGTTCTGACTTGCTCCTAGATTAAAAATAATTTAAAAAGTGGATTTCTCCCAAGTATGGGCTCCTTGGTTGACGGGCGCTGGCTGGCAGCACTATGACACGGAGGAAAACCTAATGGAATTAATTGACCATGTATAGTTAATGGCATGCTCTGTCCCCATTAAAGAAAAGGTTGTGCAGTTTTATTTGGTTGACTTTTATGCTTTTGATATGGAAGGACGACTATTTGTCAGTCTGCTATCTGAAGACAAATCCGTATTGGAAACTAACTGGAGTGGTTTTTGTTCTTCTTTCCTTTTAGTATTGGATGAACGAGTATACTTCTTCCCTTGGAATTGGAGTATTCCATTCGGGTATAGAGGTGTATGGCCGAGGTACGTACGTAATTTGCCCTTTGTTCTAGCAGTGTTACTAAAACAAACAAACAAATGCATGTCAGGTAGCGAGGGAAGTCTGGCTCCTGAAACCTGTTTATCAGTTTCCTTTCAAAGTTCTCCTCTGCCTCTGGAAAAAAAAGAACACGTGGGTGTCAGTAAATTGGAGTCATCTTGCATTCTTGTGTAAAGCTGTGTGTGCAACTACATAAGAGTATACAGCCTATTTCCCTAGAAATAGCAGTATTTAGCTCAGGTTTTGGAACACCTGCTGAATGCTTCATATAAACACAGTGAGATCATTTCATCCATGTTCTGCCAGCCCTCGTGCAAGGAGTTAATTTTTAACTGTAGAGACTATAGAGTTTATTTAAAAAGTAGATCATGCCCGCTGTTTATTTTGAAAAGATACATCTCAAATAAATAGAGCAGCACATTCTGAATTTGCTAAATGGGTTGTACTGTGGGACGCAGCTTCCTGAGCTGTTTTAGGCCTCTTTCAGTTCCTGCTGCTGCCAAAATGGGCATTTCTGAGTGTGTGCACGGGCTTGGGTCTGAGGTCTTCACACCTCACAGGAAAACCAGCCTGGGAGGGGGAAGCGTTGCTATAAGTAGCTTGTTTAAAAACAAATACATAAACAAGCCTCCTTGAGATTTTCTTTTTTTTACTGGGATGTGTTTGGAGGTGAGTGGGAGCAGCAAAGGTGGTGGCATGTGATCCAAAGACAACGCTGTGCCAAGAATCTTAGGCTGGAGGTGTTTCGGCGGCTGTAGTAGCATCGCGACTGGGTTTGCAATGGCGAACTGATGAAATGTGATGCTTATTGTTAAAAACTTATTAAAATGTCATTTAATCCAAACCAGAAAGACCTGATTTGTTAATAGTGTTGTGCCTGAAACCCGGTTCTTGGGCTGTGCCAGACACACGTGTCTCCCTTCCTGTCAGGTCATAACAGCTTTCTCATGTTAGAGATCATTCCCCTGCTGGAACAATGACTTGCATTTTTCAAAGTACTTCACACTTCATTTATTAACCTACTGTAAAAAAGATTATCCACAAAACTGAATGCTAGACTTGGATGGCTTAGTGCGAGTTTTTAGGGAAGCAAGCGTGAAGGCAAGCGTAAAGGTTTTTGTTATACCCTGGGAGTGGCATGTTGTGTTATCTCACAGACACAGAAGGAAGTTAAAGCACGCTATCTCCATGAATTCTGAGTGCTGACACCAGCAGATGTCATGCACAGATTTCAGATCCATGCCCTGGTTTATTTTTCTGTTAGAGAAGGGCTTGGGATAGTTAATTGTTGCGTAGCAAGAGATTCAGAAAGGTATGAGGCTAATACTGGTTGCCACATGTACAGCTGCGGCACATCTTCAGACCTTTGAGGATGCGATACTTTGAATCTCTAACCTAAAAATATGTAAGTGGATTTTTGGAGATCAACACATGTCAAACACATTGGTAGAATTTACAGTTTAACTTCTAAACCTTCACTTACACAATGAAAACAATTATATACTTATGAATTAAACCTGCGTGCTGATGTAGGAAGTTTCTTGTCAGTTTTTGCGGAGGTTGACTGCTAATCAACAAAACGATTCATTGCCAGCTCCTTGCTTTTGTTACCCATGTGTAAATGTGGTATCCGATTTCTAGCTTTAGGTGCTCGTGACGTTCTCATTGACTGGAAGATCCCTGGAATTGATCTAGCAGTCAGTGAGGTCTGTTGTTCTTACTGTCACTTGATGCCGTTTTTGTTAAATCTGAGCTTTCTTTTTCAGAATTTGCCTATGGTGGTCATCCATACCCTTTTTCTGGAATATTTGAAATTTCTCCAGGAAATGCTTCTGAGCTAGGAGAGACGTTTAAATTTAAGTAAGAAAAATATCTCTTTTCTTGTTTTTGAGAGAATATGTGAAAAAGACAGTTTCTCGCATGGATAGATACGTTAAATGACACACTAGGATTTCTGACTCTGAGAAAATAGTGTTTTCTTTCCTTTGAAAAATGGAAAGAGATGTTGAGACCATGAAAAGTGCGTACAGCAAAGAGTATTATTTTTAGCTTATTATTAAATTCCTTAAAAATGTATAGATTGTGTGGACGTGTAGCTAGCTTTTTGTTATTCATACCATATCTACAAGGGGGTAACTTTTCCAAGCTAGTGAGAAATTGAAAACTGTTGCTTTTCAAGGCTGCCCAGTGTCTCCATTCTGCTTTCTCAGTGAGACTGCCTCCAGCCTTTCCTGCGTTACAAACTCCTACCTGTTCCCGGCTGTCTCTTACAAACAGCGTTGTTTGGAGAGGAAGAGAAAATTGCAGCCTGCACTTGTATGAGTTAAGCTGCAGAGAACATAAGTGGACTACAGGTGTACAGTCAGCAAGGAAGTAATCTCATAAGATGAAAGTAGTGCTGTAAAATGGAATAGAAAGAAGTCTGTCCTTCTGGGTGGGCAGAAAGATCTCACCACCCACAGTGGGGTGATTTTTGAAAATCAATGTGAAAACAGTTAACCACTTATTTTATGGAAGCCTGATCGTCCTAATCTCTGTTTCTCTTTCTAGAGAGGCTGTGGTTCTAGGCAGCACTGACTTTATGGAAGATGATATAGAAAAAATAGTAGAAGAGCTTGGAAAAGAATTCAAAGGAAATGCTTATCACCTGATGCACAAAAACTGCAATCACTTTTCTTCAGCTTTATCTGAGGTAAACAAACATCAGGGTCTATAGAAGGGTGCGTCTCAGGTGGCTACAGAGCGTCATCTCCTTCCTGTCCTTCGGGTTGTTTGGCATGATTTCCAGCATCTTATCTCTGTTACCTTGGGTCAGTGTTACCATTTCTTTGGATATTTTTGTGTGTGTTCTTGGGTCAAAAATGCAAGATTATGCTGCCAAAAATGCTGAATGTTGTTGCATGCACTTTGTGTTCCAGAAGGTGGTATTCCTAACTGAGAGACCCTGTAAAGCAAGTATTAACAGGGTACCAGAATCTTTCCAGACACTTCAGAGACCACTGTGGGAGACAGAACCAGATGTAATTTCCATTACACAGTGCCCTTGCACTGAAAGTACTTTCTAAAGAATAACAGAGGCATTGAAGTTTCACAGATGATGTTAAGCTTCTGTTTGAGAGGCTTTTGTCAAGTAAGTTGTCCCTCTGCCAGCGCCTGTGTCCTGGTTATGTAGGTACCTGTGAGGTCATGCAGAATATCTGACTGTGGAATTGAATGGGCTTTGCATTTCCCTCTCACCTCTATTTTAACCTTACCAGTTTGCCAGCACGAGAGAAACAGTCAGGAGCAGGTAACCCAGGACAAAGAAGGGAAAGACAGTTGCGCTTTTACTACTAGTTGCCGACCTGTGCTCATCAGAATTTATTCTAATGCTCACTGAAGTCTTCCAAACACGAACTGGCTGTGGTTTCCGCAACAAATTTCCATAAAACTCTGTTGCTCTTTATTCAGAATACTTAGACAAAGCACATGCTATACAGTGAGCGTGCCATCATGTCTGATTTCCAGTGGTGATGGAAAATTTTGAGATGATGATTCGTGTGCGGTGCTAGTAGGAGTAAGTTGGGTGACATACTGACAAAGCTGAAATGAAATCTGGCCAATATGACCAGGCATTTGCCACACTCGTGAACTGCGTGCTCATGTTGTTTCTGTTTTAACTCCTCCTATTTAGTGTTGAAGTTGGCTAAAAACTAGGGATATAATTACAAGTAAAATGCTCCTCAGTTACAGCAGAGTAGTGCTCTAGCTATGATTTTTCTCCACATTTGCACTGGAATAAGTAATACTAGAAGCGAACATGGATGCAGTTAAAATAGGCCACTCCTCAGTTATGTTTATTTAATGACTGATGTACAGTAAAAATGACCATTTAATGCAGCTTTATGTGTTTTTTAGGCATTAAAACCAGGTTTGCATTGTATATAGCCTCTCTTGTTCTAGTGAACTTACAGCCCGTGTGCTGTAAGATACGCATCTCTTGTCCAAAGGCATCAGAGGCCATCACAGTAAATATCCCCAGCTGTATGCATAACTCCATGTAACTGTAGCATCGACGCTGTCTTTTTGACTGCTTCATTTCTGGGTGTTTTTGTCATAGTGAACGCTCGCCTTCAATTGCTGTTTCTGAGGAATTGTTTGTGAATATGAAATATACCTTAATTCATTTATTTGCCTTTTAAATAAATCGCTCACAAAGTGAGGTGGTTGGGCTTATCAGGACTCTAACAATAATTATGATTTTTTAAATAAAAAATGGAGTATAACCACATGTCAAACTTGCAGTGGAGAAAAGTGTCTGCAAATTGGGATGCTGCTTTTACTGATGGAGGAAATTGTCTTCATGCAGCTAACTTGAGTGCCGCTTGATTGATGTTTGTGATACAGAAATAGTCAGGCTGCAGCAGCTTTTGCTGATTCTTTACAGTAACAGAGCTCTATTACCGTTCGATCTATAATACGAGTTACTCCTTTCTTTTCCCCTTTTCTTCTAGATTCTGTGTGGAAAAGAGATTCCACGATGGGTGAATCGTCTTGCCTACTTCAGCTCTTGTATACCATTTCTCCAGAGCTGTCTGCCCAAGGAATGGCTGACTCCTGCAGCCCTCCAGTCTAGTGTCAGCCAGGAGCTACAGGATGAGCTGGAGGAAGCTGAGGATGCAGCAGCATCGGCTTCCTTGGCAAGCTCAGCATCTGGGTCTAGGACTGGACGCCACACCAAATTATAAGTCCTCCTCCAAAGTACTAAGTGGTTTGAAATACTTCATTTTAATCTCTCCAGCAATCGACTTTCTGACAGAACGCGAGAGCTGACTCCAGAACATTGTTTTTATATGCAAAAATGGCTCTCATTAGCCCCTGTTTCAGCTCAGGATTATTTAAGTAGCGAAAAGAATTGCTGGGAGAAAAGGGAAGGATTTTGTGTGAAGCCACCCTTTTCATTTTCACCTGTTTGCTAGACCTGAGTTAACATCTTGTAAAAAGTAGAACTTAAATTATTTGTTTACAGTATTGTGTACTGCTGTTTACAAGTCCTGTAAGGACTCCTGCCACCGTGGAAGAAGAGAGAACGTGAGTTTTACTGGTGTGACTCAAAGGCAGCGGTATGAAGCCCTGGCTATGAACTCTCCCCTTTGTTTTCAAGATTTAAGGCAGGTGAAATTTAAATTTCTGAGAAATGCTAGAAACTGCTGAATACTATCCACGTGAACAGGGTACTGTACACTCAAAGTGGCTGATGTAAACAGATTCCAGGATGTAGGGAGACTGATTTTTGTGTAAGATCTGTTATTGAAGTATGACCTCTACATTCGTGAAGCTGAGGATTTTTGCACATATGAAGGGAAATTTCTATCTCATTACACTGCACATTGATCCCTAATGTTTTTTTTTTTTTTTTTTAATTCAGCCATGTGGTTTGCATAGCATCTTCTGTCCATACTTACAGTCTACTTCAACCGGGATTTAGACACGTGATTATTGCCTCTCAAAACCATCAACTATTTTTTCGCTGTTTGCTTTATTTGATTTAAAACTTGTATATACAAAGTTAGTACTTGTATTTTTTTTTAATTTTATTATTATTTCATCATTATTTCTTGTAGTTTGAATAGCATAATACAAGCCATTTATGGTTGGGGAATGGCCTTGCTTCCTGCTGCTGATTTTTGCATCATTTAAGTTTGTAAACATGAATGGGTTTTGTTTTTGTTTTTTTTTTAACCTATATATTACCACCTGGTGGTGCGTATCTGCACAAATTATAGAGAAATCTTAATTTATTTTCCCACAGTTTCTATCTGTGGCATTAACTTTCTTGTCAGATGTAATGAAGAAAAACCTGAAAATTGCTTATGCACCTGCGTGTTTACACAGCAGAACCCGCTAATCTGCGCACGTAATTATGTCTGAAGGTAAGAGATGCTATTTTCTAAAACACAGAAGTATGTTTGCTGGTAGATTATAATTAAAGCTAAATTATAATTAGTGATCAGAATATATAATGGAATGCCTTATTCTTGTTCACTTACCAAGAGAATTAACGGTTCTTCCAGTCATTAGTGTGAATTAGTGAGGTTCTGTTGTGCGCATAAGGATACAGTAGCACAAACATGAGGGAGGTGAGCTTGTGTATGTTGTAAGACTTGCTGCCTTAAACTGTAAGGAAACAACATCTGTAAACCGATCAGCTCTAAGAAGTGTGCATTACTAGAAGCATAAATAATTTTTACAAGCTTTATTTTTGATCTGTTCCTCAGTTTAATTTTTTCATTCAGTGAAATACTGGCTCTACTGTTTCTGTTGTTCAAAACGGGAAAAAGATCCTCCTAGAAGGCAAGAATGCTTAATGCTGTGTGTTCTCCAGGCCATGGGTAGTCAGTGCCATGAACCCTCCAGGAAGGTGCAGTAGGTTATGTTCTAGTAAGAACTTGTACAATGGCCAACTTGATTAACGTTAGAAAAGAGCAAGAAGTTTTTCTTCTGGCAGTTGGGCTGAATCCTTTGGAAGACAGCCTTGAAGCGTTCACCGATCTTCTGTGATGCATCGTAGTGACAGAAAGGTAAACTAATATTCAGTACTGGGGAAAAAATCAAGAGCCGCTCTTTTTTCAGAAGAGTGGGATAGTTGTAGAGGTCTCGTTATCTGTGCTTTGGTACGTGTTCTAATAATCTCTTCTACCCAGTGAGAAATGCTTAAGACTGACAAGTCTAGCACAATATTTCTTTGGTCTCCAGAAGTTGGACATACTGACTCGTTTTGTTTTGTTTTTCACTTGAATCTCTGAATTTGAGGTGGGTTTTTTGGCTTATTTTTTCCTGTTGTGAAAATGAACACGGTGGTCTCCAGTCAACTCTCAAGCATTACAGAATGAAGTATCGCACTACTCACAGCTAAGGTGACAGACCATAGGCAGGTCGTTTCGTCTCTCCTGTGCAGCTGTAGTAGTAACGTGACTCTCTTGGCCAAGGCAGGTCCTTTATTTCAGCTCAGGGTTGAGGCCACTGATCTAGCAACGTACTGTAGCTCTTCCTAGGTTTTAGGAAAAATAAATAGAATCAATTTTCATTGCTACCTAACTCTTATGTACCAAAACCAGCTTTTTAGGCTTCTAATATATCCAGAGCTCTAGGTCACAAATCTCTACACCTTCATTAACACAACTACAGTTTGTACAATGCAAGAAAGTGACAGATCACAGCACAGTTTTTATTTAGAAGTAAAACTAAGAATATTTTTTATAAAGCAGACTGGAAAGTTTGTAACAAAACTGTTCATTTTATCAGTAGCTGTACAGATAAAAAAATACTGTCTTACGCTCCACTTTCGGTTTAAATACATCCGTTTGTAAGTCCTGTGAGGAAACTGACACCTGAACCCTGAAGGCTGTTGGGTATTGCATCAAAGCAAGGGGTACTGTAACTTCAGTCACGTGCTGTGAACTTGGCCTCTGCTGGATGCCTGCAAGAAGTCACCCTGCCAGCGGTTACTCCTATTTGTTAGCAATAGAGCAAGTTACCTTTCACCAGCATTACTGCCAAGCAGGGATTACTTTAGTCTACTAATGACCACACTGTGCTAGGACTAGAACACTCCAAAATGCTGTGAGAAAGCTGGACACCTGTGGAGTCTTTTCCATCAAAACGGGTAGAAAAATAATTTGCTACTTCAGGGTTCTGCTCTGTTTACTTTCTCATTCTTGTTTAGTTTTCTGTAAGGTAGTACTTTTGATACGTAGTGAGTGTATTCCTTAACTCTGTCGTTTTATTTAAATGCCATTTTCTGTTCAGCAAGCCAAAAAATCCAATGTACTGTCAGTGTGCACCAGAAACTTCAGAGTGGCTTGGTAAAAATATACTTGCATTACTTCTAAAATTTGCAATGCAATTCTGATCACTATTGATACATGATAATTTTCACTGTTGGAAGTTGGTTACAAGCTGAATAATCACTGATGCATTTTTGTTTTGTAAACTTGTATTCAAGTTTACTGTACTACATAGTATTTGTATAAAATTCAGAGAATTTTGACTTTTGTTACCTGTACATGGCAACGAGTTGTCTAGCATCTTAAATCCATCCGTTTATTAAAAAATACTTTTTTATAAAAGACAGTTGACTGTGTTTTCTTATTCCCCTGGTACCCATAGACTGTTTCTATCAATGCTGTGCGAGCTGACCTCTCCTTTCGAATGATGTCTTATGTCAAAGTTGAGTAGTTTTCCTATAGTTAGTTAAGCTGTATATAGGCCGTATTCTGATTTGGGCAGTTTTGTTTGTTTGAAGCATAATTAAAAGTAGCTAGTAATAGGCTAGTTTCTGAAATTTTTTGTATTCTGCATGTCAACCACCAACCATGAGGTATGCAGCCACTTGGAGTACACTTGGGTTATGTTGCAGGTATTACATGCCGTACGGATGAGCTCAGAAGCCCAGATCTGCAGTCTTGGCTTTGCAGCAGACTAAACAAACACAGGGTACTGCCCCAGAGGGCTCAGCTAGTAGCCACAAATCACTGACAGCCAGCAAAGAACCTGGGCTCTGTGTTTAGCTATGCTTTGTGAGCTAGGCCTGGCAGCTCTATGAATGCTACTGAAGAGGAGGAGCTTGGACAGGAGCTGCTGGAAAAGCTGCTGAAGTGTGGGTGCATTCCTTTGTCCAGCTGACCCAAATCACTGTGACAGCTGCAGAGGAGTGTGAGGAACTTACTGAAACAAAGCGACAAAGGAAACAGAGTACTTCTGTTAGAACTAACGATGAAAATATGAAGATCTGTTTTGCCTCTGGATTTCCTACACTACACTCTTCAAGATTTCACTTCTGTCATCTCTTAAAAGCAGAAAATTTGAAAACGTAGATGAGTGAGAAGCTGTTCTATGCTGTCGTTCCAAAAATCACCTGTGGCATATGATGGCCAAGAGTGCTTACCCACTTCAAGAAGGCATTCAGTACCCAGAAGGTATACGTAGGGTAAATGATGTGTGTCGGGTACCTCCCTGCTGAGCTGGGGCATAGGCAAGGCTTATAAGGCTGCAGCTGGATGTGGTCAACTCCCAGAGGGGAGGGGGAGACTGTTCCCAATAAGTGCTTTGCTCGAGCATGACGGTAAATGTGGGTTAGGCTGCTTCCTTCCCATTTCCCAGGTCTGAATGGTCCTTAGTGTTTTCTCAAGCAAAGCCAGGGCTTTCCTCCCAGAATAAGAATAAAGCCCAATTAAAACCACCTAGTGACAACACAGGTCATCTTGAACAGAAAATACCTTGTGCTTCCTGCCCAGGATTCTGAAGCTTATGGGTTTTGTTCTGCTTTCCCTATTCTTAATTTGCCTGCGGGAAATGTTGCCTCCTCCAAGCTTTACCCGCACAAGCACACAATAGCTTGTTGCTCTTTGCCTGGAAAGAGCTGCTGAGTGTTTAGATAGCTGCAGTTCAGTTTATTTTTCTTCTATACTTCAACTCATTCATTACTACAGTAATAGCATCCTGAAAGTGAGAACTTCTAAGAGTACTGGAGTTTTTCCCTCTTTTTTTCCCCCCAAAATTTACTCAGCAGCTTAAATTTCTTACAGCAGGCCTATGTTAGAATCACTAGCTCATCACATGGCCAAATGTCAGCTTCCAACAAGTCAATTCACATGTGTTAAGCGGTATGATTTGAGCAGTAAGGACTAGCAAGAGCTGATGACAACATAGTCAGCTCAAATACAAAAGTCAATGTTATTCTTATGTTGACAGGCTGCATAGCTGCTGTAACCAATGTAATCCGATAGAAAGCACAGCAAAGGAGCAAGATCCTAGACTACAGCAAGTGAAGACTCGCTCAAATGGAACAGCCATGGGCACAGGAACAAAGGAAAGAATATGCCTACCTTCACAAGGCCTCAGGTATGCAAGGATCTCTAGCAAGAGATACCCTTGCCTCTACTGCCAACCCTTAAATGAGGTCTGGGAATGGGTGGATCCTGGCTCCACCCCCTCCGGTCACTCAGGGGTGTTGCATGCACCTGAGCTCCCCTGGGTTGGCCCTGCCTTCCCACCAGGTGCTCAATCACTGGTTCCGGCTGTGACTTAGCATTTCTGCTACACCCACTTACTGTTATATAGGTATCATTTAGGACTTTGTAGTAAGTGGAAATGAAAGTTCATGCTGTGCCTAGCAAAATTCAGCTTAACAATAAAGCGCTGCCAAAATCTGTTCCTGAAATGCAAATTGGTGCCTACTGTTTGTAATGGCTGCAAAGTTGTTCCATTATCTTGTTTCATTGTCCTTCTAGCTTTATGCCAGTACCAAACCAGATACTGGTCTAACAAAATCCTGTGCCATCAACTGCATTTTCAGTTTCTCTGCTCTGGATAGCATTGGAAGATAAGAAGAACCATAAAAAGAAGACTGATTTTTGTGTGTATGTGTGTGTGTTTCTTCCAGTTCTTGTTCCTAGATTTAAAAAAAATCAGCAAGGTCCAGCCATGCACCCAAACGCCTGCAGGTCACCCAAGGCAGCTCACCCTGGGGGAGCATTCCCAGGCCTTGGAAGATGCTCTCACCTTTGCAGTTGTTCTCTATAAGCTCCTCTGCCCTTCGGCAGCCTTACGGCTTCCACACGCAGTAAGAGGCTTAAAAGCAGGATGACAGATGGCTTTGGTGGGTCACTCATCTGCTGGAGTGGGAGGGGGTGAAGGCATCTTGAGACCTTTCTCTTCTTCCTGTTGTGCCCCTCCCTGTCTGCAGGAAAAGCTGCCTGGAAGATGTGATGGGGAGGTAGGGGCAAGGAGAGCCATTGCATGCAGGTTGCTGCCACAGGAACACTTAGAAGCCTTTAAATGCATTGCAATAACAAGTAGTGTGTGGGTACGTGAAGATGGAGCAGCGTACAGGCTAATGGGGAGGCAGAGCAGAAAGCTGGATGTGGCCATAACTAGCCTGTCGCATTGCCCTGAGATGACCGTGCAACTGATCTTGGCACAAGTGACCTGCATGTGTACCAGCAGGAGCTGCAGTTACAGGCTGCCTGCCTGCAAACTCACCTGTGCAACCACCGCTGGATCGTCTCTGCTTCCTACACTCTCCTGAGAAATCCCACTTGGTTGCACTGTGGGTCAGGGTAGCTTCGGTTGTCTGCTCTAAAAATACTGAAGTGGCCATGGCAAACCAACCAGGGACAGTAAAAGGATGACCCACTGGCTTTCAGCTGCCGCAGTCCAGCAGTTTCCGGGCTGGGTTTTGAAAGTGGCAGCACCCTGGGCTAGTCCATCCACAAGGACATCTTGCGCTGCTGCCAGGCAGCCCACTGCCCAAGCCAGCATGCCATCCACCTCCTCTCCTGTGTGTGGCGAGGCCCTTCTTGGTTTCCATGGGAACCAGCTGCTGCGTGATTACTATTACC
The DNA here is from genome assembly GCF_002078875.1 of Numida meleagris. Taxonomy (NCBI): domain Eukaryota; kingdom Metazoa; phylum Chordata; class Aves; order Galliformes; family Numididae; genus Numida; species Numida meleagris. Next base: position 34,814,314 of record NC_034411.1, on the reverse strand, counting down.
CTTAATACTGAAACTCACAGAAGTGCTTTGCTCCAAGGAAAGGGATTTGTCCACGCATTGTCCCACCTGCAGCGTACTGATGCCTTCACAAATATCGCAGGTGCCACAGAGACAAACTCCAGAAACAGGTGCAGCGCTGCCAGCCCCAGGCAGGGTTGAGGAGGAGGAAGCAGAGCCAGGGCACTTCCAGGTCCTGTGAGCTTCTGGCAGGTGCGAGCCAGATCAGTACAAATGGCAGCACTGCTGCTGCTGCTCAAGGTGAAACCCGTTGCTGTCACTGTGGAGGCCGAGTCCATGAAAATACAGAGAGGTGTTGTCAGGAGAGAAATGGCAGGGCCCAGTTTAGGTAGCGCGGTTGGAGCTGGGGCTCATAACTGATGGTGTGCGGCCCAGCCCTGCCACAGCAGCAGCAGCTGGAGCTACGAGAACTGTGCTCTCCATGCAGCACTGGCACCTGCAGGCAGTCAGCTCAGTGGAAGAACAACCTTCCGAATGGGTGATAATAAGGCAAATGAGAGGAAACATCTGGAAACAGATGCTAGCAGGGTGAAGTTCATTTCTAGTGTGAGTTCTGATAAATTTAGTAGAAGTCGCTCCAATATTTTACAAAAATGCAGTCAATAATACAGAAACGCTGAAGGCAGCCAAGTCAAACACAACACATTTTTGTTCATCATGCAAATATTACAGCTGATCATGGCAGTAATAAGTGTTCATTACTGAGAAGTTCCCGTGTTCCCTGGTGCAGAGAAAGTCACATAATGTTGTAAATGAACATTTTTCTGCATTTCTTCTGTGAAATTTACTCAGAACAATTGTAATGAACTAGTCCTGACCTCATTTCTGGAGAGGCTCCCATAGCAAAGCTCTACGTGACTTGAGGAGATGAAACTAGAAATCCTCGGAGTGCAGTCCCTGCTCTGTTGTAGGATGTGTTCATCTCCTTGTGCAGTGTTAAAACACTGCTATGCAAGCCTCAGGAACATAAACACTAATCACTATAGTCATGTAACTGAAGTCATAAGGAAATTTACAGAACAAGAAATAAGCAATTAGATGCTAAATTAAGAAGCAGAATTTGGTGGTTGACAGTCCATCAAAAGAGGAACAAAGCCCCGTGGAAGACAGCTATGGTACTTTATGGAAGAAACACACAGCTCAGAAAATGCCTAGGTATGGTATAGATAGACAGCAAAAAGCCTCGTGGTGCTGGATTTAACATCTATGCTTAGATTATCAATAAACTGAAAACAACACAACGATCATTCCATAGATGAGGACAGCAAAATAAGAATACATATACAATGTATAAAACACCAATGAAACGTACAGAGCTGCAGCTTTGTACTTTGGATTCAAGCTGCTGGACAGTTAGGGCGTGATTCAGTTGCCCACATTCAGTTGCACTGGGTTCCTCCTGGCTTAGCTACCCAAACATAAGGTACTTTTCCACCTGCTTTACTATTGTCATGGAAGCAAAGAAAATCACACATATGTGAAAGGAACTTGTTTGGCAAGGACAAGATTGGCAGGATTGAGTAAGCTCCCTGTCATGTGGCTTTTCCTGGGTATCTTTCCGTCACATAGTTTTTCCTGGGTTGCCCTCTGAGTTACTGTAATTATCCACAAATATGCTGCAAATTTTTTCCATTAATTTCACATTCATATGCAATTTTACTTTATGGAGAAAGACACGTGGATTGATTTTACCTAATTTTTAAATTCAAACTGTTTAGAATCTTCAACGTTATGTAAACACTGTTTAAAACAAAATTGTTCATAATTAATATAGCTCTGTTTCTGGAAAGTTTCTAGCATTTGTTTTAACATATCTACCTCAATATTTCACCAAAACCATGAGCTCTCCAGAGTCTTATAGCCTATCAATAGCTTCAGACTGATTAAGGTTATTAATATTGGTTGCTGGCGGGGCGAGGAGGAAGACGTTAGAGTACAGACACTGGGAGTTTTAACAAATGCTAAAATATCACACAATCAATACACAACAGCATCATTAAATAGATCCTGTTTTCTTGTCCAGAAGGATAAGAAATTGTTACATGGCTTCTATGTCAGCAAGAGGTTAACATATTTAAATGGCACTACATACTTGGGTAAGATAGGTCTGAAAGGGATTCCAAGATGCGATTTTGCACAGATTTCTGTCCTAATGCAAAAACATTTATTCCAGCAGTTTGTCTCTACTGCCCTTGGGACCTTGTGTGAGGGATACTGCTGCTCTTTCCACAAGGAAATGCTTCCTATTGCCTTTGTTATCAATCTGTCCTCAGCAGGGAGCTTGGAAACTAACAGATTCCTCATCCTCATCCCCATCTGTGTTCATTAGGAACCACATGTGAAGAAATCAGTTAAAAATCTCTCAATCTGGAGAGCTCCTTACACACACAAAAAAAGCCATTGCCCCTTTGGTAATATCCAGAAGGGGAACAGCAGGTTTTTTTCTTCTTGTACTTTGCCTCGTTGCTCTCATAGGATAGAAAATTTTCTGATGCCCATTGTGAACAGCTGGGGAACTGAGAAACAGAGAAGTTGTAGCCATTCGCCCAGATTTATCTTGGAAGTAGAGATTAGATAAAAAGCTCACGCAAATCCTTTCTGCCTCCAGCATCCTCCTTGCATAACTACACTTTCAAGTCATCTCTATAATTGAATGCCTCCACAAAATACTGATGTGAAAGAAGAAGTGTATTTCATATATTTAATTTTTAGTACCAATATTTGTAATCCTATTGATGCAGCCTGATCCAGCTAACATGAGTGACCAGAGTAAATCATACCTTCAGGAAAGGTGTGATCTGGAGACACAGGTAGCTCGCCTCGTATGTCTTCTCTCAAGTCAAGCAGATTCAGGTTGCCTGCATGGACTGGAAACCTGAGCAGTCTGAGCAAAGTTGCTAGGGAAGTCCCAGAAATGAGCGTATTTCATTTTTTAGAGCCACAGAAGAGCAGCTCTATCTGCACTGCCTTCTCTCACAGGGAGCTGCTGGTGGTTGCTTTGTTGGTCTTCACTGCATCTTGCTAGCGAAATATTTGCTACCCCTTTGCTTACTGTTGAGTGATCTTGGTGCTAGTGAAGCTATTGGCTGCATTAGAAATTAACTCAGTGCAATGTGTATCTGATGTTCAGGTGATTTACCCATTGTGAATTATTAAATATGATGGGCTTCACTAGAAAAAATAATGACTTTCAGACATTCCTTAACTCCATCCATGAACCAGCAAGGACACAAGGACAAGCACCACTTCTCCAAGCAGGGAATGGATCATTTGTGGTGTTAGGGTGCCCCTTTATGTCTCAGAAGATGCCACATATCACTTTGTTCACAGGACCACGCCTCTGTACACAGTAAAAAAAAGCCTATGCTGTGTTTAACTCTGGCCTTACCATCTGCAGTGTGGAGGCTAAATATGTATTTAGTTGTCTTCCTGCAAAACAGCGGGCTCCAGACATTATAAATGTTTCCAGTCTTCCCTACAGCCTCTGAACTATGGGTGTTTTCTGTTCCCTCCACAACCTGTGGGAAGGAAGCAAGAAACTTCCCCCACTGTGCTGAAGTCAGGAGGATCATTTTCCTCATCAGCAATGTGCACAGCTCTCTGTCGCTCAGCAGGCAGGCCCTCTGCGATGGCACTCGTGTCCTGGATGCTCCCTGCTCCTCCGCTGGTGATGGCCACCAGCACTAGAGGAATCAGGGACAGAATGAATGGGAAAGGGAATAAGATTAAATGTCAGTATCTTGTCAAGTGTATGCACGAAGTGGAATCCAGCCTGTGAAAAGTAAAGATGAAAATTTAATAGAAAACTCTGCGACATCTATTCACACTGTCTTCCCTGGGACCAAGGATTCAGCTGTCCTTGTGCTCTCCTTTGTGACTTCGCCTTCTTCTCATGACTCCTGTTGGCTTGTGATCTGCCATCCCTTCCTCACTGTCTGCATCCCGGCTTTTTTTTGTGTGACTGCCTTCCTGGGAGCTTCAGCTACCATCCTGAGAGCCCTGAGGAACACCCCAGAGCTCTGGGTCACCTGCCCTCACCAGTGTTGGGTGTGCTGCCTATTAGAGAGAAGGAAGCAGCCTGGATGGCTCAGATATTTTGCCCAGGGGAAATGGTAGTGGAAGACTGCTTTTATGCTGCTTCTGCAGAGGTGACAGAAAAGGGGAAGGAGCTGGAGCATGGTTTGTTTAAATGCTCCGTTAAAAGGAGTTGGGAAACGGTACCTAGAGGGAAATCTGATAACAGTTCTACAAGCAATAGCCACAGATGGGATATTCAATAAAGACTGGAGAAGTAGGGGGTGGAGCTGGTGGCTGCTGCTGCCCCACAGGGGATGATGGAACCTCCCAGGCTAAGAAACCTTCTTGATGTTGATCTTCCATGGTTAGGACGTAACACAATTATTCCAGGCTTAGTTGATCAGCTCAGAAATATTCAACTTGATTCCCTTTTTGAAAGCTCCCTCCTGCTTCAGAAAATATTTTTATTCACCCATGGCATTATGTTTTTGTCTAGCTGCATGCGGGACATTTTGTCCAGAAAAAATACTGTGAGAAAAAATATCCAAAGTTTTTCTGGAATCCAAAAAGATTACATCAGCTGGCTTCCCTTGGTCAAGCAGGTGGGTAACCTCGTCATAAAAGGAAATTAAATCCGTGAAATTTACCCTTGTGAACCTGTGTTGGCTGCAACCCATGACTGCACTGTCTTTCAGGTATTTTACAATAACTCCATAATTTTGTCACGCACTGACGTGAGACTGACAGGCCTGTTTTGACCAAGGTATTCTTTCCTGTCCTTCCTGAAAACTGTAACAATGTTTGCCAGCTTCCAGTTGAGTAGGACTTCTACAGATTGCCAAGACCATCGAAAAATAATTGAGAGATGTCCCACAATGACATCAGTCAGCTCTTTGAGTACCCTGGGATGAATCCCATCGTGCCCCATACCTATACACATGCAGCTGGAGCCACAAATCCTGCACAAGTTTGGGGCTGGCTGGGAATCCACTGTTACTGCAATCAAAGTTCTCCAACTCAGGGATTCAAAGGTCCAAGAGCCTGTCATCGGTGATGAAGACAGAGGTGAAGAAGGCATTAAATTTCTCTGCTTTGTGTCCCTATTTGTGAGGTGATCGTCCTCATCAAGGAACAGACCAGTGTTACCTCTGGTCCTCCTTTTACTTCGGACATGCCTACAATTAGGTTGGAAAAAACAAAACTCTGAAGAACATTAGTTTTTTAATACTTACAAACAAGTCTTCGAAAAAAAAAAGTGAGAGATTTAAGATAAAGTGCTGTATCACAACAATCATGTCTAATTTAAAGTACCCTCACAGGAAGAAAACAAATGTAAAAAGGAAATCATAAAGTATCAGAATATCAATGCTATTCCCAGGAGAAAGGATGAGAGGAAATCAGATGGTACTGACACTGTTATTCAGAATTACACTGTCGTAAACCAAAGCTAGCACTCCGAAGGACCATTCATCAAAATAAGCACTCCTTTCCCTTCCTCATCTAAGAAATGGCCCCTCTTTCCTCTCTGAAGCACAGGATTAGATGAAGTAAGCTGTGCAGCTTTCTGCCAACACAGACCTTTCCAGAACTGGAAGAATAACTCACCACCACCAGCTGCCTCTGATTGATGTTAGGCCATTTTAGCTTTAGCGGACCAGAAAAACTAATCTATTAGACATAAGTTATATCCAACTCTCTACGAATTTTAAACAGTTTATAAGCAAAGTAATGAAGTGTATGTTTAGTTTCTACTCTTGCTCCTGCAGAAGTACTGAGAAGGCATCAGCTCAACATACTGGAAAAATAAAACTATCAGCATAAATTAAAAGAGTCCTCTGCACAGCTCGGTAACCACAGAATACCCATGCCCAAGAGCTCTGCAACCAAATTCACTAAACAGCTGGCAGTCTTACTGATGAGGATAATGGCATGCATGAGGACGAACCCACCATTCTGCTTAGGGAGACTCCAAGGGCTTCCCCAGCAGCATGGCTGCGTAGAACATGCACACATCTCCCACCATTCCCCCAAGAACAGTTGCCCCAGCACCCCAGACAGCTCCAGCTGCCCAACCATTTCCCAAACCTCGGAGCACTAACGGCTTCTGCCATCAGCTGTCTCACATAGGGTGTGCTGTAAACTCATAGAGATGAGTGACTTTAGCCCAGCACCTGAAGCTAGGAGGTCACAGCTCTTGGTAAGCAGTCACCAGCAGACTGACCTGGCCAGGTCACAGTGTGGCAACAGAAAGCAGCAGAAAATTAATCATATATAGACATATTTTTGTGCTAGATCCCATGGCCTGTGGGCAGCATGCGACCTGGGACAGCTAGTAATGCAGCCCCACAGGATCGTAAACTTTTAACATTATTATGTGATTTTTAGTGATATTTTTCACGAGTCAGTTGTGCACAGCTCGAGTGTGGACTGTGAAGGCGACAGTGGAACGTTGTGGAGGAGAGGGCACAGTGCAGCACTGACTCTGCCTCTTGTATCTGCCACATACACTCAGTCAAATCAAAACCCATGTGCATTACACATCCCATGTTTTTGTGGCATTTGGTGGGTAAAACTAGTGGTTGCTGATAATAATAATTCAGTCTACCTATGTGTGTGTGTGTGTGCCTGTGGTGCTCCGGTGACGGCTGGGAAAAACATTTGATGAATCATCACTGCACTGTACATCAAGAACGTTTACATGCTAAAGCTTTAAAAATTGATCATGTCGTGCAAACTGTCATCAAAGCCGTTAATTTCATGAAGTTCAAGGGACTGAATTGTCATCAATTCCAGCAGTTCTTTAAACATATGGATACCAATTATGGGAACGTTATTTACTTTTCTGAAGTAAAGTGGCTGAATTGGGGTAAAATGCTAAAAAGATTTTATGATTTGCAAAATGAATGCAAGTCATTTATGGAATCAAAAGGAAAATTTGTGCCAGAACATGAAAGGGAAAAACAGCTCACAGATGTAGCATTTTTTGTCATTTTGACCGCTCATTGAAGTGAGTTAAACACACGTCTTCAAGGTAAAAATCAACTTATCTGCGCTACGTTTTGAACTTATATTATGGCAAGCTCAAGTTATGGTGAATAATTTTATGTATTTTGATACACTGGCTAAACACAGTCCTGTGAGCAACAAAAAATATGCAACCTTGCCTACCATTTTGATAAAGGAGTTTAAGAACAGGCTTCAAGATTTCAAAAAAATCATCAATTTTTGATATATTTGTGACTTCATCTTCCATCAACATAAATACACAACCTGTGAATTTTCATATAGAACATACAGAGTTGTAATGGATAGAGATATTCAACTCAAAGAAAAATGCGATCAGTTTATAAGACCAGTCTTAGCAGAGAAAGATATCCCTCACTTCACAATCACACCTTATTCCTGTCATCACTTTCAGGCAGTACATACACCGCGAACAATTGTTTTCAAGGATGAAGCACAGGAAGAGTAAAATTTCATCAAAAATCTCTGACAAACATCTTTAGAACTCACTAAGAATTGCAGCCACTGCCATTGAACCAGGCTGATGCATTAGTTTCACAGAAAAAAAGGTCAAATAGCCTACAAGTTTCACGTTTTTGTTGCTCCTTTTTAGGTTTTATTAAAAAAAATAAAAAGTTTTGTTACTTACATACATTGACTATATGATATATTTTACATTCCTCTTCACTCCATGTGCCCAGGCAAGCCATGAGGTTGGACACCCATGTGCTAGATTAACACCCTCACTGCGCACGACATTAAGCCATTCCTGTCACTAACAGAGAATTTTGAATTCTTGCCAGGGAATCTGAACACCACAGTGGGATATCTGAGGCATCTGCAAATTTGCAACAACTGCTTGGAAACAGTATATTGTGCTACGCTTTGATTTCTCAATCACAGCCTTGCAGACTAGCTATTTCTTACGAGATGTTTCTGAAGCCATAAGCTTGTTTTCCTCTATCCCTTGCCCAAAGGCATACTGTTTGGTACAGGAGATGCTACCAAGCATACTAAAACTAGCATTTTAGCGTGAGGAAGGAAACACACCCTAACTACCCTGTATCTCAAAGACCTCTTGGATGGCAGCTGTCTTAAGAGTACACTCTGTTACTTCCAATGGAACAAGGCAATTGGCATCTGGCAGGGTGATTGAGGACAGCTGTGTCACCAAGCAAGGTGGGAAAAAGTCAGTGGAACCCATTCTAAAACAAAAAAAAACTCTTACAATTTAAAAAAAAATACAGAAAAGGAAAAAAGATACAACGAGATCTACCTGGCACATCACTTATTTTTCCTTCTTTTTGTACATAGCATCATTTCTGAACATCTTTCCCAGTTGTCTGAGTGTCCACTTCGATATTCTCTGCTCCTCAGAAACAGCCTCTTTCCCTGTACAGTGGTAATTATACACCTACTCTAATAGCACACTGCATGCAGAACACAGCATCAAAGCAGCTCTTGAAGACCACTTCACTCCTCTCTTATCCTTCAGTTCAGCAATACCATTATTTTCTAGTGTGTTGACCTGTGTTAAAAATGAACCAGTTGCAAAACGTGAGTATATTAATGCAATACGAACAATCTTTCCCTTCCCTGAGATTTAATCTCAGCAAAAATTCAAGAGCGATGGTGAGTAACACAAAAAGTTACTTTAGCCAGTGTTGGATATACAGGAAAAAGCATAAGGACAGGAGAAACACACAGTTATACTTCCTCACAATACCCTTGCAGCCTCCAGGTGAAGAAATTCTTAAGCCTGAGAGGGCACCTGAGCATTTAGCAGCCTTCAATAGATCACTTTTTTTTTTCTCTCTGAATTTTGCAATAGTTTTTAAATAACTTATTTCTAAATAAATTTCTTACTGGCTCTTCAGTTTGTTATGAATTTTCAGAAATCACATCCCAAAAGAAGCAATTATAGAAGTATCTTATTAGATCTAGTTTTCTTTATTCCCTGATGAATTAATAAAGATTAAACCTGACACATTCATATGACAGACATAGAACACAAGGCCTAGAGTTCATAATAATCTCCCCCCCACACACACTGCTCATGAGGGAAACCTCAGGACAGCTACCCTATTTTGATAAAATTGGAATGTTTCTGGGAATCTTTGGCAGAAATTAAAGAGGCAATACTCTGATCTGTGGGACCTGAATATATAATGTTCATATGTTTAGAACCATGGCAAAATACAGTTTCTAATGAAAAAGACTGTGATTTCACTTGTAGAAATTTAACATACAAGAAACCCATATGCCAAAAAGCCATACAACCAAAATATGGCAGATTTATATAATAATAATTCATTTTCTGCAAATCGATCTGTAATTGGGATGGGTAATCTAAAGCCTATTAGAGTACCTATCTAATAATTTAATTACTAATCTAATTTCAACTTGATTACAAATAGAAAGCTGACTGCTGAGGGAAGCTGGGAGGATCCCTGTCTATGGAAGTTAAAAAACAAAACACTTGAATAAACATATTAAGAAAGATAAGAGACAGCGTAACTAAAGCAGTTCTTGGGAAAAGGAATGGACTCGCAAACCTTTCAGGTTCCCTTCCACACTCCTGTTTCTGTAACTCTATGGTCACTAGGTCAGTATCGTTCAGATTTGTCTCAGAAGTAACAGACATCTCCTAATGACTTCAGTTTCAGAAAACACATTCTACATGTTAGAAAGTTGCAACTTTAAAATGGACCAACCCCCCCCCCCCCCCCAAAATATTAGCATTATCTGCTAGGAGTGGATTATAATGATGTATAAGAAAGCTTACTGTCTTTCTATTTGCCACTAATACATTTAAGGATCGTTTTATAGACAAAATAGGAAATAGTTTCATCACATAAAATATGTTGGTTAACTAGGAAAATGTCAGTTCTGTTTTCAGCCAGATACATCCTTAAATCCAGTTGCTACTAAGAAGTCAGGAAATTCTAAATGTAGCTCTACCTCCAGCAGTTTGACTGAAATTATAGTTATTAAGGTTTTATATAAGCCTTTTTTTTTTTTAATAGAAGCTCTTCATTCTTTTTGAATCAGGTGTTTGAATAAGATAAACAGATTTAGAGATTTGGCAGAAGAAATAAAGCCATAGAAGCCTACCCTCATTTCCATGGCATTAAGAGGAGTGTGTTGAACTACAGCTCTTACATATTGTAGCTAAAAAGATCATTTGTAGATAGTCATTTCCTATCAGGTAGATAGGAATAACTTCGGCAAAATCATCCTACAGAAACCATCAGCAAAGCCAGACCAAATAAAACTGCCTTGCAGCTGAAACTTAATTTTCATGAGCAGTAATGCTGGGGGGGGGGGGGTTGGAGAGGGAAAAAGGTAATTTGTTTCATTTAATTGCAACGTTGTTCCTGACTGTTTCTGCAGCAGCTGTAGCCTGCACATGTGCTTTGTGATTGCCCCATCCCCCTCAACTCTGCTCCCACGAGGTGGTTACTCTGACATAACCTGCTGGACGGTATCTCTTCAACCATCATAGCAAATATTTACCATCACAGAACTATCAAAATACGTAACTCCTACACACCTGCATCCCACAGTGTGATGTCCTCCTCCTGAAGGACAAACACCCTCATGCAAACCGGGGACATGAGTGGAAGAACCATTCTCTCCTTGACTTTTGGGAATGTAGTACCCCTTGCTTTCATGTCTTATGAATTGGCACCCGGTCAGCATAGGCAACTGCCTGACTTCTGATTAAGAATCTCCAGGGTGACCATGAAGACAGATAACACGTCCTACAGGACATCACCAAATTTGTCTCAAGGCATGCCTTGACCACCAACCCAGGAATCTGATGGCCAGCTACCTAACATCGTCTGTGACAGAACAACTTGAGGCACTTAATCTAAATCTGCACTGCTCTCAAAAGAGCAAACATGTGTCTCCCCTCATGTCCAGTGGTGATGAGACTGCATGTAGGTTTTGACCCTTCAAGAAAGCGCTCAGCACGATGAAGGAAATAAGCACTGAAGAAGTCAACAAGCCAGCCTCCTGTTCGCACTGTATGACGGGAGTTCCTTTTGTCCACTGCTGTATGCAGTATGTGGTGGCCAGTTTGCCACCACTGAACTGACAAGAGTTTTGCGTGGCCTGGCCTTTATGCACTGAGGTGAGGGGTGATGGACCAGAACTAGGATGGTTGCCAAAGGCCTAGCGAAACCACTAAAACTGATCCAAACCACTCTCAAGCTAGAAATTTCAGGGACAAGTGGGCAGACTTGCAGCCTAACACAAAGGGTGCTATGGCTTTTTGATCAACTCTAATGAAAATAAAGGCTGCAGAAATGTAGGAAAAACTCAAATTTCTAAGAGTGAGTGTTAGTCAGCATGCTATTTCAGATAAAATTGAGCATACATATGCAGTTTCCATCAAAGAATAATGTCCTTAAGGAAAAGTATCTTTCCATATCAGCCATGTCTTTAAGGACCAGAAAACCAAAGGAGCGATTCCAAATGCACGCATGATGTGCCAGGCTTCCAGAAATGGTGTACTGTTGCTATCAGTGAGGGAAGGCTGGTATGCCAATGCTCTTGCTCTGTGCCCCTCCCTGTATGACTCACTTGCAGGGTAGAAGGGCAGGTACTCTGGGATGTGCCTCTGCTGGGTCAGCTGTACCAAGTGTTTAGGGAAAGCTCAATGCAGCCCTTGCAGCAAGTCATTTTGGCAAGGTAGTGGGCATATCTGAGCAGCTTTCACATTCCTTGTACCCTCATAAATGCAACTACTGCATGCTTTACCCCCTCATTTGTTGTCACTGCGAGTAAGTAATGCTGGCATGCTTTGCCAAGCATTGGTCTGATAGTACCGAGTCAAGCTAGACTCATTTCACCTTTACTCCAGACAGGATATAAATTCCTCAAAACAATAATAAAGTTCTTCATACTTTGGATCCTTTGAATTCATCAGAATTGATTGAAATTGTAACAAACAATATTTACAGTCTACTAAGAATATAATTTTAACATCCAATTTTATCAACTAGCAGACTAAAACTTTTATTTTTACTCACTAGAATAAATTTTCTTTTAAGAACAACTTATTTCTATATGAACCCAGGATGTGAAAAGGAAGCTCCCTCTTCCAGTCTCTAAAACAAGTCAGGAGAAAAGAAGCAGGACTGAAGCACTGCCCTCCTTAAGGGCCTGAGGACACCGTCCCGCTTCACCACACACCCTGAGTTGCTAGGTCAAAACAGACAAGAAAGGAAAGGGAAACAAACATGCGATGCTGTTCTTAAGTGCCACGTCAGCAGCCTCTCCACTTTCAAGCTAAGGAGGCTCCATTTCACACATCCTCACTGATCCCAAGCAATGCCAAGCAGCCCTCTGTCTACTTGTAATCTCACAAAGGATGACAGTTACAAATCACAGGATGACTTCTAAAACAGTAGAAGCAAAGCTATGACATGCAGCACTACAGCAGAACAAAGACGAAGCATCAAAGGGAGAGCAAAAAACTAGAAGGTTAATTTTATTACCAATGGATATTTCAGTGTAAGTTATGCTGTTTGGAAAAGGGATAAACTATATGTGCTTCTTCTGGGCCTGTTCTTGACTATCAGACAAAGGACGTTCTATTTGCATACTCTAGTCTATAGCACATTCATTCCAAATCCAATTTTCTGTTTTAAAGCAAAAAAATCAGATTCTTCCATTCATCTCCTTCAAAATATTAACTTGTGCAGGCCGGGCCATATCATCAGCAGTAAAAGCAGTGTCTTCAACGCTGTGGCCCTGTTAATTTCAGATGCATTAGCATACACATGTGAATTCTTACTATATTCTTCCGTGCTTGCAACTGTGTAATAAAATGCAATTATATGGTGTTTCCTAAACCAACTAAGATAAAAACATACATTACAACTTCCAAGAAGAGGTGATGCCAATTATTTTGTTTTCCACATTTTATTACAGTAAATGTCCTATGTTTGTACATACACAAATTACATTAAGGATAAAAAGATGTTAACTACTCTCCATTCCAGTAAGATTTACTAATCTTTTTAAAACTGTAGATGTATTCATTCCATGAATTCTGAGCATGACCTCATGGCTACAGAAATAACAAAACAATTATAGATTTGGGACTAGTGGGAAGGATTGAGGCTTGTTCCTGATCTATCAATCAAAGGTTTCAAACAGTCAAATGTAGAACAAATGTAGAACAGCACTTTTCAACTACTGATGTATCAAAATTCATTCTGTGTAGAAGGACACTGTTTTCAGAATCCTGAAAACATAACATAACTCTCAAATAAACTTGAATTCCACTGAGTGCAAAATTATGCCATTCTATTTGGCATAAAGAACAAAATACATCCAAAAATAATACTATAAATTATCTGAAGATATCTAACTCCACTGAGGAAAGTAATGCATTTCAACACACACTATTTATTTTAAATCAAAGTGCAACATTACACATCCCTCATCCTTGTTTTACTTCCTAGCTGAGACAGAACAATCCCTAAAATGAACGACGGGGGTGGTTCACTACTTAGGAGGTAGGGACTTGTATCAGTATCTGTTTGTTGATACACTAACATTCGGAGCTGTTGGAGCTGGTCCAGAGGAGGGCCACAGAGATTAAGCTTGTTCAATCTGTAGAAATGAAGGCTCCAGGGAGACCTCATTGTGGCCTTCTAGTACTTTAAGGAGCTTACAAACAGGAGAGAAATCAACTTTTTACATGGGCAGTTAGTGATAGGACAGTGGGGGAATGGCTTGAAGCTAAGAAGGGAGATTTAGGTTAGATGTTAGAAAGAAGTTGTTTACTCAGAGGGCAGTGAGGTGATGGCAAAGCTGCCCAGAGAAGCTGTGGGTGCCCCATCCCTGGAGGCACACAAGGCCAGGTTGGATGGGGCCCTGGCTGCTGGGCCACCTGAGCTAGCGAGTGGCAGCACTGCCCGCAGCAGCAGGTTTGGGGCTGAGTGGGCTTTGAGGTTCCTTCCAACCCAAACCACCCTATGACTCTATGATTCTATGATTTACCTTTTCAGATCTTACTACAGGCAAAATTATAGGTCCAAGGCATTATTTCCAGTAGGTCAACTTGATTTACCCTCACTGAGCACATTACTCGTGTGATTTAGTTGTAAATGACCCAAACAAGGCCTGTTTCAAAAGCACTTAATGGAACAATTCATATCCCTCCTTCCCCCTACCTTTTTCCCGATGCTCTCCAGCACTGCATTACTTCCCTGACTTCCCTGTGCCCGCTCCAGCTGCCGGCTATGGCAGGGGACGTGGCTAGGTACAGGCAGCCTGAGCCACCTCCTTCACCCTCTGGGCACTCCTGAGCGCGTTTGCCACGTTTCCACTCACCCCTCAGCCCTGCCCTGCCCTGCCCTGCTCCTTCAGCTGCTAGCCCCGCTGGGGCTGGGCCTCAGGCCGCGGGACAGCGGGGGGCCTCTACTCGAGGATTTATGGTACAGCAAAGGCGGGGGAGGCACAGGGAGGCCGCGTCACTCTCCCTCTGCGTAAAGGGCCGAGGGCACGAGGGACGCAGTGGAGGGCCGCTAGAGCTGCGTGGCTGCTGCAGCATCACGTCCCAAACACCAACAAAACGCGAGCGGTCCACTGAGGGCAGCGGGCCGGGCGGTGCGCGGCGCCGTCAACCAACACAGCTTGGGCAGCAGCTTAGGCAGCGGCGGAGCCGCGCCGAAGAGCGCTCGCAAGCGAGAAAGGGCTGCCCTGCGCACGGCGGGGACGGGTTGGGTCGGGTCGGGACGGGACGGGACGGGACGGGACGGGATGGGGTGTAGGGTGCTCAGCTGTCGGCCGCACCGAGCGGAGGTGCGCAGCAGGGAAGGTCGGGCCGGACGCCAGCGCCGCGCTCGCTCCCTTCCTGCTGCGCGCCCGCGTGCCCCCGCCCTCTAGGTGCGAGCACGCGCGCGCGCCCCCTGCTCCGTGACCCATTTCACTGAACAAAGGATTTTGCTGGAATCTCAGCGCTAGACCTAAAATGGCGTCGGCGCTCTCGCCCGCCCCCGCCCCCCGCGCGGGCACCATAGAGACGGGGCGGCTAGAGCGGCCTCCTCTCGTGCCTGCTCTACGCGGCCCCAGCTCGCTCTCGGTGGTGCGTGGCCGGCGCGGCGCTGTCACAGCATGGCGGGCGAGGGCGACTCTGAGCCGGAGAAGGTAATGGAGAGTGGCGGCCGTCCCTCGGACCGCTCCGCTCCGCTGCCGGCTCTCGGCTGAGGCGTTCCCGGGGCCTGAACGCTGAGGAAGTGGTCGTTGAGCGGGACGTGGAGAGCGGTCACTGCGCGGTGATCAGAGCAGGGATCGGGGCAGAGTGGAGGCTCAGTGGAAGCAGGTTGGGAAGGACTGCGTAGTTTTGGGAGGGGGGGGTTTCTTATTTTTCTTATTTTTCTTATTTTTCTTATTTTTCTTATTTTTCTTATTTTTCTTATTTTTCTTATTTTTCTTATTTTTCTTATTTTTCTNTTTCTTATTTTTCTTATTTTTCTTATTTTTCTTATTTTTCTTATTTTTCTTATTTTTCTTATTTTTCTTATTTTTCTTATTTTTCTTATTTTTCTTATTTTATTTATTTTTCGGGTGAAGCTGCCACGCCACTCGAGCTCTTGTATCCCCAGCAGTTAGCAGTGGCTGGAGCTGCGGCAGCTGATTTCAGAACGGCAACAGGTGAAGGCCTATTTTAAAAGGATGCCTCATGCAGCATGGACGTAGCACCGTACCTTCTTAGCCAACAACAGCAGTGTATCAGATGACCTCTTCGATAAGGGAGTGCTTGAAATTATTCATTAGGAGATTAGACCAATATAGACCAAATCCCTTCTGTCTCACTCGTACGCAGGGATTACGTTGAACAGCTGATGGTTGTCCACAGAGGACACAGGTACAGTTATTGGTGGGGATTCCCTTACCCGCCCACAAATACAGCTGCTGACACGTGCCTCCGTTCCTGTTAGCATGGCCACGTGCATGTCACAGTGATGGTGACCTGCTTCCAGAGCTGCCGGCCCTTCCCACATGGCTTCCTGCAATGTTCCATCTTCAAAATCTAGTAGCTGAATGAGAAGGAAGAGGAGCAGATTTATTCTAGTTAATAGAATCATTGAATGGTTTGGGTTGGAAGGGACCCTTAAGATCATCTAGTTCTGACCCCCCCGCTATAGGTTGCACCAGACCAGGTTGCTCAGAGCCACATCCAGCTTGGCTTGAATGCTTCCAGGGAGGGGGCATCCACAACCTCTCTAGGCAACCTGTTCATGTACCTTAGCTCTGACCGTGCTGCTTGGAGGCCTGTATAGAGGTAGTTTCCCATTCCTGGTTGTGTGCAGGAGTGAGGAAGTCTGTCAGGTGGGAGATACGAGTGGTATTCAAGTTAGGAGACTCAGAATGCACTGAAGCCAGTGTAGGCATCTGTGAAATTAAAAACGGGTTTGTCAGTTCACAGTTGTGTTTGTGAATGCCACATGTAATTGTCATTTGAAAATTAAATAGAAAATTGACATTTAAAAGCCAGTGTAGGTTATAATTGGAAGGAGAGTAGGGCTTAATTTGAGTAATTTTTACCAGTAGGTTCATTTAAAAATCCGTGCGTGCTATAGGAGGAATAGAGGAATATAGAGGGATTTACATGAACAGCCTCTGCCTATACATACGATTAGGATAAGAATGATGTTTTTATTCTTTGTTCACTATAAGATTCTCCGGTATCTGCATCTTCTCCAGTAATTTCCTTCCTTCCTTTTTTTTTTTTAATTTTTAAACACATTTGCCTTTTCAGTTATTAAAATGACACAGCATGACCTTACCTGTCTGTCATGGTGTAGGTTGGTTTTGGACAAAGGAACTGGGTTCCTATGGGTTTTCTCCCTTCCATTTTTTGGGAGGAATGTAAAGGAAGAAATGAAATAGTTCCCTTATAATCTTCAGTAGGAATGATAGATCACCAGGCTTATACAAAATGATGTTGCCTAAATCAATTGCTAACTTTTTCATAACGATTCTTGATGGAGCTGCGTGTGTTCACCTTTTGCTCAAATATAAATTGATTTTGTTCAAATATAAATAGGTCCTTGGAGGCAAGAAATCCTCCAGCGTTTGTTGTTGACTGCTAAGATGAGTCAGTTTTACTGTGAAATTGGCATGGTAGACTTCTACAGAGTCATTTTTTCATTGAAATATTAATTTGTGTTGTTTTGTTTTTCCTCCTTATAGTCCTTCAAACTCCTAGGATTTCTTGATGTTAAAAATGTCCCATGTGCACGAGAATCAGTGCTGTATGGCTCTCTGGGATCTTTAGTTGTGGGTCTTGGACATTTTTTAGCAACTAGTAAGTACTTACACCTTCTGTGTCTTCCTGTGTGTTTATTCGTAAAGATACATTTGTTGATATTTTGTTAGACTTTATGAATAATGGGAAGTCACCCAAGTTATTTCTCTTAACTTTTTTTGAGCATTTTTGTTTTTGTTTCAGGTAGAGTTAGAAGATCTTGTGACTTTGCAGTCGGTGGCTTTATTTGCACAATGTTAGGATACTGGTATGTAAAATGCTTCTTGAATTTTGGCAGACCTGTGTTGGCTGCTTTGTACAATGCAATCCTTGTGTGACCTTACCCACTGTTTTTGAAACACCAAAAATAACCTGCCTAGCAAACTGTCCTCTTCTTTCTCCCCCAAATAATTTTTTTTGAGGGACAAGAATTCAATGCCTTTGAATTCTTATTTTTATATTTATTTTGTATATAAGGAAAACAAACAAACAAAAACCAACTTGCTGGTTTTCTTCTGTCCTGATTATAAAGGCAGCATACTAAACGTTCTTGAGGTTAAGGTCCAAATTGTAAAACTGAGAATTTTCCATTGGAATTGTATATCGTATAGCCTGCTCCTCAATGGCTGAGTAATGTTTGCCTTAAAGAAATGGCAGGTACCAGTATTTTTTTATGCATTATTTCATAGTGAAGTCTGCTAACACATTCTCTGTGGTTTCAACTTTTCAGTTGGCTGAATAACACTGATTTGATACCATCACACATAAAGCAGTGAATCCCATTTTCTTTTTGTCTCTCTCTCTCTAGGTTTTACTGCAGGTACAATTTAGCCCAACAGAGGATTCGGCAAAGAATGCTTAAAGAAGGAATGAGAAACAAAATGTTATTTGAAGGCAGTTCTTTTGATCCAGAAAAAAGCAAAACTGGCAATGAAAGAAGCAATTCGTAGTCCTGCTGTAGGGGAATCTCTGTGGTGTAACACAGCATTGAGAGAAGGTGGTCCAAAAATGGCAGTGTGCCCTGTAAATATGTGAGATAACTGAAACTGATAAATCATGCTGGTTTTCCTAGAAGACTGAAGTAAGAAGTTCAGAGTGAATCTGTTAAATCTGTATATAAGCCTTTCTTTGATTCATATATGTATGTATGTGACTATGTACACAGTTAGCAATGACCTCCTTGTTTTGACTCGTTAAACATTTGGGAATTTATGCTGCGTGTTGCACAGTCTCAGAGGATTAATGACAGCATTTGGGGGCTGCTTTAACTTACAAGCAAAGCAAAGTTGTAATTTCATCTCATTTAAATACAAGAAAATATTTTCATCAGCTGTTCTCTGAGCATCTTGCAGTGCTGTTGCTAAGTGTACCCTTTGGAAAACAGGAATATTTAAGCAGTAGGTGAATGCTTTGCTTGTGCAAAGCAGAAGATAGCAGTAGCTTCTGTAACTTCAAATGATTTATATACAGTGTGAAGCTGAATTTCCATCCTTGTTCCATCTGTGCAAAATTAAGAATAAAAACACTTCAAGAGGGATCTCAGCTATTTATGTAACACTTTTTTAACTTCATTAAAAATGTCTTTAAGACATTTCTTTACAATTGGTAGAACAACAGTTGGCATGATTTGTAAGCGGTGGTGGTCAGTGGTTCATCTGAAGAGGCACACTTTACTAGTATATGTCACTGTAAAGAAATATATACTTTCAAAGAAACATTGTCTTATTTGAAAATAGTATTAGCTCTAATTGCGTACTGACAAGAATATGAATGATGGCATAGTATGCCTTTGCTTGCATGCTTCTGTCTACCTCAATGAGAGTGTATTTAGGGTTTTCACAAAATGATTTATAGTATATTACGCTATAAGCACTTTTGGTCTAAGGGCATTAACTGAACAAAAATAGTCCTTTCCCTGTACCCTGAACTTAGTTTGAGAGAATTTGTGACTCAGGTTGGTAGTGATGGAGGGGAGGTCCAGCTGTAAGCAGCAGCAGGGCTCTACTAATTCGGATGTATGCTTGAGAGCACTAAACCAACATGCTGCTAACGCAAAGATAATTCAACTTTTACCCTCTATGGATTTGTCTCATACAAGAAGAAAACAAATTTGCATGCTTTACCATTTCTACTTGTACCCTATTTCTTTCTTCTGGAGCAAGTGAAAGAATGAAGATAAGTTTTATGGAGAATTTTCATTTCAATAATTTATATTAAAAAGTCTCCAGAGACCTTGAGTTAGCACAATGAAACACTATCTTCGTGCTTGGAATTTGACTCATACTTAGTTCTAATTCACAAGAGAAAATGTTGCTTGTAATTTTGTGCTGGGAGGGTGAGAGGGGAGAGGTGCTGTTTCTCTTTAGATCAGGTAGGAAGTGTTGCTTCATAAAACCCATGGAGTCAGTGGGAAACTGAGCAAGTACTTAGCGCACACTCCTATTTTAATACATGGTTGAGTTCTTTCCTATCTGACATAAGAAAAGGAACTGCAACCTAAGCAGGGGTCTTTTTGCTGTGAAGTCATAATTCAGCTGGGGAGGTCAGAAGACAAGAACATCTAGATGAAAGTATAGTCTTTGGCAAAGATCAGCTGTTGGAAAAGAAGAGAATGCGGTTTTGTACTGACAGAAAAGAAGGCAGCAGGCATGTAAGGGCATCTTTCAAAATAACTAAGTACTGTGACAATGACGAGGAGAAAACAGCAGGATTAGACTATCTCCAGTGTTATTTGGCTCTTGTTTTAAGCTACTGTTGTTATGACTACTACCCCCACAGCAGCTTAACTACAGTGTTAGTAATTCTGGCCGATAACAGTTAAATTCTACATAGATGTAGCTGCATTGCTTAGATCAGCAGCCTAACGCTACTTGGCTGTACAAAACATTAAATGAGTGTGTGTCACACAAATGTTAGCAGAAAAGTGGGAAAAGTGGTAATATGCAGCAGTCTGGCCAACATGTTTGAGTTCAGTTATTTAAAGCTGGGGTAAAATTGAGCTAACCAAAAGTCAGAGCCTTTGCTGAATGGGGAGAGGGGATAGAAAAGGAAGCTGAGTAGGATTTAGCTGGCATGAAAGGGAAGGGTCTGAAACAGCAGAGAAGGAATGCACTGAGAGTTAAACATGCACAAAGTCTCCCTACTTTAAAGCAATCTTAAGTACCACCAAAGTAAATAGACGGGCCTGTGGCATCTTCAGTTCCTGCACACCTTAGTCATCGTGCTGCTCGTGCTACTGACACTCAGTGTTTGCCAGCCCTCTTCCAGCAGGATTGCATTCAGAGCTCCTGGCAGCGACAAGAGCGCACCACACAAGGGGCCGTACCCTCCAGCCCTTCCAGGAAGGAAAGTCACTGTCAAGGCAACAGAAATGCAGCAGTCTGAGTAAGGTAAATTGCCAGCTCTGTTAATAGAGCTGTGTGTGATCAGATTGCCCCTACTCTCCAGCACCTTTCTCTACAGCAGATGTAATGCTTTAGCCACCAAAAATTGTGAAAGACTCAAAAGCCAAGAATTAAAATGTTTAAGCTGACAACAGAGGCAATTACCACTGTCAACCTGAAGTTGTCAATTACATCTTTACCCAAGCAGAGATTTTTAGGATACAATGGCTTTGATTTCTCAGTTCATTTTGCAGATTTCCAGTCTATTTTGTTTGTTACCACCCATACCAACTCCTAGAGTGCTGTGAAGGAAAGGTCACTTTCTGTCATTAATGAATGACTCTGACTTTTGGTAGGGTGATTTTTCAGGGGGGTAACAATGAAGCATTAATGAGTTCCCAAGTGAAAGAATTACCCCAGCTCAGTAGATTAATTCCCATGCTTCTCTCATACCTGTATTCTGGAGCTTAGGTCAGGAGTTAAGTGATTACTAGAGAAAGTTTGAAGCAGATACAGTAAAATCGCCTTGAAAAACTGATCAAAACAAGGTTTTTACAGTATGTTCAGAAGATGAAAATGATGAGCTTTTGATTATTTTTTTAATTTGAAGAACAAAGAACTAATATGTCAGAAGCGGAGCTGAGTTTAGTTAATGCGACTCAGGGCCTTGGAACATACATTGTTATTAAACTGAAAACATTACACTAAACCTTCAAGCTGGGGCAGGGGAGCAGGCAGATAAAGAGAAGACAGAGCCTTGGATGAGACAAGTTTGCAAGTAAAATGCAGACTGATGGCTAGCAAAATCCTGGCTAAGACTGTTCTTAGCAGTGTTTTCCAATGGTCAGTTCCTCAGTAAAGGAGATAATCTGTTCAGGCACCCAAAGAAATTTGTAACTACCAGTGATTATTGCATGCTTTGCTTATGGCATGTTTATCCAGCATTTAAAGCTGTTGAGGGTCACCCTGCGGCTGTGTTGGGAGGCCATGACCGAACTTGTTTTATTTAGTTCCTTAGATCTGATATTAACTAACACAATGTTCTTCAGTAATCCTCTACTCAGACTAACAAAGAGCTCAGCCCTTTCTTCCCAAACCTCAGAATGTCCCTCTGAATCACTGCCATAGAGAGCTTCATGCTCCCACTAACGTGCACAATGGTCCTCTCAACCCAAAGCCCATTCACCATTTCTAGTCATCATCTTCTATGTCACCATCTTCCCACTGGGAACACCGTGCTTCAGCTTGCATGCCTCTGTCACCCACACATGCATTCTTGAGACCTCCACCTAACACTGTTGATGATGCAGTGAGTCTTTTTCTTCAGGCACCACCTGATACAAGGAAAAGGGAATCTTCTCATTCTGGATGTGGCAGGTACCGTGCTCGTAATAGCCTAATCAAGTTGGAACATTTTGGTCTGTCTGCTTCTTCTGCTTCTCTGTGGCTGTGTCCATAAGCCTGCAACATGTTGTTACAGAGCAGCTAAGTTATCACAGAGCAACTTAGGGGTCACAGAGTGCTTTTTCGTCTCTTCCCCACAGAAACAAGTGCAGTTCAATCTGAGCAAAGGATGCACATCTATGCAGTATGCACATATGCATCCATGCCTTCAGTCCCTGAGAACTGCAAGGCTGTGGCATGCAACAGATTTTTATTACATTACATACTCTCGGCATGGCAGCAAAAATGACAAAATTCAGGAGAGTTCCATTACCAATACATCAGAAATGCCTTCCATCTATCAGGCATCCTCTGTGGAATCCATATTAACTGGAACTCTGAAGATACAGGCACCGTTCGGGGGGAGACCATTTGCTCCCTTCCCCGGTTACCCTTCAGTTACTTTCAGTAGTGTGATTTTCATGTTTTGTTTTGGAACTAGATGGTGATGCTTGTATTCAGTGCCGGATAGTACACTTTCCAAGGCAGTAAGTGGATATAAGAGCAAGCTAATTCCTGAAAACTTTTCATTTTCTTCAATAGTCTGCTGAAAGAAACTTTTGGAATCCGTCGTTTCCCTTTCATGGCCGTTTCTTTAAAAAAAAATAGAAAAGCAGTGGCAGGCTGCCAAGTCATGGAGCCACATAAATATCCCAGGGCTAAGCCAAGCTGCTGCTGAAGTAATAGTAGCAGGCTGTGCCTGAGGAATGTCCGGGAGCTGCCAGCGTCTTTGCTGTCTGTCCGCCTCCCGTTCCCAGCACACGGCCTCCACGCCTGGCTCCACCACCAGCAGGTCACAGGTTTTCCTCAGCTCCTCAACACCTGGCAGGCCTGAGTGCCACGTTACTGACACCCACTTCACCTCACTGCTTCGGAGAACATGGCTGCTGTGGCAGCCACGTATTGCAGTGAGCCCTTTGGCTCCAGCACTGGAATCCTGCCTCATGCTCCTCTGAGATCTTCCCCTTCCCTGTGAACAGGCAATTTCCTGCAAAGACCGTTCCTGAAAGAATGCCTTCTGGAGCCCAAATGCATTTTGTAACGTTTAACTGTTATGGTCTTTGATATGTAAGTACTAAAACAGTTTTTATTGCTCTATTGTAGCCTCTTCCTCTGAGGTCTCCCAGAGCAAAAAGAGAAAATACACAAGACATTTAACTTGTACAAGTTATTTCTGTCTAATATTTATTTTTTAGATGCTCAACTTACTATTTAACAATTTAATGTATACAAATTACTGTTGCTATTTATTATTATTATTACAGGATAGCTGCTTATACAAGAGTGTACAACAGAGGCTGGAAACCATATGGCAGCCCTGCTATATAGATAGTGCTTACTATGGATGCCAAGTTGAATACGGGCAGTGTTCTCGTTGCAAACTGGGCATTCCACAGGCTGGGCTATGTCAGGAAGCAGGTGGCCAACAAATCAAGGGGCTGCATCAAAAGAGGAGGGGGCCAGCAGGGTGAGAGAGATCACTGTCCCCCTCTACTCTGCCCTTGTAAGGCCTCATCTGGAGTACTGCATTCAGGTCTGGGGCCCCAGCACAAGAAAGACATAGAGCTATTAGAGTGGGTCCAGAGGCCATGAAGATGATGAGAGGGTCTGTCTCTCCTACAGAGACAGACTGAAGGAGCTGGGCTTCTTCAGTCTGGAGAAGAGAAGGCCCTGAGGAGACCTCACTGTGGCATTCCAGTACTTGAAGGGAGCTTATAAACAGGAGGAGGACCAACCTTTTACATGGTCTGATAAGTGATAGGACAAGGCGGAATGGCTTGAAGCTAAAAGAGGGGAGATTCAGCTTAGATATTAGGAAGAAACTGTTTACTCAGAGGGTGATGAGGCACCAGCACTGCTGCCCAGAGAAGCAATGAGTGCCCCATCCCTGGAGACGCTCAAGGCCGGGTTGGATGGGGCCCTGGGCAGCCTGAGCTGGTGGGTGGCAGCCCTGCCTATGGCAACGGGTTGGGGCTGGGTGGGCTTTGAGATCCATTCCAAGCCATTCTGTGATTCTATGATTATCCCCCAGTGCATGATGCTGTGTGGAATACTGCTGTCCAATTTTGGTTCTCCTGATCAATGAGGTTGTTGAAAATGTGGAGGGTACTGGAAGAAAGGTGGAAGAAGATGGATTAGTCTGAGGAGGAGCAGACTGTGGAGTGATCTAATAACTGCCCAGAATTATCTGCAGGGCAGCCAGACCCCTCTTGGTAGTGGCAGATGATGTAGCAGGGGCTTCAGGCCAGGCAATAGGACAAACTTTTTACTAAGAGCGTAGCACAGGATAGGGATGGGTTGCCTAGGCAGGTTGTGTGATCTCTGTCCTTGCAGATTTTCAAGATTCAGCTAGATGAAGCCCCATCTGCCCCAACTGAGTACTGCTGCCTGTGCAGCTTCAACAGAAGGATGGGCAGCATCTCCAAAGGGCTCTTATGAACATTTCTGCAACTCAGAGACTGAGAACCCACAAAGCCTAAGGCAGTGCAGGGGACTGCTCACCCAAAGAATGACCAGTTCGGTTTCAGAGAATTAAATCCCCGGAGCTCCCAGGCCATGCTGGAGGCCCCAGGGCCCTGGGGTGCTAACAGCAGCTGCGACCACACAGCAGAACAGACAAGAGTGTACAGTGCAGATCAGGCTTTGGGTATGTAGCTCCGCCACTCACACCCTGCACGTGCTGCTGCGTGTGGCCCCACCTCTGCTAGCTCAATGATTTCCCACTGTGGCTTCTTTCTCAGCATGATGTGAACAAACTGCAAGTCCTTCAGAAAGAAATACTGCAAGTACTACTTCTCCCACTCCTCTTTTACTGCCTTCTTACCACAAAGGCAAAAGTCCTTTTATAACACAAGAGCTTATCTTATCAACTTTGCTCACCAGCCCCACAAAGCTGAAAGTTCAGCAGGGCCCAAATGCAGGTCCAGCCTATGCCATAGGTGACATGCATGCAGGCTGGAAAAAAAAGAGAACTAAATCTTCCTGTGTCCCCCACCTTGTAAACAATTACTGGTACTTCACGCACATGATTACACCTAAGGACTTCTTTCAGGGAGTTCTTGGTATTGCTGAACCCTCTTGTTTTAAACTTTCCTCAAGCACTGCATCGTTTCAGAACTAGCACTCCACACTGCTCCCTCCAAGCACACATCTTTCCCCATCCAGGGCAAGTTTTTGTTAGAACTTAGGGGACAACTTTGTAAGCGAAGAGCTGTAGAAGAGTTAGTGTAGGCTAATATAACATAAACTAAGGCCACATGCAGACCAGAAAAGACATAGCTGCTTTTATATGCCATGTCAGTGGCCATGGGTGTCCCAGTGAGCGGCTGTCTGATCCCAGCTATGGAAGAGGTAACTCTGGGAGCAAGGAGTGCCCTTCCAGACCCGTGCGCTACCCAGGAAGTGATCCACCATCACTGTTCGGTGTAAAGTGCATCTTCCCTGGACTGCCATGTCATAACATTTTTCTATGTGTGAAAATAGTTTCGATTTCAGTAACTTAGCACCGAAGTGATTCTGCACATCAAAGACTGTCTAATGAAACAGGAAACGGAACAAAAACCTGCTCTAAGGTAGCTCGTGTGCAAGGACCGAGAGCATCCAGCATGAATGACTGCATTACATGTTTCCTCCACTTGCCTTTGTTTGTTCCCTCTTGAAGTTTACAATGTGCCAGCATTTAGCAACTATTTTTTTAAGCTGCTTCTGAGTTTATGCAGCAGATCACTCACTGCTGAAACTTCCTGCCACTCCCAGCACTGGCAGAAAGGCAAATGAAGGCGGGAGTCACATACCGTCTGATGCTGGCCAGGCCCTGCTTCCATGGCTGCCTCCTGCAGCTGCCAGCAGGGAGGCTGCTGTGCCGAGCAGGCTGCTGGCACCTCCATCACTGAGCAAAGGGAGAGAAGCTGCACACAAGCATGGCACTGCCAGCCAGGCAAAGGAAGGGACTGTCCTGCTCTGCTCTGTGCAGCCTCACCTCCAGCATTGGGTGCAGGTTTGGATGCAACAACATAAGAAGGACGTAAAACTATGAGAGAGTGTCCCAAGGAGGGCTGCAAAGATGAAAGGTCCGTAGGGCAAGGTGTGTGAGGAACGGCTGAGGGCAGAGGAGCTGAGGGGAGGCCTCATGGCAGCTGCAGCTTCTCACAGGGAGCGGAGGGGCAGCGCTGAGCTCTGCTCTCTGTGACAGCGACAGGGCCCGAGAGGATGGCATGGAGCTGTGTCAGGGGAGGGGCAGCTGGGGGTTAGGAACAGGTTCTGCACCAGAGGGTGGTGGGCATGGAACAGGCTGTCCAGGGCATTGGGCACAGCCCCAGGCTGCTGGATTTTAAGACACATTTGGACAATGTTCTCAGTTATATGGTCTGAGTTTTGGGTTGTCCCATGTGGCGTCAGGAGCTGGACTCACTCTATGATCCTTATAGGTCCCTTCAACTTTGGAATATTCTATGAAACTGTGATTCTATGACAACTCATCTTTGTTACAAGAGGCCTCCTTCCCCCTCCACCTCAGTGCAGTCATTCTGACCAAGACTAGGTGAGCTTTGCATGACAAGGGGCACTGCTCTAACTTCACCACAATTTTTTTTTTTTAACACTTGAATTGCAAAGCTGCTCTTCTAAATCACCACTCCCCTTGCAGCCTTATGTCCGTCCCTACCCTTGGCATCATATCAGGGCCAAAGCAGTGCAAGCTGCAGCGTCGTGGTGTGTGTGCACTTTTTTGCTTGCAAGTCTCACATGGCTGTGGAACATCTGTGGAAGACCTTCAGTACCTCCATCTGTAACTCAGCTGGACAGCTCAGGGCTCACCCTGCAGCTGCACTTTCACAAAGCGTTGGCCTAGTTTTCTAAAGGGTCATGGAGAAGGATTAATCAGCTGTTTCTGTTAAAAACATAGTGTCATAGAAGGATGTTTAAAAAACTAGCAGCTTATGCCACCAATACTTTTTTTAACCTCAGTGGCATGGACTGCACGCAGCGTTGCCAGAATACTGGTTTAGTCAATTTCACCATTTGAAAAATGGGGCAGTGCTGAGAGAAAAGGGCAATTTTAGAACATTTTAGCCCATCAGAAACCATTCTGCCATAGGCACTAGGCATATAGGCTCCATCACATGGAGACCTCACTGCCCAGTACTCCCCAGGCAGCCCAACACATGAGCAGGGCGGGCTCCCAACAGCAGGGCCTGGCTCTCATAAGGAGCTCCTGAGAGTAAGCTGGAATCCGACATCCCACAGTTAAGGGCCCATCCTCAGTTACCTGAGAATACTTCAGTGCCAGGCTTGAGGTACTCATGGAGCCCCACGCCTATAGTAGGGTGTAAAGGGAGTGCCTGTGTTACCCTATGTATCCTACTGACTGCTGTGAGCAGAGGCTCAAAGACAACACAAGTATTTGTTGGTTTTCCTTTCAGAATGGAAGCTTTTTGCCGAGCTCTCCAGCACAGACCTGCCTTCAGCATGGCCTCATACACATGGCTCCACAGCACAGCAGCCAGTGGCCACAGCGAGATGTGAGCAGGCCCCAGGCCCCACTGCAGGACACAGGCAGAAGCACAGCCCTGCTGCTGCCATGGAGCTAGGGCCCATGCACTCCAGGTTCGGGCTGCATTACACAGACCCCACGCTGCCACCACCCTCCTGCCATGGTGTTGTATGCCACAAGCATGTGCTACGCCCCTGCCAGCACCACAGCTGCTGGAACACAGGCACCTCTCCTCCTGTAAACAAGTCCTTATAAGCTGTGAAGTTACTCAATACAACAGATGGTTCAGCCCTCCCATGCCGACAAGATACAGCTGTGCTTTCCTTGCACTGATGCTAGTAAGTTACCAGACTTTTTCAGGGAAATAAGTGGAAATTTAAGTTTTTTTGTAAGAGTAGTGATGTTCTAGGTAAACAAAAATTATCTTCACATCAAAATAAATCTCCCTTTTAAGAATAACCACTGCTAAGATAAACTGAAGGAAGTTTTCCCTCGTGGATGAACCCAGGCTGAACAAAGCCTTATGCAAATGAAGGCCTGCCCTGCCATGAACAGGGCAAATATTTAAGACTCATGTATCACATTTCTGAACTAAATGTACCTCGACGGTACTTAATGGTGGAAGCTTTACGTTTCTGTACCTGAAAACATAGGGAGCAGTTAGTGCTGAGTACCTTAAAGCAGCATTCCTCATTTAGGAGTATTTTCAGCTGAAATGTACTCCTGCTTCCAATTGTAAGCCACTTAAAGCCCTTCCTCTCCATTGTGGCATTAACACCGTATGTTGAACAGAGAACAAAACAGCCCAGACTTTTGCATTAAAATACAAACTTTACAAGCACATAGTAAGTGTAGGCTCTTATATTTCAGTTTAAGACTATATAATTTTATAGAGTACCAAAATAAGCAAAGGATCAGCACTCCATACAAAGTGTTAGGTTCTTAAGAGGAAGGTAGAAGGGAGATGGAATTTAATTACACTAAGATTTTCTTTGCAAATCTAAAGAAAATTCCATTTCAGCAAAAACAGTTGGGTTTGTATTTCCCGTATTTCTAGTTCATTAAATAATGTTTCTTTAAAGACAACTTACATTGTTCTTGTTCAAAGTAAAGGGATGATTTAAAGCAGTATTAACAAGGAGGTGGTGCTATTAGTTTTTAATGTCAATATGCAATGTCATCTGCTATAAAGGCTAGAAGAGCAACACAACTTTATCGTTACTTTCAAGGACTATTAGAAATTGACTAACATTTGAGGAAAGCTTCAAGCACACTACACTGCCTCTAGGTCTACGCTGCTGCTGGTAAGCCTCTGCAGTCTGTACACTGCCAATAGGAACTCGGCACACAAATTCCAACTCCCAGCTGCTGGCAGCAATGTTTTCACATGTACAACTGTCAGGCCAACAGTTACGTTTCTTCCCTGCCTCACGGCATTAAGATGCAGAAAGTTATTAGCTAACATTATCACTACAGTTTTACAAAAGCGAAGTCTGAACAAAACAGCAGTTAAAGCGCTCTGTGTAACTCCAGGATTAATTCTGTGACAAGTCTCCTTCCCTATTTCCTGCGGTTTCCTCCCCTACTCCTTCCCTAGTTTCTATTTTACAATAAATAGATTAAGTGGATTTACATGATGCAAGTGAAACTCAAAAGACTTTTGCCCTACACATGTAACCATGTTAAACTGTGAGATCATACACGTGATACACCTCTAACAGAGCAACCACTGGTTTAGATTATTAAAGAAACTTTTTAAAGAAACACAAGTATTTCAGCATGTACATAGTAATGAGTTCAGAACTGTCCAACATCGTCACTTCATACATTCTCTTCCTCTTTATAGCCTTAAAGGGATTTTAGACCTTGATGGCAACAATCCCAAAACAAAGAGTAAAATGAATTTATTTTATTGCAAACAAACGTCTAGAGTTAAATTTCTCCACCCACTTTCTTTAAGGAGAAAAGGAATCAGCAGGCTAG
Source organism: Numida meleagris (assembly GCF_002078875.1). Lineage (NCBI taxonomy): Eukaryota > Metazoa > Chordata > Aves > Galliformes > Numididae > Numida > Numida meleagris. The sequence goes on along the minus strand of NC_034411.1, from coordinate 34,784,703 downwards.
GGAGATACACCCATTTGAGAATCGACATGATTAAAAATTAGATATAAAATGGGTGACTCACAGTTTCATTAGCTTACAAAATGGTGGAGTAACTACTACAAGCACACTAGGTATACAGTATTTTGTGGGGAAGTTATACAGACACACAGCTAACTTCATATAGATCCCATTAGACAACTGGATTTACAACAAGTTTTGTTTAATAAGAAATGGGCAAAGCCAGCTTCTTTTCAGAATCAAAATGCAGAACAAATGGAAAAGAAATTATGGTGGTGTACCTTCACAAGTTTGAGCCTCCACAAGTAATGCAACCAAGTTTTACAACTTTAAGAGCTCCCACACACACTCCACCTTCACTATTTAGCTCCAGGTTTCCTCTTCACCCCCATCTTATTGAGTTCCAAATGTTACAAAAAAAGTCCTAGTTTATTGCCAGAAACTTTTACCTCCCCCTTCCCTCCTCCCCACCCAAAAGCTTTATAGAGAGGATGGAGTGTAACAGGGAGCTTTACATTATATTCATGAGGGCTACGAAGGAGCCTCCACACGAATCTGGTTGCTCACATTTTGATCGTATTGTGACATGACTCACGACTGTTTCTTAGAAATTGGGGTAAATGGGGAAAAAAGGAGAAAATTCTTTAATAAAAAGACACCAGGTACAAAGCAACGTTTTACTTTTGTTGTGGTAAAAAAAAAAGTCACATTTTACAGATAAAATGTAGAACCCTGAAATACTGACACATTCTCTTATCGTGCACAATGCTGAGGTTCTCTTACGAATCACTTTAAAACTGCAATTAAAAATGTACAAAAAAAAGAAAAGAAAAAAATCAACCCACAAAGCTTCTAAAAAAGGAACCCGCAGGCACTTCCTCTTGTGGAATGTTTAAAAAGTTAGCCTACTAAAGAAAACAGTCGACTTCTTGTGAAGGTTTGGGAGAAATATGTATCAGTTCATTTATTTGGGTATTCAATAATATCCTTGGTGATAATGCTGACTCCATGGCTTCTGACCCCAGAATTGCTGCAATAAATGGATAAATAGTTAATGTGTTATCACATAATACACCTCTTACAAAAAGAGTCTTTAAACAGATACCTAACTTCTCCAGGAACTTAAGATTAAAGTCCTCTCAAACAGCAGCAAATTCCAAAACCACCGGAGGCGGTTAAATTCACTTCACGGTAGTAATACAGAGCCAAATACTTCATACCATTAAGACTGATAAGCCATAGCTGATACTTTATATATAAAGCCAGATTAAGCTTTGCAGAGAAAACTATTTATATTATCACTTGGTATTAAAAGATTCTGCTATCCAGCTTTGATTACACATTTACTTCCAAGCATTCTGAAATACTCCATGGTCAAATTAAGAGGAAAAAGTTTACTTATTACTACTTACACCCTGCTGCCACTGGTTGTAGCCCTGAGATTGGTTTTTGTAGCCACGATTATTCCCCCTTCCTCTGAAGTTCTGCAAGAGGACAACAGTTTTGAGCTACTTCATCCGTGCAGACTTTTCAGAAATATGGCAACACCGATCCTACTGTCACCAAAACATCACATGCTATATCTAATCTTTCAAATACCAGCTATCAGGTCTGGGCTAAGACATAAAAGTGTAATACCGAAAGCCCACTCCAAGCAACTGTTTCTTAAAACTCGGCTGTTTAGTTCTGGTGGCTTTAGCCCAGGCTCAGACTACTGTTGCCAGTGGTCTGCAAAGCTGGCTAATCCAGTTTTGACTCACCCCATTTCCAGCTACTAAACTCCACTAGGACAACTAAAAATACTAGAGCTTGCCTATTTTTAGTTAGGAAAGACTGTAGTTGCTACAAGGATGTTATCTGATCGGACAAAAGGATATGGGTCATACAACTTAAAATAGAAGAGTTAGGTCACAAAACTTTAAATAAAAGCTATGGTAGAGTCCTTGATACTGGTAGATAAAATACTGCATTTCCCATTTGTATTAGACAAACCTGAGCCATGTTTATTAGCTTGGGCTCCATCTGCTGGCTCTTCAGTAGTCAAAATTATGTTTTCAAGTACTTCCACTGATACTGCATCAGTTTAAGACTGAGGCTAGCGTGTCTTTGATAGTTTGATACAAGATGTCAAAACAAAGACTCTCGCTGGAGCTATTTTCAGAAAATTCTCTAAATGCTTCTTGCTTTTCCTTCAACAAAGAAACACTCTGACCTTAAGGTCAAACAATGGTTACTGATATTGCAGGTCAGAGGGCATGGGGGAATGAAACAAGTTGTTATGCACATTGAATTTACAGGAATACTTTCATCTGTACAGCCGCTCTTATACAGACTTTTGCAACACCTTGTGCAGTATCAAACACAGCGCCCAGCTCTAGTTAAACACAAGAGTGCTGGACTATACACCAAACTTCAGCATGAACTGAAGAAGGCAACTCTACCGCCTGTCACAGAATCTTAGAACTATGAACTGCTACAATGGAACAGAAACCCTAAAAATCTGCAGCTTTACAGGACTAAGCATCTTACTAGGAAACCACTGCATCAGTGTTAGCTCTTCTTACAGCTCTAGGCACATAACTTAGCTAGAAAGTTGTATCTTTTGCTATGGAATTAAGCGTACCAAGCTTGCCACTATCTACAGCTAACAAGTCTTTCAACAGCAGAACACTATCGAGAGCGCTGCATATCAACTAGGAACTCTCCCATCAAAAGCATTACCTGGTTGTAGTTTCCCCTGTTGGGCATTCCACCTCTGTTATAGTTTCCTCTGTTTGAGTAGCCACCTCTGCTAGGAAAGACAGGGCCACGAGGATAAGGATAGCCAATGGCACCACTGCTGCCGCCGCCACCGCCACCTCCTCCACCACCACGCTGAGGCATATTGCCTCCCCTCCTGTTGTATCCACCTCGATTGCCTGGGACTGCAGAGAAAAGTTTGCTTGATTCAAGTAATTGTTAGGCCTTAGTATTTCTTACATAGTTACAGTTCAAAATACAGAGTCTTTATGAAGGTGAACAAAACGAGATGCCAAAATTCACTGAAAAAGTTTCAATACGAAGATTTTAAATTACCATTTTTCCATGATGGCCAAGTGATGTAAGGATACAAAATAGCCTCTTAATATGGTCTTCTACACAAAGAAGCACTCAATCTATAGCAAGAACTTAAACTACGCCTCAAACTACGCGAGCAGCATAATCCAGGATTTTTTGTGATCCTCAGTTTTAAGAAGTCAGAAAATTAGCTTTGCACTTAAGGTCAGGCTATTAAAAACTTACTGGAACAGAAATCAACGTTACTCTCACATAACGGTTGCTATTCAAGTAGGACAAGCTCTTCTTTTTCTTATTTTTGCAAAGCAACTGTTATCTCCAAAATTTAAACACTTATTTTTAGGCTCACCTCCCCCTCTGAAGTTGCCACGCATGTTGAATCCTCCACGCCCCCTCTGCCCTCTATTAAATTGATTTTTATTGCTCTTCTTGTTTTTCTTTGAGCCAGTGTTCTGTTTCTTTTCTGGCGGAAGGGATTTCTTACTTTCTTCTTTATATTGTTCCAAGAGTTTCTGAGCTTCTTCTTTTTGCAACTCTACATAGATTATTTCATCAAAACATTCTGCTACTTCTGGCAGTGTGAAGTTCCCTATAATTGCAAAAACACTGAGTATTCAGCATCTCCATTGAGCTACAATTCAAGCTGTATTTAACCACCTTTCTCTCATTCTTCCTCCCACCCCCAACATTCTCTCAGCATAGGGACAAAATTACGTAATTTGAGCAGTAAAGAAAGGTAAGAGTGACAAAAGAAATAAAAGGGTCTCCATGGAGTTGCCAGTACTGTTCCAAACCTTGAAAGCATTCTGCCTATGTTTTTTTCTTTTATAAGCTTCCACTCAGAACATCAGTTTCTGCCAAATATGTCACTTAAATAGGGCACTTTATGCCAAGACAGCTTTGTGCATCTGCATGAAGCATATCAGCATAAATGAGTAGTGTTAAGGACTGCAGCAGAGGGAACACAATATAGTGTTGTCCTACAAGTTACAATAGTCTTCCAGTTTCGTTTAAGTACAACTCTTTAAGATAACGTGAATTTTTAGATTTCAGGTTTACTTAATCCTTTAAGCAGATATTCAGCATCCTAAAACACAGTATAGGATTATGTTCCATGCCTTTCATTTTGAGAACTGCATGCTCTGGAAGATCTTTTCCCTCCACCTCTGCCTTCTTTTGTGTTCTTTGCTTGTAGTCTTCATCTTTTGGGCAAACAACAACTGCTTTGCGCTGGAAGCCTGCAAACAGGCACATTTTTCTCCTCTGCGCAGCTGCAGACACATTTGTCTGAAAAAAATGCAGTAACTTACTACACGTAGCTGTCATTGTAAGAGTTAAGGAAGTCAACTTATGGTGTATAGACTTCACCTCTACAAGAGCTTGCATTGAAGTTTACAAATAACTGGACATAAAGAAGCTGCATAATGCAAAGTTACGAACGAGCTCATATCAAAGTGTTACACTATTCCTCCCACATCCCACAGAAGTTCAGAAAAGCATCTGTAGTAGCATCTCAACTTTGTGCATTAAGTCAGTAAGCGAAACGACTGCTATTAAAATATAACTTTAATCCCATTTAATTACTGCATTACAGCCTATAACAAAATTCCTTAACAATTTTTTACTGAAGCTTCTACCTGATCCAAAATGAAATTCCGCTTCTTACGAGCTGCGATCTCAATGAATTTTCCAAGACACTGTGGAGCTCGCTGCAACAGTGTGTTAAGTTTCCCAGTGTCTGCCATCTGCCGCTTAAAACCTGCAACCTATAGAAATTTGAGTTAAAGCAGACCCAGTACATACAATTGATATTTTGCTTTGATGAATTTATTTTCAACTGGCTTCAGGGATTTCAGTTCAAGGCCACAAAGTTCTGACTCAATTTCTTCATAAACAAAGAATCTATGTGAATTGATACAGCTGAATCTAAGGTACGCTCACTGTATTATTGATTCAAAGCTGCATTTTCTGTCCTGAAGACGGTGACACACAAATGGGTAAACATCAATTACTTATCGATACTTATTACAAAAGGAACTTCAGAATCCGGCGGTGTTGTGCATGAGAAGTAGTTCAGCACGATAAAATCCTTAACGGTCACATTCAGTCAAATAATCACTACGTGTTTCTTAGATTACTCAGGTTGAAGGGAATTCCCTGGCAGCCAAAGACCTTGGATTTACAGCAAGTCTTTAAAAGATCAACTTACCATCATTTTGTCCATAATAGTATTTGTCCCGAGAATGTTGTATTTCCCAGGATTTGCTGCTGCATGTTTAGTTACCCATGTAGTCTTGCCAGCTCCAGGCAATCCAATCATCATCACCACCTATTATGACACATTCCATATTTGAGACAGTAGTTCAGATTTTCTTTAAGCAGCAACTTGCCTAGCAAACCTAATGGAAATCTAGTATGGAGTCATAAGCTACTCAGTACTAAAGTCACCAAACAAAAAGGTGAATTTTCCATAAGAACTTAAAATCCAACCCTTCTGTTCATCTCTGCCTCAAAGACTTTTGAGATAGAAAACTTACCTCACAATCTTTCTTTTGCTCAGGTCCCTTTGGTCCTCGGACCCTATCTTCCAGGGGGACCTTCTGGATGAAGGTATACTCTTCAGGTACAGGAAAGTAAGGTTCATCCTTCTGACCAAAGTTGAACTCAACTGCACAGTTATGGCAGAGAACGTGCGGGAAGAGAGGGCGCCCATCAAGAACTTCCTTACTGATTTTGAATGCAACACCAAGCTCTTGTCCGTTCTTGGAATACGAGAGTTCCACTTCATCACCATCAAAATTCTGTTTTACAGACAAAGCATTAGTTTGTGTCAAAACACTCACATTCCATTGTTAACATGCATTAATAATTACACTACACTAGCTGTATTTATTTAGCTTCTATAATGTCGTTATATCACGATGTAAATCCTTAAATTGAGAGACAGTCTTTAAATGTCAATGATCTTAAGACGCGATTATTTCTTTTGAAGCCTCGGAAAACAAGAAAAACACTGACAGCAACCACTGCTGATTATAAATGCTACTTCTACCTCCTCAGTACGTTAAACAATTTGTCTTGCTCCAAGATTTTCCGGATTTGGTCTACTGCTTCTCACATCAAAGCAGCCTGAAAATTAAAGGATGTTTTTTTCTCAAGAGAGTATTTAAGAGAAAACTTACAGCAAAACATCCAATCACATCATTTTCATCAAACTTCTCACCAAAGTCTTCAGTCTCACAATTGCATGTCTTTATTCCTTTTAGAGAATATCCATAAGAAAATTCTTCTTCACCTGAAGAAGAAATTTAAACTTATTAAAAATACGTATTTTCATCTAGCTGTTCAGAAACACAATCACTTTACAATTACTTAAGTCAACTGCTGTTCAGAATGTTTTCATTGATGCCAAAACAAGCTATCACCCCCAAAATACCTACAGCTGTTTCTTGCATTTAAGAATTCAATACTCTCATTTAAAATTGAACAGCAGTGTTTCCCTCACGCTAGTCTTAAAAGCTTTATGCTACTGGTTCCAGATTCTTGGTGACAAAAAGCTGAACTGCTAGCTAAGGACACGAGTAAGTATTTTTAAACTCTGAAGACCTGTTTGTGCATCAGTATACCTGTAATGCAGTTAGTCAGAAAGGCGTTTCTGAATTAAGTCTCCAGTAGCACTTACCCCTCCCCATTTTAAAGGGAGTTTAGCAGACATTCAGCCTATGCGACAGCTGAGGATGAAGCTGCAAGGAACAAGCTAACAGCAAATGTCAAACACAAGAACTCAGATGGTATTTAAGTACTAGAAAGTTGCTGATATCAGAACGTCCCTATTCATACACATATTCCACAGACATATCTCATCAGTAGCTATTAGTTAAAAATACTATAATTATCTGTCCCCATTTATCTACTGAATTTGTTTGTTGTTCTACCTACTTTTAGAACTAAGATTTCTAGCCCCCCCCACACCAAGAGAATGGTGATGCAGTTATCTACAAATTTTTCTTCCCTGAGTAAGCCTTATAACATAAATAATAAAAGTCACCTTGCTATTTATGACACTACACATAAGGAAGAAATCCTTAGAAACCGTCAAGTTTTAAGGAATGTTTTCCACAACCCACATGGAAAGAATTAATCCTCAAATCACATACTCCTAAAAATCCTGAATGATTAACCTTGTTTGGTCCCAGTAATCAGTTCCCACAATGTTCAGTGAATAATTCAAGACCCCTTTTCAAAACACATGGACTACCATCACTAAGCTTTACAGCCATCTTTCTCTTAGCCAGACAGAAAAACTTCTACCACACAAACAATACGTCACACAGTATGAAATAAATATTTGAGGTCTTACCAAGCAACATTCCACTTGTATTCAGCGACCAGCCAACTCGCACCTCATGTATATCAATGTCTTTTGTGTACAGGTGTTTAACAGGAATCTTTTCTGTAACCTATTTTTAAATTATTCATTAAAAGTTATGCCGTGTTTTTTAAGACTCCAAAAGGAAAAAAACAACGGTAACATCCAGAACCTTTATTCTCTGGTTACATCTTTACAAGTCTGAATAACAATTTTTTGCTTAAACACAAGACTTAAGCATGTCTGTGAAATCACAAAGCAGTCACTAATGTTCAAATCTCTTGACTGATAGAGATCCAAGATATCATATACCTATGCAGCACTTAATCATAGCACTCTCTTGGTAGCCAAAAACCTCAACCCTCTTGACACTATATTAAAATTACAGCCTACGAGGAATATATCTCTATCAATTAAAAACTCTGCTACAACTTTGGGATTAACAGCAAATTACTTTGCCCATAAAGCGTGGTATTAGACAAAAATACAGTTCTAGGCAGACCTGGGGAAATACTAGACCCATCCTTTTTCTAAAGAAAGCAGAGTTCCTGGGCAAATTGCCAACTATCAAACAATATAACCAGATTCAAAAATCCCACCCAAGAGCACTGCAAGCTGTAGGCAACCAGCTGTTCTAATTGCTTTGTATAAAATTTCACCAAATTGAAGTGTGGAAAAAAAATTGTATGGCCATCATACAACCAGTTTCCACAAATATTTGAGTCACCTGACCAAGGAAAAGTTTAAAAAGTAACAGGACAATAAATACTATGTTTCATGTTATTGTCCTCCCAAAGTTACAGTCACCAACTAACGGGATCACTAGATTTGGAAATACAGGGAGGACAGAATAAGTGCATATCCACACACGATAAGCAAATAAGGCTTTAATGCTGCTAAAAATAAAAATATTTGACTTTGTGACTCCTGATTTTCTTCCCACACAAGTGGGAGGAATCTGTTTATTGTAAGGCTGATAGCTCTTTTTTCCATTCCAACCCCGTAGGGGAACTCCCGCATTCTAAATTCAAGAGCTCAGCTAGATACTCACATTTGTTGTGTACACAAGGCCAAGTCATTCAGGTTGGAAGGGACCTCTGGAGGTCAGCTACCCAACTCCCTGAGTATTTTGTTTTTGTTGTTATTTTGGGTAAATCCAACCTTTTTGTAATCTCCATGAAGTACACACAAACAAGCTCCTGACTATTATTCTAATTCCTTACATTTTGGTGCATGAAGTGCCAAGTAAAATTCTTGGCTCAAAACTACAACAGGAAGTTATATGCTGATGTCAAATGCAACTTTTTAAAATTAAGTTCTTAAAAAGAGGAAGGAATTTCGCAAATTAAGACATCTTTCATTGAGAACCATTTTTCAGCCTTATTACAGAATGCTTTCTTTAAGCTCCCAAGATGTTTCCACCTAAAATAGTTGCAAATAAGTAAAAACAAGACTGAAATAAAGAGAAGTATAAACAGTGTAATACTTAGCTACCCAAAACAGCCTCCCACAAAAACTAAAGTCTTACCTTCATCTCAAAGCAGACTTTGCCTTTAGAAACTCCATAGGAAGCTCTCCCCCCAGCCCAAAGGAAAGCAAAGCTTTCCATGGTCAGTGAGGAAGCACTAAACCGGTCTCTTGAGATTTTAAAATGCAGGTCACAGTTATCTGTTAACAGAAATCATTGCTTACTTCATTAAAAAAAAAAACAAAAACCAAACAACAAAAACCAACAACGCACAACTTTCCAACTGCATGCATTAGAAGTGATTTCAGTTGTCCAAGGTGATTTTACAACAAACAGCTGCCATTTGGCAAATGCTAACCATCTTCTTTCAGGAACAGAACTGAATACATGCTGAAAACCTGAGGAAAATGTAACTAACAACGAATATGATCTGCAAGGTGCCACCTTCCACTATTAAGTTCCCTGTTTTTTTTTTCCTAATCTACATGAACACTTGACTTCCATCTCACCTATTTCAACCTTTTTGTCAATTATCTGATGCAGGATATCTGAAATATCCACGATGCTCTTTGAGCTACTTGCTAGATGCCTTTTTGTAAAGCCTTATCCCTCATGCCCAAAAGCAGTAAGTGCAAACATGGGTATTTTTGTTTAAGTACTGAAAGTAGAACCATCTTCAGCAGATATACAGTCCTTCAGCAAGTCCAATTAGATTAAGCCAATAAAATAAAGTCAGTTAAGTGCAGATAAGCACATAGCACATGATAAGCGAGCTCACTGTGTAAAAAAAAAACAACAAAAAACACAAAACAACCATGATCTGCAGTATGAACTCAACTATCATTGTAAGAGAACCCTAGGAACCTTAAATGGAACAACTGTTATAGAGACATCTTCAGGGCTGCAGCACTGTAATGTTTCAAATTTATTTTCCAGTAGCTTTCAAAATGACAATGAAAAGTGGAAAGGTGAGATGCAGGATATGGCACTTGAATTCCCCAGAGTAAGGAATCCACAGAAGAAACTCGGAACCTATTTGACAGTTACTGGAAAGGTGTAAAGTTGGCAACCAGAGTACCTTCCACCCTAGAATAAAGCCTGCATGTTGCCCAAGCACACTAAATTGCCCTGTCCTAGTGGTAATTCTCCAGCACAAGACTTTGTTTGCACAAAGCCATCTGCAGCTACAGTTATGACTTCAGTATTCCCATTAATACTTGCAATTGTTGCAGTCAGGAAAACCAAACAAAAGTGATACGCAGAATAAATAAGTGTAAGTTACTTTTAAAGCAACACATGAGGAAAGAATTTCTAGTCACAACGCTCTTCTAAGACACAAGTTTAAAAAAAAAAAAAAGCACTTAAGAACATTAAACCTCTTATATGTCCGGATTGTCACAGTTGAGAAAGAGAGTCAAGTTGTTACACAATTTACTCATTAAAGCTGTGATTGATTTGGTGCTCCCAACAGCCTGCTGACACTTCCAGTTACAGTTTGTCTGGCAAGAGAACTTCCTACTAGATACAATAATTGCAAGTAGTCAGTTACTGGGAGAGTTAAGGGCTCCCATGAAGATGGCTACTCACCAAGTTAGCAGCTAGAAGATAATGGCATATTCAGCAATATACGTGGCTGTAAACTAATGCCTCCTTCCATTTCAAAACATTTCTCAGGAAGAGAAAACCTGAAACTACTAGCAAATATGCCAAATGAAGCCAAAACTTAAGGTCTCTTTTCATGGCATTTTAAGAATCCAACAAGTTAATGCATTACCTGAAGTTTTTAATTCTGCAGTAACTTATACTTACCCTCAAGAACACAAGTTTTTACCCTGGTCAAGGTATATCACAGTAGTACTTACACAAACCACCTGCACACCACCTCCAATTCTCAAGATTACACGAATGGGTCAATTTTTTTTTTCCAGAAGACTTAAGCTGATTATTAAATTTATCAGAAAGCAGCAAAAGAAACCCCAAACTAGCTGATACACAAATAAGACTTCAGCGAGTTACACAGGAAACTCACTCCACACACTTTACTACCATAACTATCTACTATTAGTACTTCAAGTGAGAAGTTGATGTGCTACATTATCAATTTCTCAAGTTGTTTCAAGCATCATCTACATGCACTGAACACTCAGCTCTTCCATAGGCAAGACTAGTATTTCAGTTAAGATTCCTTCAGCAGATTGTACGATAGTATGCCACAGACTTCCTGGTAAAAATTTAGCTGAATATTGCTAATATGAAGACCCATACACCCTTTTGTACCCTAAAAAGGAAGGAAGAAACATTTCTAGGTTGCTTGGTAATGTAAGTCACCAAACATTTTACCTCACATTTCTGAAAACTGAGATTTCTAAGATTAAAGACAGTACCGTATCTTTGCATACCAAAGGAAAGCACGGGTACTCACAGGTATCAAGACACACCACTGTGTCATCAAAGTGTTCATCTTCTTCTTCAACGGGTGGTTGAGGGGACTTGGCCCTAAGAAAAAGGAAAAAAAAAAAAAAAAAAAGCAAAGACTGAAGCCAGGCATACTTGCAGTGCAAGAGGAAACATTTTTTAGAGTAAGCCCATCTTACCTCTCCTCATTCATAAAATGGTGCCCAGCATCGAAAGCTTATTTACCTGCTGTACTTATTTTCTTCAATGTATTCAAAATATCCACGGCCATGGTCTTCACGCGGTCTCTTGACACCCCTCTTTTTCTCACCGGGTTTTTGTTCTGTTTTGCCATCTCCTGGAATAGAATTAATCATTTCAACACCACCAAGGAACTCTTTAGTTGGAAATAAAACGTAATAACGACGCTTCCATCTTCGGAAACCACAAGAACACCGATGGCAAAACAATAGCAGCCCACGGAAAAACCCCCTTTTTTGCTATAATAATCGTAACATCATTTCAAGTTTTCACTAGGGACTCAAAACCCATCTGCTAAACCATCCCGAACCGCGACGGACGCGACTACCGATGCACCGCGAGGCCGAGCGAAAGCCCGGCCCGCTCCCGAGCGCTGCGCAGAGCAGCGGACACAAAGCAGCGCGGCGCCGCCCGGCCCGCACCCCGCCGCCTCCAGGCCGCTCGCAGGGGCACGGCGCGCCGAGCACGACGGCGCCGCCTCTCGGCCGCCGTGCGCGGCGGGAGCTCCGCGCGGGGCGGCCCGGACGCCTGCGGGGCAGGGATTCCGCCTCCGCCCGCCTCCATTGTACCAAGCCTTCCCAGCGCCATCCCGCGGAGCCTCGACCGGAAGTGACGTCACGCCGCCCAGCGCTCCTCAGCACAATACAGCGCGCCCCAGCGGCCCCTCGGCGCCCGCCCCTCCCCCCGCCGGTCCCTTCCCCGCGCCCGCCCCTCCTTCCCCCGCCCCGCGCACGGCCCCGCTCCCCAGACCCCCGCCCCCCGCGGGGCGCCGGGCCCGGCGCGGCCTCGAGGGGACCACGCGGCGCAGAGCGGGGGCGGTGGAAGCCCCCCCGACCCCGCCTCGCCCTCTCCCTCGGGGGGGGCGCCCACTCGCGCCCCGGAAACCGCCCTGCCGCCCGTTGCCCCGCTCCTCGCGGCGGGGGGGGATTAACGGCTCCCTCCCCCCTTCCCGCCGCGCACACTCACCCCCGGCCGCCTGGGCCCCGGGGCGGCCTCCGCCGCCGCCGCCTTCCGCTTTCTTCTGCTGCTGCTGCTGCTTGGCGGGGCCACCCGGGCCGGCGGAGGCAGCCGCCGCGGGCCCCGAGGCGCCGGCAGCGCTCTTGCCCGGGGCCTCCTTGGTAGCGGCGCGCGGCGCGAGGAGCGGCGGGGGCTGCTGCTGCTGCTGGGGCGGCTGCTGGGCCTGGGGCGGCTGCTCCCCGTGCCCGTTGGCGTCCCCAGCCGCGGCCTCCTCCTCGTCGGCCAACTCGTCCTCCCCCTCCTGGAAGCCCTGGTCGTCTCCGTTCTCGTCCTCCTCCTCCTCCTCTTCCTCCTCCTCGCCGCCCGCCTCCTCTTCCATCGGGCCGCCCCCGGCCCCCGCCCGCTCGCCGTTCTCTTCGCCCAGCTCCATGGCGTCGCCATCGGCGGCCTCCAGCCCTTCCTCGTCGTCGTCCTCCGCCGCCGAAGCTGCGGCCTGGTCGAGGCCTCCCCCCTGGCGGAGCTGCGCGGCGCCGCCGCCGCTCTCGGCCGCCTCCCCCTCCATGCTGCCGTTGCCAGGCTCAGCCGCGCTGCTGGCGGGCCCCCCCCCGCCGGCCTCCTGGTCCAGCGCGGCCTGGAGCCGCTCCATCAGGTCGGCCTTGAGGCCCTTGTCGGAGAGGCGCCGCTTTTTCAACTCCTCCTTCAGCTCCGACACCTTCAGCTTCTTCACGTTGACGGGCGAGCAGCTCATGGCGGCGGCGGCTCGATCCCTGGGCGGCGCGCGGGCGGCTCTGGGCTCGGGCGGGCGGCGGCGGCGGCTCTGAGTCGAGGCCCCGGCGGGAGGCGGTGGGCGGGTGGCGCGGCTGGTTCGTGCGGCTGCGGCAGCTGCAGAGCGGACCCGCCTGGCGCCAAATCCTTTCACCGAGCTCGCGAGGGAGACGCGCCTCGCGGGGCCGAGCACGCAGCACTGCCCGCCCCGCCCCCGCGCACGTAGTCCCTCCTCCCCCCCCCCGCTACCGTAACGGCCGCCCGCGCGCGCCCATACCGTAAATACCCGTCCGAACGCGGCGCGCCTCGCGGCCCCCGCCGCCCTGAGGCGCGTGGCGGCTCCGCCGGGCCCGGCCGAGCCCGGACTCGCGGCGCTGCCGGGGGACTAGCGCCCCTCGCCCCGCTCTGCGCCCGTAGTTGCGCCATGTTGGGCAGGATGCAGCGGAAAGCGGCCGCACGCGCGGCTCGGGCCCGGCCCCGGTGCACCGCGCTGCCGCCTTAACCCGACCGGGCTGCAGGGCCTGCTTCGGGGCGGGTTGAAGGCCCCAGCCCGGCTAGAGGCGCCCTGCGCCTGCCCGCAGGCCGCCACACGGTAGTGCTGCCCGCTCCCCTCGCGCTCAGGCCTCGTCTAACAGCTCGCCGCATCGAGGGTTCGACAGCAAAGATTGCGCCTCGAAATGCTGCCCACAACGTGCCGAAAAGTTACATAAGGACAGAAATAGAGCCAGGCATCCATCCCTCTACGGGCTGCAGCAGTAAGAGGCACACATTGACCTGATCTTTAGATGATGCTTTCAGCAAGCCACAGGGCCAACAAAGGCACTTCAAGTGCATCAGCTCTCCCGCACACAACAAGCACCAGTCTGGAGCTCAGCACAGAGCCGATCAGATAACGAGCTGCAGCTAAACAACTTACATGTTCCCATCTTCCCCTCTGTGTATCACTACTTGGGTCTCTCCTCAGCCACCAAGTTGTACAGTGGGAATTTAATAATTCATTAACATACACAATTTGACCAAAAGTTACTTAAAACAACAATCACCACCACCACACTAGAGAAAGCTACAGATGAATAGAAAGGCAGCACCAATGTGCAATTCTGCTTCCTTAGAGAGGCTGGAGAAAAAGCTAGTTTTCACTTGCATTAAAAAAAAGTTCACAAAGGGGCAAAGCAAACAACTAAAAGTAGTAGGAAGAAGTCCTACTGAAGGCATGCAGGTGCCTTGTACAGGTACAGGTCACATGGCCTTCTGAACCAGAACACATGTTTACTTGCAGCCAGCAAAAGGGAGATGAGGAAGTCTCTCCGTTCTAACTGTAGAAGGAAAGTGCTCTCAAAACACACACGCAGAGCTCTGTTCTCAGTCAGGCTGGATTGATTGCTTTTGGAGGAAACATGACTCACTCTGCAAGGTTAGCTCAACCCAACTACACAAAGTCTTGTTGGAACAGAGACAGGAAGAGTTGCCTCATGCAATATGTCCAGATTATAAGTTTTCCCTAGTATGAATGCAAGATAGAATCTACTATCTCACTCTGCTAGGATAGAGTCTTTCAAGCAGGAGTAGAAAAGGATAGCGTGCATGAATACCAGAAAGATCGGTGCACAATCAAGCTAAACAGATGTAAATCATTACCTTTGTTCCTTTCTTCACAAAAGGGCTATCTAAACCTGCCTGAGGTACTACTACTATAGACTATTCTGCCAAGGCAGGAACAAAAATAAACAGTCTACCTGGTTACTGTTGCAAGATAATGTATTACTGAAACTTTCAGAATACAGAAAGCTGCATTAAATTTAGATGTCATCTGTCTGTCCAACATCCGTGTTTATTTTTCAAACTTTGAATGCAAAAAATATTTAAGAACATACATTGCCAAGTCTTTATGGCTTATTTTATCTTTATCTCAGAGCCTTATGTTGAAACCTTGATCTGGCCCAGCCCTTGTCACATGTTGAGCGATGTTTCTAGAAAACCTCCGCGGGAATGGTCTAAAAATCCCTCTCACCACAGCAAACTTTATGGCTTGGCAGATTCTTTTAAGCTAGTTTTAGATCCTTGAAAAACACCTTAAAGTAGTGCATTGCACACATTCACAGCACCTGTTAAAAAACAGCCTTATTCAAAATCAGAATTGCAGCCCTCACATGTAATCCCATTCCTAAACAATGTCATGTCTGCCTACTTCAGTAACATGCTCATACAGCTTTATACTCCTGTTACCATGGAGAAACAAAACAGCTAACAGCTTTGTGGCACATCAAGAGGTAACTTACCCTAAAGCATTCAAACCTGTACATAAAGGTTCAAGTATAGAAACTAAAAATAATACCAGCCTGAAAAGAGGTGTTTTTGTTGTTTCTAAAGCTAACTCTTTATTAAACCACAAACAAGGCTGAACTTTTTTTAATGTAGATTAATCCATACAATAGTAGTAAAGGTACTATCTAATGACAATTACACTGTCAAACAGTGATCCGAGTGTAGCAGTACCATGTTTTCTGACTAGAGTATGCTGCTACCCATCATTATAAAAGTAAGAAATTTCAGCTGATATTTCAGATGCCAGGTGATTTAGTTGTGGTAAGAAGAGCAAAGTATAAAGCTAAGTACATAAAGTACACAAAACTGAAAAAGATGTGTAACCTTATGACTACCTCTCAATCTAAAATACAAATTAAATTTTTTGCTCTTTAAATATTTGTCTTACACATCTGCCTCCAGATTACCTCTAAGATATCCCTAGAACTCGGAAGGGACATCTGGGCTAAAAAGTTTGCCTCTTCCTTATCCATACTTCAGAGGACTAAAAAAAGTTAAGAGGTTACAATCTCCTCATTATTGGACCCTCTCTTATTTCAGAGAGTAGATCCTTTAACTCAGCATTTTCCAGACATTCACATACCACCTACATCAAAAAAATAGTTTTTGATAATGCAAATTCCTGAAACAAAGTTCTAGGGGAAAGCACTGCTATTTATAAGATAGTGATAGCCATATGAAAAGTGCAATATTAATGCTCATAACCACAAATATTCCCCCATTAGAACTGCCCTTTCTTTGGTCTCAAAATACACGAAAACAAATTCTTCCTTTAAGAGAAAAATGACATTCGCCTATAAATAGCAGATGCAATTCCTTGCACTTTATTTATTTATTATAAAACATTTTCTTTATAATTGTGTTACCTCCTAAGTTTGGAGGGTTAGAAGGTTTTTTTCTCCAAATAATTTTCCCCCTCTCAAGTTCAGTTTGAGATTCTCCCATCCTACAACTCTGTTCTCTAACAGATCAGTTATTCTAATTTCTCTCATTTTTGTTTGTACTTCTTTAGCCATTAATTAGATGTTCTCCTAAGCTCCTCCCTAGTATTCATTCCATTATTTACCCTTGTCTTTCAAAATCCCTCTTCTCCCATTCGCCAAGAGCACTGACAAGGGGATGGCAATCTTCCCAAGGAGTGACAAAAAGAAGAGCAGGCTTTCAAATAGGGTCTGACAATCTCGGGATCCCCACCCATCTGGACTTTTCTACACTCGATTTTAAGAATGCATCACACAGCACCTGTTCCTTGCTGAGAGGAGCTTTGTGTTCCAAGGGATATCTACTGCAGCTGTACCAGCCACTGTGAGGGCCAGTATGTCATCTCCAGGCTGGTCCTACATTGGAGATAATTTCCCACGCAAGCCTACACTGTGCAAATCACACTAGTCTTCAAATAACAATAATTACCAATCAATGATAAAGCAATTTATACCTTTCCTTGCATCTTCAGTATTTCAGGAAGACCTCACACATTTTCCCTTGCATAGCTATGCCTCTTACAGCCTTATTTTGTCCTTATCTGGTCGTTCTTATGCTTCGCCCTACTTCTGACCATCATAATACGCTCCTGGTTTCTTCTGTGTGTCCTCAACCCATCTACCCTCAATTAACGCTGCCTTCAGAGTTCTGCATTCAACACACCATTACTTTAAAGGAGAATATCATTCTCAAAATACTCTGCTGCCTTTTATGATAGCAGGGAGCATGTGGAGCAAGTCTTTCTTTCTCCCTTTTAATCTCCTCTCATGAAATCCTCATTAATCATTATTACAGCCAGCCATAAATTCAGACTTTTTTAAGCACTAATTTGTCACAAGCAGGGTTGCATGATAAAGAATCGGTTTTGATGGTTTCTCAGCCATAAAATCCTAGGCTGTATATAGATACATATCTATAGAGACTACCAGGAGGACAGGAACCTGCTTTGAGAAATACCACTACCAACTTGCCCTGATCTCCTTTTCCTTTGACGTTCACTACCACTGTCAGAATCAGGATGCTGAATTAGACTAGTCTCACCTTGTCCTATCTCTAATCTCTTCATGATATTTTAATACCCAATGAGGTCCGAGTCATCTTGGAAACAAAGAGGACATTTGCCATAATAAGACCTAATAATTGCACAGGAACTAGATCCTTATTTCATACCTAAGGGTGTTTAGTGCCCGATTACAACTAGAGCTAGCAGCATTCAAGGGATTGAAATTGTGGTTTCTGGCATTGGCTTGGTTAGCCAGTTCCTCCTTGGTAGCACCTCTCTTATTACACTTCTGTGTAACGCTCCCTTTCTGCCACAATAGTCTTTGGCCCTCCAGATAGTTTCTCAGTCAAGGTTAAATTGACAAGTACTTTTTAAGAGCCCAATGCAATTTTGTTTCACCTGTGCTAGGTTTAGATGAAGGTCTGTTTATGTTATACTTCAGCAGCCCCACCGAGCAGAATGAGGGGGTACAAAATTTTGCTGGAACCACTGGCTGCCCCTCAGTCTTTCCACACATGTTGGCTCTCCACACTAACCCCTCACAGCATGAATCAAAGAGCAAGAAAAGACTGAAAATGGAAGAGAAGTAGTAGTGATGCAAAACAAGGAATAAGGGTATGTTTGTAATAAATAACAAGGAAGTGCTCCTCAGTGTCAGTAGGAACACTTCGTACTGACTAAAGAAGCTGAATTTCATTGCATAGGTTAACCTCAATGCACGCCTGTCACCCTTCAGAGTTCAAGAACCCACGTGTCCCGCAGAGACAGGAATTTCCCCTTCCCCGTTTTCAGGGAGTAGCTTCTCTTGGTTAAAAAAATAAAATAAAACAGGACACCAGGAGTCTGATAAATAGTTTCTCAATTCTGAGCATTTAAATAAACACACAGCTTCCAAGCCTTGGAAAAAAAGCTGCATCTTCCAACATTAAGAACAGAAGTCATTTTGGCTTTATTTGGAGTCATTCCAAAGCTTACTGACCACACACATACCAAGCATTACATATGAACTAATTCATAAGATACTCAGCTCAGAAAAAGACATCTGCAGTTTTTGAGGGTCTGCTTTTAACCTGCCACGTACAGACATTTACTACAGCGGAGCTATGAATTTGGGAAAATTAGATCAACTAAGCAACTCTGAACAGAGGTCAGACTGTGAAACAGGAGGCAGTTGAGTGTCAGCTCCACTGCGCCTTCCTGCTCACATACCTGAAGAAATTAATGGTCAATGTACGTAATTAAAACTACAGGATCTTAAGCACAACAACCATAAGCGGCACAGTTCAGCTGGCAGCCAACAGACCAACTCTTGC
Organism: Numida meleagris; assembly: GCF_002078875.1. NCBI lineage: Eukaryota > Metazoa > Chordata > Aves > Galliformes > Numididae > Numida > Numida meleagris. Next base: position 34,765,813 of record NC_034411.1, on the reverse strand, counting down.
CTAATGCACTTTTCTGTTCAACCTATTTTTCAAACAGGAAAAAAAAACAAAAGACATTGAACATTCCAGTGACTCTCTTATAGAGTTTTCCTTCCTTTCCTCTCTCCATCCCTTGTGTTATGCATGCTCTACCATAGAAACACTATGCTCTTCACATCTAGTGAATTTTTGTCTTTTAATACAACTTTCTCCTACCCCAAAAGGGGAATCAGCTGAACACCTTTTGTGGCACCTGAGCCCTGTGAGGTGTTAATGTACTCCATTTCCAACATGCCAATTCAGAATTTATTTATTTATTTTTATTTTTTAACAGATGCTGCTGAACAAACCCACATGAAAACCCTAAAACTTAAAAGAATATTGTGTGCTAACAAAGGGTACTACTATAGCCCAACCACATACATTAAATCTGCAACAGGCAAAGAACAGTAAGCAGCCTGTTTTTGAATATTCATTAACCCATTTTAGCAGGCTTTCAATGTCCCAGCAACAGGAAGTTCTATTTTCTTCTTCCTGAAGCTGTTCATTTCTTTGCTTTTAAGTCGTACAACCTCAGGAGACGTATGGGCAGACAGAGGCAGTTCCCCCAGTCTTCTCCCCAGAGGTGTTTCCTACGTAGGAAACTTGCCTGACTGGGAGAGAGAGGGAGAAAAGAAAAAAATGTAAGTTAATAGACACTAAGGAGATTTCTCCTCTCCAGGCACCCATCTGGCATTCCTACAAGGATGATCCTACAAAGCCCTTGAAGTCTGCTGAAGTAGAAAGCACCAGAAATCAACTGGGAAATCACAGAACTACTTTCCCCCAGTGTCTTGGCCTCACATCTCTCCACTTATACCTTCAGAAGCAGCATCCTGAACCCTGGATGCTTGTCTGTTATAGCCCAGAACCAGCCAGCACAAAACAATAGGAAAGAATGCTCAGCATAACTGGTGAAAGATGAAAGCAACCTTCTCCTTTCCACCCTCTCATCTCCCATCACAAATGTATTGACTCAGAAAGCAACATCTTATTATGTATTAGTAAGCAGCACACAAACATCACTGTATTATCTTCAACGCAAGAAGTATAAGGAAGTCAGATATTAGAATTTGTTTTTTAAAAGGATTACCTCAGTTTACCTCATTGAAAAATGCTACCTGGAAAGAAAAGCGAGACTGCTCTCTAACTTACTCCCCCACACCCTCACCCACAAAAAGAAGGATGGCACTGCCCTGACCTTGCTGCTCCTCAGCCATAGCCCACAACAGGCCTGAGCAACACTCCACACCTGGAGGGTAGCCCTGCCACAGGTGTTATAGCCCACAGCCAGGTGGCCCCTCAGCAGTTGCTTTAAAGGAGCAGAGCTGGGAAGGGAAGGAAAAGGGTTTTTTTTTTTTTTTTCTTCTTCTTCTTTTATTTGTTTGTTTCTTTGTTTTTGGTAAAGTAGGTAATCCAATAGTTAACAAGCTCCTGAACTCTTCAGTTAAAATTTTCTGATGTCAATCAGTAAAGTAAAGCAGCTTTTTAAGTAGCATCGGACTGACATCCTTTGTTCAGCACCTTGAATTACCAGTGTTTGCAATTCAAGGCTTTCTATCAGTCAGCTTTTCCTATGTCCTGGGACCCCTGCTACTCCGCTGAGTTCATCACAGGGTCAGGGCCTAAATGAGATTCTGGATTGTATGAGTTGTTTTTTGTACTAAAGAGAACGGAACAGCCTGGCAATTGCTCTGCGAGACACGGCATCTGTGCTTGGTCCTGCTGTCCCTCTCCACTCACCAAGAGCCAAAATTAACACAAAACCAACTAAATACCAAGCAAGGTGAGCACAGCATGCTGGTCATTGCAAGGAATTGCCTTAGCAATCCTATTAGCATAGACAGGACAGTTTCTGCAATAAAATAAGAGCTCGTTGCTAAGTGACAACAACGTGCTTGTCTATCCTAACATATTCAAACTCAAAACTTAAAACTAAAAGGAAAAATAGAAAGAAAAAAAACAGCTCTTGCACCTTCAAAACAGAAAAGAATCTGGATGTCCACAAATAACCTCTCTCTATATATTTTTTAATTGTCATTGTATTTCACATAGAAAAGGTTCAGCTGGTATAGCTACAGACAGCACTGTGAAATTCTAATATACTGACACACAAAAGGCAGTTAAAAGTAATACATAAAAAACCCACATGAAAGTCTTGAAAAAGAAGCAATTACGCAAGGAAATAATTAATGTTATAACTGATCAGCTTTAAATGATACGAATGCCCAGTGTTCAGATGGCAAGTCTTCAGATGAATGCTTAAAATCAGCTGTTTCTCCTAATCCTCTATTTCTCTCAGGGTAGGGAGAAGCTGGACTCATCACAAAAGCCAACAGGTTTTTAACTCCATAGTAACCAGCCCTTGCGACCCCTGTCCAAATTCCTGGGCTAGACAATCCCAGTGCTTGTGCTTAATGCCATGCTTTAGCAACCAGGAATAAATCAGAAACCAGCTTTAGGAAATTTGGTCTATTGTTTATTTGAACAGCCCTTATTATGAGGAGATGTTTCTGTTAGCATTTACTTCTGTTCTTCTTTTGTTCTTTCACTTTTCTTTCCACTCTCTCCCTACTCCCTATTCTTTTTTCACTCTTCACTTCTGGTTCACTGGTTATAACTTTCTCTATATTCCCTCCCCTGTTTGTATTTCAAATACTTTCATATACTTCAAATAATTCAAGTTTATAATAATTCTACAGAATTTCACTTTGCTGAAATGCCTGGCTTGAACCTGGCACACACATGTAGTGGATCACAGAGTGTGGCAGCCCACTTGAATGAAAAAAGTTGTAGATCTCAGACTTCTTCCAAGTTAACAAGGACTGCTTTGGAGAATGATACTCCAGATAAGTTCCAAACTGACAGCCAGAGGGTAAAGTGAAAGTGGGTCTTAATTCTCTTTCCACTTTTTTGGGGAGCTGTAAACAGGTAACATCCACAGAAGACAATTTGGATACACAGAGATGAAAATTGTGTAATGCTGAAAATCGTAGAATCACAGCATCATAGAACCATAGAACCTTGGGTTGAACCATAAGATGCCTTGGGTTGGAAGGGACCTTAAAGGTCATCTAGTTCCACATTTGTAATTATAAAGGAAAAGTATTTTCTTTCACTATTTTCACAGTCTGATGTTTTATCTGAATTGGAAATTGCATTTGATTTCTGTCTTCTTTTCCATTTTTCTTTTCTCCCTTTTCTAAGTCTTTACTGTAGCTGCATCTGCTGAAACTGGGGGTGGAGAGAGGGAGAAGTGTGATTTACACTGGTGGAGCTTGCTGCTGAATTCACTGGTGTTACTTGTGTGAGGTAAAGCTAAGCTTACATACATGCCTCATGGCTAGGACTGAGTATGAGTATATGCCCCAAGACTGGGATTTTGCCATTAGCCATTTAGGTCTGCTGATATTTTCTATCACTCTTCAGGTCTTTTTTCTTTCTTTCTTTCTTTCTGTCTTTTTTTTTTTTTTTTCAAAACGTAAAGCTTCTTTTTATATTATGCTACCAAATACAACTTTTATATCTAATTATCTATATTCAATTTTTCTTTCATTCTTTTGGTTTCTGCTGCTTCTCTGCTCAAGCATTTGACTGCTTTCTCACTTCTGTTCTTCATTTTTGTTCTGTTTTGAAATCCTCTTGTGTAGGTTTCATTCTAATTCTTCTTCTAACAGTTAACTCACAGATCTTTTCTCTTCCCAGTGCATATCATCTCTCTTTCTCAACAGGTAACTTATATTCTCTCTCTCCAGCTTCCAGATATTAGCACATTTATTCTTGATTTTCAAGCGACAATAGAAGTGATTAATTTCATGCAATTCTTTGTGATCACCAAGTTGACAAAAAGGAGCCTTACAAGCAAGGATCATCCCTGAAAACTCATGCTTAACATAAAATTCTCTCTTATCTGCTGCAATCTACCAGATTATTGAAGGAAGTTGTTGGGAGGATGGAGAAAAGAATATGGAGATAACTGTCATAAAAGCAGAACACTTCTTCCCAAAATCAAGAACCACAGTGTTGCTGCTGGTGGCACTGGCTCTTTCCTAACCAGTCATGTCTTATGCAGATCGAAATGCCAGGCTTGGGGCTTTGAGGGATCTGTGAGCTTATCGCGAAGTTTGTTTGTTTTTTTCCCCATTGCAACTTTGATATTACTGAAGATCATCCCTACTGAGAAAAATGAGATGAGTATTTCCTTATTCTAAAGTCTGGAATCAGAGATTCTTTTCTGTGTGTTTCTCATTTCTCAAGTCTATGGGGAAGACAATAGCTCTAGGCTGATAACTTTATGCATTCATATTTTATAACAATGAATGTAAGCTGGAAAGGGATAAAAACAGAGCTCTAAAAACCAGCTTCTTCCTTCTACTGTTGAAGCAAAGTAATGCCACAAAGGCAGAAAACCTCCTGTCGACCTGTCTGGGTCCGTACTATTTACTGAAGAGGCCTTCAGTCACTCTGGAAACCAGATTACTGAAAACATGCTGAACATTTTGGCTGCTAGAGTTGTTTAGGAGAACAAGAGATTCTCAGAGTTCTAAAATTTTAGATCAGAAGAATCATGTGGATCTCCATGGCTACCAGATCAGCCTGAGAGCATCCGGGAAGGTTTCTGGTAGCCATTTTGGAAAGTTTCATATATAAACTGCATAGCCATGCAGGCTTGCCAGTGAGACTCATGCTATTTATATGTGACCATCAGTCAAAAGGGAGGACATGTTACTGCATCGCCTTGCTCTTTCACCTTGTTAAACTTGCTGGTGGCAGGGTTGAAGATCATCAAGATGGCCCATTAGTGTCTTGTGACCTGGCAGTCATGGCTTTGTCTACATCTTTGTGCAATATGCTTCTTTGAAGCAACTACTTCACTGTGGGGAAGTGGAGAAGTGGTGATGCCATCAAAGAGCAAGCACCAAGGATGTGTCTGTTTTCAGAGTCATCTTTAGATCTGTACAGAGGCACAGAGGACACAAAATGATAACCTCTTCAAAAGGCTCAGCACTTGGGTGCACCATCTGCCCTAGATCCTACATTCCTCACACATGCCTCCCTTCACACTATGTGCTCTACGTTTTCTCGTTTCTGTGGCTACAAATTAACCTCAGCTTCACTTCTTGAATAATGAATTTTATTTCTCTACTCGCAAAGAGGGTGGAGAGAGGTACAAATGCTAACAAACGCTACATATTATACAATACACAATGCTAACACTACTTACCCAGCCCACATGCAATAGAAATATATATATATATTAAGGTGAGAAAATGCAATTTTTTTGAGGTTTGATCTTAGTCCTGTAAATAATTACAGATGGAATTCACTTACCTGTATTAGTGTTAGAAAAAGACTCACCCAGGGTCACAGCTGAGGTCTAGTAACAGAGACAGCATTTAATAATTTAACTGACAGATTCTGTCTTGTACAGTAGTACAAGAGCTTATTGTCCCAGCAGCTGCAGTGCTTGAGAAGTGACAAAATGGGATGTGTGATCACTCCTAGGTCACAACTTAGTTGATCAATCTAAAGGATCAACTGTGCTGTGCTTTGTGGAACAGCCAGGGTGAAGTGAAAGAAGGTAGAAGGAGGTGTACCCAGGGCATCCACACCCATTCCTACCTGATTCTTCTAATACAGAGGGAGAGATGGCAGCTGGCAGTGGAAGGTAAGGTTACCAAGCATTGCTTCAACTCAGATCACTGCAGCAAGTTTGGTCTTCAGGCTTCTAGACTTGTGGTTTAGTTTAAGAACTATTGTCCCTCTCAGGTTGCGTGCTTGGCTGAATTAACCTACACTGGCAGTCACTATATCTCTCAAGGTGGTGATGATGTACACAGCAACACCAGTAAAAATTGCTATGTCACAGGACTACGTATAAAACAGAGAAAGTATATGTTCTGATTATATACTTCAGTGAGCAATTCTAAGAAAATAACTTATACTGTAAGTGATACCACTTTTAGCTTTATTTACATTTAACCTATTCCTGATGGTAAGCCATGGTGCTAATGACATCAAACTGGGAAGAGGTCACCAGTCTAGAGTTTACTGATGAGGATCAGTAAACTCAGTTTAAGATGGATTATTAAACTTTCCACTTTGTAAATTTTAGTTAGCAGCTGAACTTAAAATTAAAACTTGTGTGTATATTAGTAGCTCATTTTCACTGTCCTGCATGATCCTAGCCATAACTTCCTTAAGTGAGCAGCTAATTGATCACAGCTATCCTAATGATGCAAATCTTTACATTTTGGAGTAATCATACGCACTGATGGTCACTATGCCTGTTCAGGAGCAGTGGCTTAGGCAGTTGTCTCTCCCTGCATTCTGTGCAAGTATTTATGTGGCTATTCAGCAAATGAGAACTCATCTCATGGAGAAATAACCCATTAGTATTTTGTTGACTATTTGTTTTTCCTAGGTTATTTTTCAGGTTGTTTCTAATTTCCCTGATGTGGTTCACTGCATTGCCCTGTAACTGCTGAAGTGATGCAGCACTGAATGTCCAATCCTAAGACGATTTAAATGGCTTTATCGGGATATTTAAGTGCCTCTTACTGTTAAGTCTCCATTATTTGCATTTATCTGCTGTATCTTGTGGAATCAGTTTAATCTCTTGCAGTTTCCCTTGCTCCTCAGGGCTCTGAGGGTAATAACTGCTTGTCATTCTGTCCCAAAAGGCTAATGTCCTTATTGTGAATTCATTTTAAGTCATGTACCTCTACCTTGCAGGTACCTAGTAGCCATTTCACTTCAATGGTCCAAATGCTTTAACATAATAACATAATTAAATTGTTTGAAAGCAATTGACATGCAATGTTTCAGAGCTCAAAAAGGTTCATATGTCCAAAGGCAGCTTTATTTTTTTTTTCCTAGTCTAATAAATGATGATGCCTCACCTTTCAAGCCCTACATTTGCTTCCTCTATTGGTCTCTATGAACAGAGCATGACTGAAGCTAGTGCAGGATGGTAGGCACTTGAGTTAGAAGAAAGCAAGCCAGTGATGGATCAAAAGCTCTTTCCACACACTGATGGACGATTGTGTCCAAAGGCCCCGGACAGTGCTTGGTGGCAGGTATGAGATACCTCACCCCCAGTCAGTGGTTCTTATGCTGCCCCTTCTGCTTCTGTTGCCTGGCTACCACAGCAACAAAAAACTAAAAAACTACTAAAACACAGCAACTATTTTTTTAGCTGCATCAGTTTCCTACTCAGGCCTTATGATGGCCATCCCCTGGAGCACAGCAGAGCGCACAGTCCAAAGCAGGTGATGCCTCTGCTTGCCCTAGCACAGTGCCACTGAAAGCTCCTGGCCAACCCTAAGCATTTATTATTTCTCTCAGCTTGAGCTACTGTGTCTAAGCGGCTCAGTAGACAAAGGCTTTTTATTTCTAGATTTATGATATATCTAAATAGCTACAATGACAAGATTAAAAAGTGGAAGAACAGTTTTCCTGTTCCCTAGGATGAAGAATACAGCAAAATGTCAACTCTTTCTGGTAAAATTGGCCGAACTTCAGCTTTTGAGAGTATTGCTGTCTATTGTGGTATGACTATTTTACATTCCTAGCCAGCATGCAAAGTCTCTGAGCACAGATTAGATTTTCATTAATATAGTTATATATCTTTTGGTCGCAGAGCATCACATTCCTGTTACTCACAAGGGAATCAAATAGGAGTTCAATTTCTTTCTTATTCTAAAGGTAGAGATAATATTCACTGGAAGTGTCTTAGTTCTACTCTATTTTTTCCCCTTCTTACAGGAGCAAAGTGTATTTTTATTTTGAACTGACTTTCATCTTACAATTGTAAGTCTATATAGAAAAGTTTACAAAACATATCCTGTGCAGTAAGTACCTCTAGTTAGTTTGGAGTTAACAACATTTAAATATGGAAATGAAGTTAATCTCTGCAAAGTTAAAGCTTATTTTTAAGTAATAAGAAAATGTCAGGAATCTGGAACAATTGAGCTAACCATGCAATTAGCCCTCTGAATTAAAAAAAAAAAAAAAAAGACAATCACTGAGATGAGTGAGCACTGAGATGATGCTTATTCTACAAAATTAGCCTTAATCCTGTGCCATTTGTGTCAGCGGGGATGAATAAATTGTGAATCAAATTAAAAACAATCCCATAGACCTCAACCTTATTCCCACAGAAATTCTGAAGTTGGCATAAACAGGTAGAGGAGCAGACTTGTGAAGAGAAATCCTAAACATATCAAGTTACTGTAACTTGTTACCATTTTCTCCCTTACTCTCCTACTGTAGAATTAAAAGAATAATGCTACACTGGTTCTCAAAACGTTTTCTTCACAAGCAGATGATCAAATTTTTTTTTAATAAATGAAAATTTGCATTCTGAAGAAAACAGAAATATTTTACGTGTTTAAATCAATGGGCTTTCTTATATTCATTTTGGTTTTGATTACTACTAACCTAGTGAGTACAGCAATATCTCCCTGCCTAAATAATCTTAACAAAAGATCTAAAAAAAAGTAGTTCTACTACTTGTACACTCAGAAGATTTTGCTGAGTGTTAAAATCCTGTCTCATCTCAATCAAGTGCCATGTATGATCATTTAGATGTGTAACCTTAGTTCTTTCTTTGAAAGCTGTGTCGTGGCTGATGGCTTTGCAAAATATACATCGGGCCTATTTACAAGAGCTACGGCCTTTACATCCTTATGTTGAATATTATCATTTAACAAACAATAAAATAAGAACTTTTAAAAAATACTACATTCAAAGTATTGATAATGCAAACATAATTCCAGTGTTCAGTATACTCATTTGATTGTGTCAGCCAGAAACCTGTTATTTTCTCTTTTTCTCATATATCTCTATTTTTACATAGCTACTGGAAAACTGCATTATTTGAGGGCCTCCCTTAAATATTAAATTACAATCAAAGAATGTCTCTCTCCTGTAAGAACACAAAATCAAGCCTCCTAGGTCAGATCAAAGGACCTCATCTTTGAGTATTTCTCTTGGTAGTGAACAAGGCAAATGGCTATCTTGAATAACAACTTTCATCTTCCTGTGAATGGCTCACAGACTTCCTGAGCTACAGGTAGGTATGTATTCTCATATATCCATATATTCATTTATTTTTCAATTCCTAAGAAAGTTAATTTATTGATTTAATAGTATTTTATCTGAGGATGTTCTGGTAGGGTATTGAAAAATGGAGTTTGTTGAAAGAAACAAAGAAATGAAAATCAGTGTTTGTCTTCATTTGGGGCTGCCAATGCCATCACTTTTGTTTCCCACAGTTCCACTGACAAAATCTTGTTGCTTTGAGTCATGTCTCCTCATGCTGCTGGCTGCCTCCTTCTAGGCTCCGGGGGAATGGAGGTGTCTTTGGTATGGAAACCAAGCTCTCCAGCGGAGGAAAGTTTCCTTCACCAGTACAAGGCCCTTGAACTTGGCTCAGTGTTCAGTGGCAAGCCACTGATGAGCATGGAGCATGGAGAGAAGTACTCATGGCAACCTGTGTTGCTAGGCAGATGGATTATTTATTGTGTTTTGTTCCTGCCACAGTGTTCTCAGAGATCCTGGCTCCATTTCTAGATAGAATCAATGGTAATAAAGTCTGAAGGTTGACATATGTGGATCTCCAGGGCCATTTCTGTGCCTAGGTGGCATGGGGAATAGCAACCTTGCACTTGCATATAAAAGGGAGTTTTTCCTGCTGCAGCTCCTCAGACATAGTCCCCGGGGGCTAAGCACTGTCAATAGTTTCTTGCCATTGAGGAATACTGCTGAAAAATGCACATTCATCCACTTCTCCCCAAATGCAACTTTGCTGAAACTGGACAGGAGCATCTAACGATCCACAGGATCATAGATGTGTGTAAGCAGCAAGTGATATTTGCCAGGACAGTTCTGATGCCATCCAGTGGACTGAAAATGATTTCAGATGCTTCCACTGCAAGTAGATTTTGAACCTATATTTCCCTTCCTTCCAAGTTTTACTTACAGACTTAGCAAAAAATGGAACTTACTACCTCTAAAACAACAGTTTACCCTTGCTGCCTTAGTCCCTATTTCTCCCTCACTTCTAATTGCATGATTCAACTTCCTGCTTGTGCCAGTTCAGATGCTTGACAGATCCTTTGCCAAATTTCTTAGCATGGCAGAAGCCTATTCACTTTTTGATGGACTGTTTTTGTACTACTTCAGTGACTCATACCTACTCTGAAGGAATGGCACAGCCAGCATGAGGTAGGAGGATGTGTAGCCAGCAGTAAAGGAAGAAGGACAAAAATTGAAGAAACAGCTGGATCCTCCCCCTTTTTCAGCATCAGTGAGCTCTCCATGTCCCATGGAACCATATCTTCTGATTAGTATTTAAGAGATCAGATTTTGGGCAAACCTTTGGGTGAAGAAGCCAGAAGAGAAACTCTATTTATTCCCTCCCAAGGTAGCTGCTCTTGGTGTAATTTACCCCAAATTTGAAGGGAGATACAGTTTAGGCAAGGCATGATGGAGTCTTTTTCTCATTTTTACTGGCTCGCTGTGCATAGTTTGGGTGAGTAGATGTGTGTGGATAATACTCTGTTTTGAAGAAGCTGTTTCCAAATCACTCAAATCAGAAGTTGATCCCAGAGAAAGAGTAGAATGGTAAAGGCAAACGCAGTTGGGTCATTCATATTGTATGGGTGAAAAATGGTTCTGCAACACAGAAACACCTTCTGATTGGTAGGGCTGTACACTCCTAGCTACAAAGGAGTTAAAGGCAGACTCCTGACACAGAATCATAGCAATTAATTACATTATCTGTGAAGGGCAAAAAATACACTTATTTATGTCTTCAGTTTCAAGGTCCAAAGCACCCACAGAGGGAGTTCCACAGTGAAGGTCTTCAGCAAGTGGTCAGAGTAAAAATGTGCCCAAACGCTACAGTCCTGAAACCATGGGGGCAGTGATATGTGGGACATTACCATAACACCTTGAATTATTCTATCTTCTATATCACTTCTCCCATTTTAGAGGTGCTTTTATGCTGAGCACAATTTCTGAACGTATGCATGGAAAATATACAAAACGTGGGATAAGCCTCTGATAACTGAGAGGAATATAGGCAGTTAAAATAGTTACAGAGGCAAGGGTACCTTGCCTCTATTAGACGTCAGTGGATTCAGGCTTTTTATCAACAATGCTTGTTCCTTACATATTTTTCCCTGAGATATTTTTTGACATTTTTGAAATGAAAAATTACAAGCTTAAAAGGCTATGTTCTCTTCAGAGGAGCTCTTTAAGGATCTTGCATGCAGCAGCTGATATTTCAAGCTGTTGAATTAGTAGTTCTGGGTTTCCTTTTGTACTTGCCTGTGCCAAAATGCGATTTGTTGTTTCAGCCCACTCATACCCTTGGTTTGAGATGTCTGTGCATTAAGTTAGAAGGGAAACAGTCATGTGGTTCAGGTCCAATATTTGATCTGCGTTATAATTGTTAACATTTCTTTCCTACGTGTTGCCAGGAGATTTTAAAATGGTGAGTTCTCATTTTGAAGTTCTTTCTCATTCTGTATTTTCTTCTGTTCCAGGAGACAGACAAGACACCAAAACCCTGTATGTCAGGAACTAGGGGAAGAAAAGGAAACAGGTGCTGACATTTGGCTGCAAACTATTCAAAACAAAAGGGAACTCCAGGCTGAAGCAGGTGATACAGACTTACAGTAATTGTCCTGAGTGGAATCTCAATAACACGGGCAAGAGATTGTGAAATACTGTTAGCAGAAATTAGCAATACCTGTAAGTGACAAAAGATTTTGCACCTAGGCTAAGGGTGCCAAACTTACAGAAAAATATATCCAGGATTTGAGTACTATTATATACTTGGAATAATGCTCTCCCAAAGGAGCTATTGTAGCAGCTAATGAGGGCCTGAGTCAGCTGCTACAGTAGGTCTAAGTATGGCAAACACAACATGTAGTATCTGTTGCAGACTTCACAATTTCCCCTTTCTTTCTGGATGTTACACATTACTGTTTAGTTACGATAACTCTTGGAGGAAACTGAGATAAGTGTGTATCAAACACAGTGTGTGAGGAAAGCCAAGCCCAAATCCTGATGAGACTGCTGGGAAGATGTTAAAATAAAGTGGCCTGAGTGGAATGACTGTCTTACCACTTCATGTTCACAATGGCTCAGATCTACTCAAAAACTGCTGTAGAAACACGAGATTCTCACATTTCCACAGTAAGCAATACGTATTTAAAAGATGAATGTTGCCCATATTTTGGGCATGGGCTAGGCATGAAAATCTGAATGACTGGAAAAGCATTTTTTAAAGCATTTATTAGGAGAATCTGGTAAACACTTCGAATTAACTCAGCATTTGTAGAATAGCTCTGAATGTCCTGTGATGATTCAGGTGATCTGGAAAATGACATAAGGAATCCAATCCTTGAGCACAATACTGAAGAACATGAAATTTCACACTGAGTAGAAGAGAGAAGTAATAAGAAAGCTCTGTGCTTGTCAAACAATGTATTTTGCTCTTCAGTTTCAAACATACGGCTGATCTACCACAACAGATCAACAGCCAGCAAAGACGAAGGCTCTGTGTTTGGAGACATTGAGGGAACAAGAAATGAGGCTCCATCGCGCTGAAAGATAATGGCCTTTCCTTTTGCTCCTACTACATTCTCTAGATTTGGCTTTTGCACTATTCTCACTAAAAGTTCTGTTATCTGCTTGAGAGGAAACAAATCCTTGTTATTCATGTAGTCAAAACACGTACTTTGAAGTATTCGGTTACTTTAATAAACTGTTCAAGTTTATAGGTAACCATTTGGAGGGATCAGCTTTGTTAGAGCGCATAATCAGCTGTTTTCCCAACAGAGTAACATTGTATGTTCTCTTGGGTATATATTATAGCCTCTTTACTCTGAGCTATGTTCAATAAAAACAGAAATAAGTGGCTGAAAGGCACTGTGGATAGCTATTTCCTGCAAACAGCAAATGTTATAAGAAAGTGATTTTCTAGAGCAAAGAAGCCCTATTTCTGCTCAATACTGGTGGGATTTTTTCTGTGTTCCAAGCTTCCATGAATACGGAACACCTCGTGTTTGTTCGAGAAACTTATATGAACATATGAGGAGGCATTATCCAAATAAGCTTTAAAAATTTTTAACATTTGACAAACTAATATCTACTGTGGGGAGCACAATGCTTTAGTTCTAGGAATTTCCTTAAAAAATTAGTTCCTATGAATATGTGGTTGCATCTTGTTGGAATGTTCACATTTGTATTTTCTCCACTTCCATAATCATTTTGTCAGAAGAACTGCACATTGCAAGTACGTCTGCTAAAATACACAGCTATATTTAAACTGTGTTTTATTTAATATCACTGAGAATATTTTAGCTGTTTCAGAGTGACGATATTTAGAATAAAATGTTCTTTCACTTTCTAAAGCTCAGATGCAGAAATCTCTGCAACTGCTGGGAAGACTGTTTAAAAAAAAAAAAAAAAAGGAACATTGTGAAACGACAGATTGCTGGGGCTCATCCAAGCCTCCCTGCCAGGACAGCGGTGCTTGCGGCTGCTACTGCCACACGTGCCAGGTGTGGCTTCAGTGGTGAGTTCCGTCACCTTGGCATGGTGAGGAGAGACACCCCAAGCCCCACCGGTCACAGCCAGGCCAGAGGGTGGTGGGTTACAGCTGCAGCCTCTATGCCTGGGATCTGTTTTTGGGGCACAATGGATGTTTTGGAGCATTAGCACCCAGGACTGTGGCCGTCACTCGCTGCTCTTGAAACCATGGAGTGCCGTACCTAAGGCACTCAGAAACTCACTGCACTGCTTCAGCCAACCTTTATTTGCTTTCTAGTTCAGCGGGCCCTGCGAAGGTGATGACTGGTGCCCAGGGCAGAGGTAAGGTAGGTGGCTGCGCCTGTCAGCCCAGGCCCAGGGCTGGGGGCCCGGGGAAGCCGTGGCGGCGGAGGAACGGACGGCGGGAGGGGAAAGGGAGGGCCCGCCGAGCCGCTGCGCCTCGCGTCGCCACGGCGACGGCTCAGGGCCCGGCCATGGCGGAGGAGGGGAGCAGTGAGGGTAAGGCGGGGCGCGCCCACTCTGCGGGCCCACGCGCCCGAGGCGGACGGCCCAGGGGGGCCAGCCCAGCGGCGGGCTGCTGCCTGCGGGACGCACCGGGCCTGGGTGCGGGGAGCGAGGGGCCCAGCTCCGGGTGTGGGGGGGTGCCAGCCCTCCGCCAAGGAAAAGTGATCTGTGGTGCTGCTGGTGGCACCGGGGATTATTTTTAGAGGCAGGCATGTTCTGCTTCAGGAAGCGCTGCCAGAAAGTGTGATTTAAAAGCGAAAGGTAATTCCTCCCTCAAGGGTGTCCGAGTGCCATTTCCAGAAGATTGTACTTTCTGTACAGCTTGCAATAGTGTCGCTTCTGAATGCCATCCTTCGTGGAAATAAACTCATATATGTGGTAAAACATTGGAGATTGCGAACGTTATAACAGAAATAATGTAAAGAATAGGTTATTTTGTATTAATGAGTAAAAGCAATATTTTCTGTATATTTGTGTAAATAGTTGTTATGGGTAATGCTGAGTGAGGAGTTTGATTTTGGTAAAAGTGTTTCAGGAGTCGTTTGGGTGCATTGCATAAATTCAGTTAGGACCAGTGTCATAGCAGTGAGGTCTGTTCTGACTATTAAGTTGTTCTTCATTTATGTTTAGTCTAGAAAAAGTGTGTTTCCTTCATCATTCCATTTTTATCAAAGAAGCTGAGGCGCCGTGCTCACAGAGGTAGCTGGAGATTGAAGGATAAGGGTTTGTAAATCTGCTGAACCTTCGGAGAAGAGACAGTCTGGTGTACTGGAAAGCTCTAGCTCCATATATAGTTTGGGCAGCCACTCCTATGATATTGAGCTTTTGCACCATTTTGTTAATCTGTTGGCAGAAATTCTTGGAGAAGGAAGGTTTGGTGGCATTAGTGGATTGTTTTGGTTTTTGACTGCTTGTTTAATAGCTTTTAATACATTTTAAAGAAGTTGAAGCACCATATTCTCCTGAAGATAAACCCTTTTCTTGATTATTTTTTGATTACTTCAGGTATTTTATCATCCTATAAAGAGCTGTTCCCAGGAGACCACCACATGTTATCTTATAGAGGAAAATTGTGCTGTCATCCTGAGCAACCTTGACTCATGAATTCCACTCCTGGCCCTTCCTGTCGGATCACAGAAAGGTGGCATGCTGGGCTTTGGTTTCCTGTCTGCAGAAAGAAGACAATGACTTGTATCTCATGAATAGTGCGAGGACAAGGCATCTAGCTTCCCTTCGGTCACTCATGAGAATCGTACGCTGTTATTGAGCAGACCAGTCGCTTGTTGCCTTATAAAGGTGTCTCATTACTGAGGCAAACTAGCAGTTAGTGTCTCATTGAAGTGCAGAAGCAATCCCATAAGAGAAGGTGGCTTATCTCCATGTCAGAGTCGCTCTTAGACTTCCTGCAGATAGCAGTTAGGGGGTTAATTAGGATTCTCGAATCCTGGATTCACACAGCAATCATGCTTCTGACAAGCGTTCCACATATACACAAACTGCAGCTTTTACTTTATTATGCCTCAAACAGAAGTATAACATTAGTTGTATTGTCAAATAATTAGTCTTTAGGGTATTCCCCTTAGTTCTTGGTACAACTGTAGTTCCACCTGCTGTGGTAAAGGTTTCCCTTAGGTCCTATTATTTTCATGTTTTGGATTCTTCAAAGATAAAATGCCTACTTAAATGTTTAACAGATGTACTGGATGTAGAGAAGAAAAAACTGTGAAAGGCCAAGGCCTGCAACCTCTTCTGCATGACGTTGCTAACGTGTTGCCCTCTAGCTTACATAATTCTTGTGAATAAAATCTTGCATGTGTGTGAGTGTTAATATCATGCCCATGCTATATGGAGCTGTATGTTTTATGCATGAATTTATATTCCTAGATTTCTGCTTTCAATGTTGTTTAATGCTTTTTTCCCTTTATACCCATCTGATTACATTAGACTGCTTCATCTTTCTCTTTTGCATATTCATCCGTATCTTTCTTCCCATCATTCTATGTCTTTCCTCTTTTTTGCTATTTAATTCAATCTGTCCTTCCATTTGTTCTCAGGTACTTTCTTCATAATTTGACAGAATGTGTCAGATTTCCTAAGTTTTTGTATCTCTGATCTCAATGCTAATGTTACTAAAACCTGAAAGTAAAATGTCAGACCGATAGTGCCTGAAGTAAAACTAGATGGAAGACAAGACATATTTTTCTCCAGCTGGGATTTAAGAAATTACATGGAAGTACGAGAGAACTTCAAAAGAGAGAACGTTCAGTATGACTTTATCATTATGATAATAATGTGTACACGATCAGTAATGAGAGTTCTACGCAGACCGTATTCTTTGTGCCAGTTAGCACATATTTATAATGCAATTAATAAGTCATGAATTTGAATCCAAAAGGAAGTAGATTAAATATTCTGAGCTCTTGTTACACACCCTTACACCCATATGGAACTGAATAACTGGTTCTGGTTAACGGAGGTCTTCCAGAAACACGCCTGATTCTGATGTGAAGACTTAAGGAGATGGATAATAGCCATTCTGTGATGATGGTTTTCTCTGGTAAATAGTAGTGGTTCTGGGGATCTTAATTTACAGCTGCAGTATGTAATTAGTCCTCACAGATCCTTTTCTCCACTTGTGAAAAACTCACATTGAGGTTGTTAGTGGAGATGGGAAAGAGTTTTTACCTCTGTTTTAGAGCCTTTTGTAAATATAGTACCAATGTGTTGAGCCATACCCACAGTTGCTCTTTAGCTGCCCTGCTTTGCCACCTGGTGTGCTGGTGAAATGAGAGATACACTGTAGTTTCCTTTTGTTAAGAAGGGGCTGCATATGCCATTTAACTATTACCTTCTGTGAATAAGTAGAGTTGCCACTGCTTCATTTGCCCCTCTGAATCTTCCTACATCGGTGAGTGGGATCTAAATGTTCTCCCACATTGCCTTGGTCTGCTTGGAGTCTGTATTCATTACAGAGATTAAAAATGCTCTGCTGTGAGTCCAACATTAGCGAGCCTAGTGGCTGCCACGAGCACTGTAGCCAATTGTAACCATTAATTGTGCTCACAGGTCTCTTAACTAACCAGAGAGTTTCAAACCTGACGCAGCAAAGTGCTTAAGCTGTGTACGGCTTTGGGGAATCCCATTGAAGGCGATAATATGATGCACATGATGTTAAGTACATGAGTCCATTTGAGTATCTTGCTATACTGAGGATTTTAAATTGTTTTTTGGTGTTTTCAGGGGTTAAGCATCAGCGTACAAAAGCTATAGATTAAACACTTGCGATAAACCTTCAGGCTAAAGTAGTTCATTGGAGGAATTATTTCTAATTGTAAAAGTGGCAGTGTTTCTTTTGAGGAAAAAAAAATACAAAATTAGCATAAAGTAGCTTTCATAGGGCTCAAGCAAGGAATATTTCGGCTGTAAAAGAAAATGTGAATATATGAGATCCCTTAAAAATCAGTGTGTAGTCTTACCACTTGAGGATTAAGAGATGAATACTACTTCCTCTTGTTGACACTGCTGTGAGAAATTGTTTGAGGAGGAAAGTTTATATCTTTTTATTCGGTTGTAATGTGGTTTAACATGCGCCTTGACATGAGTTTGAGTTATGTTTTAATATTTGTACTTGAGACTGAAACAAAGAATAAATTGTGCCCATCTTTTATAGATAAGCACAGGCTGTAGACGTCTGATCCTCTTGGCTATAGCCCTGCAGTAGAAGTTATCTCAAACGCATGTAGAAGAGGTAGTTGCAGATTGGCAGATTTCTTGTTTCCATGGCACGGAAAGTAGCGGAAGTTCTTCAGTTTGGCTGTACTTCTAACTGACTTACCAAGTACAAAATGAGCTGGTTTGCAGAAAGGCTTGAAACTTTGTTTCGTCTTTTAAACAATGCCAACCAGCAGATACACAGTGCTGACAGGGAGCCGGAGAACTCCCACAAATTCTCTCTCCAACAATGGTTAACATGTTATTAAGAATTCCCATATCTGCATACTAATGATTCTGAGATCTGAGGATTTGTTTATTTGCAGTTCACCTTAATTTGTGCGAGCAGATACTGCTTCGTTGCTACTGGCGGTGGGATTTGGCAGGGTGAGGGTGATGGGCAGTAACGGTGGCTGCGATGTGAGCCTGCAGGGACCTGCTGCAGCGTGAAGGGCAGGGCCTCCCCAAACACAAACCTGCCCACCAAGGGTTTTGAGGTTGGACTGCGTGCTGGTCCCGTGGGATATTTTTATAAATGGCCTTTAACTGTAATTATCAATCTTTAAAATTAAATACAGATTCCAGCTCTTTGGAAATGTGAAATACTTCCTGCCCAATGTAAAGTAGGTGTGGGTAGTACGTGAAAGCCCTGCAGATGTGAGGTTGGACAGGATTTCCTTGAGTCCAGCCTGCTGCTGCATACAGCCATCGCTTTCAAAAACTTACCAAGTTCCATCTTCAGTACGGTAAGGATTTTTGTGCTGCTGGTTTACCTTGGCAGGATGTTCTGGACCTGGACCTTGTTGCTGATGGTTAGGTTAAAATGAGATGTGAGTTCTGAAATTTATCCATGGGCAGCATGTGTTGTTTTTTTTTGTTTCTGTTTTTGGTGCTTGCCAGCCTTCTTCTTTAGCTTAGTCTGCCTCAAATGGTTATAGAAATATCTTATCCCATATTGACAATAAATGTAAATGTCCTAAATTTGTCAGCTAAAATACTATTCAAATTCCAACTATGACCCTTATGCAAACAGAAAGAAAATTGGAGGTTGGTGTGCATTTATGACATGTAAAGAAAGTGGTTTAGCCCTGCAACTGTTGCTTTCCAGACAGCTCCTTAAAAAGCAAGTAGCTGCAACAAACCCCTGTAATCCCTTGCTGTTTTATTTCTCTTTGAAACTGCTTTGGTTGGTCCAAGTCCTCAGGACAGAGCAGTGCAGATAGAATGGCAGCCAGTATAGAAGCTGTATTTTTGTTAGCCCATTTAAGACCCTTTCAGGCAACGTCAAGGACTCGTAATATGTTATATAGTGGCAGTGTGTATTAGAAGTCATGCTGAAAAACTCTCCTTCTCTCATGATATTTTAGGCAATTAACATGCCTTTCAAATGAAGACAGTTTATGAACTGCTGTATTCTAGTATCGCTACTGTGCTGCTGTAGTTAAACTTCATGCTAGTTTATGTTTGAAATAAATTACTTCTAAGAGCTCTAATATCCACTTTATTCTGATCTCTGGTTGATGACCGCTTCATCACCCAGTGGCAGTTCAGTGAGCATACCACATTTATGAGACGCTCTGTGCTGACACGTGTTCAGGTATGTGTGTGCTGTTGGTGGTAGGTCTGTGTGCCACACCAGGGCCAACCCCAGTGCTCAGCAGCACGACCGTGTCTCAGGGTGTGCTGCTGTGTGTGCATTACTGCCTTTTGGGCAGCTTGGGGGAGTGCGTAAGGCTGTGAGTGCTGGAGTTGTCCCTTGTGGCTGTGTAGAGTCCAGGAGGAATGGAGACTCTGCCTTCGGAGAGCACACATTACAGCAACACAGGCTGCTTTCTGGCCCTGTGGCAGCCTGTGTTAGCTTTTACCTTTCAGCAGCAGCTGAAGGTATATAGCACAACTCCCAGCGTTGCCAGGAGAGCTGTATATCCTTGCAGGGCAGTTTGCCACTCGTGATGAAAGAGAGTATAAGTACGGGCTAGACATAGCTCTTTCATTAGCTCCCAGGTGTAGCTGGGATGAAAGATACAGAACAAATTGCAGCAGTGGAGATTACAGTTTTTGCCAGCTCTGAGCTGCAACAGGAGTGCTGACTGGTACGACTGCCAGAGTTGGGAATTTAGGGATGTGCAGGACGCTGCTAATGGAGATTTATGCTGAGCTTATCTCTGCCTGATGAAAAGGGAGATTGCATGAAGCTGGTATTGACTTCAAAGAAAGTGTAGCAATTATTTTTTGCAGCCTAACAAACCTCAAGTGCTGTCATTTATTTCAGTTCACTCTAGGAAGGATAACGTTAAGACTTTCCTCATGAGAAGTAGAAGATAGTAATTGTATATTACCTGTGAATCACGTGCATACAGGAGGCAATGCATGCCTATGCAAAGGTTTTTCTTGCTCTCTTTCAATGTCTGGAAGCTATCTCCAAATCCTTGCTCAGCAGACAAGGAAGATTTTTATATTAAAAGGGATTTTCCCCAGTCGTTGTGCAGGTCACTATGGCAAAGCATGTTGTCTCATTGCCCTCATTGCCACTTGTACGCAGTGACAGGTATTTGGCAACTTGTCTGCAGACAACAGCTAACAGAAGGAGAGCTTTGCTCCTGGAGCTAGACCTGTACAAATGCTTAGGGTGAGCAGTATTACTCAGAGCTTGCATTTTTGGCTCACAGAGCACTTGTCTTCATGAAGGCAAACTCAGCTACCGCTTCAGTGTCTGCAGAATAGATCATGTGCTTGGCTGACTGAAATCCAGGTCAGAATTGAGACCTGTTAGGTCCAATTTGGACATCTGTTTCTTCTTGAGAATCCTTACTGGTGCAGCTCCCAAAATAATAATCTGCAACTGTTGTGAACCTCCAGTTGAAGGTTTGGGAGCAGCAGGTAGCAAAGAAGGCTGACTGCTGGAGGAGACAGGTGAGGCCAAACCCTGGGAACTATAGCTGAATATTTCATGCTATGTCCTGATTGCTATTCTAAAAATGCCACAGCTGCTCCTGACATAAACCACTTGACAGCTTATCAAATGAAAATGCATGTCATTATGATCCAGGACTTAGAAACCTTTTGTGTGATGTGAGGTCACTGTAAGTGTCTCACTTCAGAGTTTTGAGAACTGTCTCGTTTAACCCTTCCCTTCAAGAAATGCGAAAAGACTAGATAGTTATGAGGTGAAAAAGAGCTTTAACACGTGACAAAATACGAGGAATTAAAATAAAGAAAGTAGCTTTTTGGCAAGGGCTGCAACAGCAAATACACAAGGTGTGGGAGAACTGAATTCCATGAAAGCTGGAGAAACCATTAAGGTCATGACAGGTGCTGCTGTGTTTTGAAAGGTGCTCAGGAGAACTGCCAGGCATTTCTGCTGTAATGATGACTCCAGATTCTTTGAAACTCTGAGGTTATCGCTACTTTTTGTCTAGAGGTTTGGGCATACATGGGACATTCCCAGCATGCATTTCTTTTTGTTCCCAGTGCTGTGCATTCTCTGGAAGGCAGGCAGTAAGCTCTGTGTTACTGCTCACAGCCCTGCACTCCTTAATATGGGGTCAGTGATGGGTTAGGATAGAAGGAGTAAGGCGCTTAGGAAGGTCAGGTCAGGGCATTAGCTCTCACTATTGACTGTTTCAGAGCCCAGAGGGACTTTGTACTAGGATGATAAAAATCTGTAAGCTGTAGCTCCAGGGAAAGGAGCCAGGCAGAGCACTACCCCACACAACTGACTGCAGCACCCCAGTAGCCAGGAGCATAGCAGGAGATAGCACAGGCAGCCCAGGGCTGTGGCGGGGTGGAGCTGCTCACAGTCTGCAAAGCAGCAGCTACACAGCAGTAGGCTGGACCTTGGGGAGGGCTGGGGGCCAAGAGTTCATTTTAGAAGTAGTAATCCTGCTGCGCAGTGTCATCCCGACTGGCCAAAGCTGGGAGCAGAAAACTTGCCTCCTGTGCTATGTATATGGGGATCCAGCTTGCAACATCATTTCTGAAGGGAAGAGCCGCTGCCTACTAACACCAATGTGGCAGGGGCTGACTGCCTCCACTGGGCCATTCTCCTAGCAGGTATAAAAGGAAGGCTGTAGTATAGGTTACAAATTACTCACTAGAAAATGCCTGAATCTCACAATTTTAACCTGGATTAGTTAAACTTGTGGGTTTTTTTTTTTTCTTTTCTGGGCATGCTGCTAGGTCCAGAATACTTCATCAGCAGGAAGATCTGGTGCAATAGCCAAGTCCTGGCTCCAGCCTGCACACCTGAATTTCCAAGGCCCAGACTTGCTGGTCTTGGCTGGATTCTGCAGTGGGCCGCTGTCTGGGTTCGCCCCGGATGAGGAGTGCCTCCCTTCCTTCAGGGTCTGTCTTGCTTTAAATTGTTTTGGCTGGGAATGTGGTACACTCTACTTCCCATGTGCAGCCCTGTCATACAAACCAGCCAGCCTCTGCACCTCCGTTTCTCCTCTTTGGCAGGATGCCAATAAAGTCACAAATTTGTTTTGCAAAGAGAAAGTGGGGAGAATTTCTCCCACACTATCCTACAATAACAAAAAAGATAGGTATATAAAAACTAATCACTCATTAAACTTCAGCAGGTGCTTCAGATTTGAGAAAATTTAACTCCAGCTTGAGTATAACTAGGTAGTATTCCATGATCATTTCCCAGGATTTTAGGCTTCTTTGCTGATGCTTATGAAGACTTGTGCTTCAATATGTATACGTATCTATGTAGATATAACATAGGTGCACGGATTGCATACAATAAAAGCATCAGGGCATATTTTGTTGTACATTTCCTGTGTTGCATGAAGTGTTTTTTTGCATGGATTGATGCATGCCTGTGTTCACCACTCAGACTAACTGCCTACCAGGGAGTGGAGTTTTCTCTAGCACACCACAGAACTTTAGCATAATTCCCCTGTATGTCCCAGAGTTAGCTTGTCATCAACAATCAGCTGCCAGTCAGGAGCTGCTTTGAACAGCAGGAAGGAAAGATTTTCTTGCCTATAGTGAAGGGGAGAAACTAATCACCTTCTTAGTGCAAAATGAGTCTAATCGTGAAGGGCTGGATCTCAGTGGGACTTAATTTTTACTTCTTTGAGAATGCTTGAAAGTGACTTCTGCAGAAACCAGTTAAACTTCTTTCTTCTTTTATAGGAGAAAGGCTAAAATTCGGTTTACCTAGGTATCGTTTGTGATATCATGGGATGATTCTCATCTAGGACAGAGAGCATTATCCCTTTCCTAAGTCTGCAGACCATAGCTTGGACCCCTAATGGAACTAGGTTCCACTGTCTGCGAAGACCTCAGCTCAATCATTTCATGCTCCACAAGCTTACAGCTTAATCGTATTGTTCTTTCCTTTTCTGGTATCTGCTATATTTGTATTTTGCATGTCACTGGATGCTCAGAGTAGAGAAGAAAATATTTCTCTTGTCCAATTATTTCTAGAGCATAGCATAAAATTAATGTTTCAGCATATTGAGTTGACTCTACTTTACACTTCCTCTGGAGTTGAGGTCACTAGATAAAATCTAATGCATGCATTTTCTTCTGTAGAGCAGAAAGTTTTTGCCAATAAGTCAGATTCAAATGGCTTCAAGATTATTTTCTCCCTGTGTTCCTTTCCCTTAGTAATTGCTTTAAAATAGAAGTAGTTAAATGCTGCAAGGTTTTCTTCCTTGGACTGGGGAGAGCTTTCTGCATTATTTTTAAGTCAGTCAGGTTCCTGAACAAACTTCACAAGGGCAACACAAACATTCACGGCTGAATAATTTAAGAGGGATATACTTTCGTTTAGAGTTAGGAAAGAGAAATAGTAGTGTGACAACGCCTTACTATCAAATCACCAAGAATTAATCATAGGAAACTAGACTGGCTTTCCCTTTTTGCTCTGGAAACAAAATATCTTAATAAAACAGATGTGCTTAGTTGAGAGAGTCTGAGATTTCACCTGTGCTGCTGATGCTTAGTATTATGACAGCTTTTTAGTATCCTGATCTAGGCAGTGATCCAGTTAACAGTTGCTTAAAAGCCCGATTAGATCTTGTAAGAGCTAATTGACAACCTCCCCAGAGTCGCAATTGTGAAGCTACTTATTCTTGCCTCATATTTAAGAAAATAAATGTTATACATTTCTTTTAATTAGAACTACAGCCACGTATATAGATTTATGTATATCATTTTTATGCTCTAATTTCCCTTAATAGTGTTGCGAAGTACTTTGGAAGAGTTTAAATGAAACGGTGGCCACAAACATTGAAGACCAGTCATTTTTGCCTTTTAGTTCATTTCTTTCATCCTTTTGCCCTGTACACCTACCTACTAAACTGGGAATTCCTGTTAAGGGGAATGTAGTACATGCTTCACATCTTTATGAACAGCACCACTCTCCTGTTCTATTGGAGAACTGTTACTGCATTTTGACACATTTATAGGATTTTAACTCCATGTTAAAGCTGTTGATCAGCAGAGGAGAACTTCATTAGTTATTTCTGCTTGTTGGCCAAACCCTTTTTTGGAGCATGCAGTAGGCTCAGATCTTCAGCAGAGACTTCAGTTTTTTGTACCTTTTTCATCTCCAGCTGGCTCAGAGATTCCCCCTAGCCCA
This sequence comes from Numida meleagris, assembly GCF_002078875.1. Lineage (NCBI taxonomy): Eukaryota > Metazoa > Chordata > Aves > Galliformes > Numididae > Numida > Numida meleagris. Next base: position 34,741,416 of record NC_034411.1, on the reverse strand, counting down.
ACCACCTTGTCACCTCTCCTTTTTGTTTGGCATTGTGTGGCAAGACAGACAGTACTACTTGTGTTTTTGGGGATGATGGGAAGAGCTGGAATTTGTAAAAGTTAGTTGTAGGGGTCTTAGGGAAAAGTGCTGGAGTGGTCTTAGCAGGGTGATTATAAATTCTATAGCTTGGATCCATAAGCAGGAGGAGAAGGTTCACTGAAGTTGAATGGACATGGCAGGGGGCATCCCATTCTGGATTTTTCAATCTGTGGGACCAAAATGACTTCCTATCTTTTTGGTTGAAGTAATGGCTGGTGGGATAGAGATATTTTAAATGATACTGGAGTAGCCAGGAGTTCTAAGTGTAGTCACTGATAGGATTCAGTACTTCCTGCTGATGAGCCATGATTAGTGGATGGAAAGATCTACAAAAGAGCTGTTGATAAGAACCTGTTCAACTAAAAACAGAACAAGATGTAAACGTCTCCAAATCTGGCTATCACTGGACAGAAGTTACCCAGTTGTATCTCTTGTCGTTTTGGACTGACCAGTTCAGTCAGAGGCAGCTCCATGTGAGAAAAGGTTTACCAGAGGTCACCAGAGACCTCAGGGTTTCATTACACCTGCTTTTAACCATAATATGGTACCACAAAGGGAGGATGCAGTAATTGATGAGGTGCCTATATGCATGTAGGTATTTAAATATAAAATTGACAATATTTATTTAAATATACCTGGACTAATGTTTATAAAGACTGATGTTTCAGGTATGTTGCGCAGTAACATTGAATAATAAAATGAAGGCCATGGGTGTGTCTATCAATAAAACCTTAATCTTAGTCTTTACATAGCTTTAAAAGAGTTTCAGGGTGTCACCTTGTGTAAATGGGTTCATCAACTAAATCTTTACTGGTGAGCAGCAAATACTGCTCCCTAGCATTTTACATGGTTGTTTAAGGTTGTATTCTTTTGATGCTGCTTTTTTTCTTCATATAATTTCTCTTCTGTGAAAAGACTTTTTGAACCATCAGAGCAACTGGCCCCAGGGAAGAAAAGGAAGCTCATATAGTTAAATGAATGGTAGTATCTAGCAAATTGTATTAACTGGAAATCACTTTTTTAAATGCTCGTTGCTCAAGAGTCTGGCAGAGCCACATCTATTTAATTGCTTCTGTTCCATACAAAGACTGAAGCTGCGGTCTGTGAAGAAGAAATGTCACAACTGGGACAGGTGTGCTGCTTACGGGCTGTCTTCAAATGAGCATCAAGTGCTAGTGAACAGTCTGGATAACCTGAAAAGGAAATAATTGTTCTGAAAGAACCAGAAGAATTAATCCCAACTCCCTGCCAGTCTTACTTAACTGGCAATGCCTAGAGCTTTACCTAGTTCATGCTAGAACTGGGAAAAGTAGAAAAGGATAGTACAGCAAAGGAAACTGGTACTGAATACAATTTTCAGTTAATGTTTCTGAAGGATGGATTTTAAGACATTTAGTGTTTTCATACCTTGTGCGATAGAAAAATAAATGAGAATGAGAAAATGCAAAAAAACCTTGATAAGTATCTGAAGGAGTTTATCAGCATAAAAAAGGAAGTAGTATGTTATCCCTGTGTTTCTTTTTGCAGATGCCGTGGTAGCTGAAATTGAGAAAAAGATTGCAGAAGCTTTTGAGGTATTTGATCATGAAGGCAATGAAACTGTGGATGTCAGGTTTGTAAATATCTTCACATAGAGATATTACAGGCTGTAGTACAGAGATAAGTAACTCCCCCAACTTGCATCTGCCTTACCAGAAAATATAATTAAAACAATCCTTTTGACCCTGATCAGACAAGTATGTCTTTGTTTAATAAACATTTTGCATTGCTCAGTGGTTGGAGACTGAGACTGGCTTGAGAAAGGGATGCTGGGACTGGTGGGGCCAAGTGGCAAGAGGAAGGTGAACCCAGACAAGAAGTCTAAGGCTACAGTTATTGCTAGCAAATTTCTGTTCTACTAGCTCATTTGGCACTATGTCCCGGGTACTGAATGTATACCTTCACTTTCAAATTTGTCTCAACACATCAAGGAGTGTCCCTGCCAGTCTTTGTCATGGTTACATGCTCTCAGTAGGTCATCCCTACTTCAGTGCAGCCCACACATCCCTCCTTCTCTGGGGTGCTGTGAGAGATGGATATTGTTCTGGTGATGAGGTGTTTTATGAAGCTCACATATAACTTGCATTTAGGTTCATTATATAACCATGCAATAACAGTATGTAATAATGAACATAAGGATGAACACACTCAGTTGTACTAAAAGTCCATTTAGCCAAGTATCTTTATCTGAGCTACTAGATGTTAGTTGGGGAAGGAATAAGGACTTGAGCAAATACACAGTATTTCTTCTTTATTGTGCATCTGCCACATGGATTTGAGTGACTCCTGATGTTGAACTTTATGTTAGATAGTGAATAATCGTTCTCTATTAATCTTCTGAACACCATTGATGATTTCATAGCTCTCTGTCACATCCCCCCCTCCATCACTGAAGTTCAGTGCTGAAGAGTCTAGATATATTTAATCTTTAATGAGAAACTGTTCCATTTAGTCATTCATTTTTGCAATCCTTCTTAGTCGGCTGTCTCCTTTTTTTGAAATGGCATGACCAGAACTGGGGGAATGGGATGGCCAAAAGAGAGTTAGGAACTGCTTGTGCTATGGCTTTAGCCTGCAGTGTTGTGGAAATACAAACAAAATATACGTCTGAGGGAGTAAAAAGTTCAATGTAAGACAGAAACATGGACTGTTAGACTCATCAAGGCATAACAGGATACACGATACGTAGCTAATGGATATCAAATTGAAAAGTTGTCAATACTGATATTTTTGAAGTTTGAATATTTGACAATGCTACTTCAATTTCATTTTAACATAAATATTCATGACATATAACAACATTACTTTTGTCATAAAAAATTAAACACATATTTATGTCCCCTTGAGTTGTTACAAGCTGTTGCCATTGAAGTTTACTAAAGGAATTTTTCATACTTCAAACTACTGTTTTCACAAGAATTTCACCAGATCTTTTAATTATAACTCAATTGGTTCAATTAGTTAAGCACTACAAAGGAGGGGGAGAGCTGATGAAATTATTTTGTCATTAGACAGTACGTGTGAGGAACTCACATGTGAAATGACTTTTCAGTTATAGTAGGTAAGGGGAATTTCAGGAAAAGTCTCCACATTTGGTACAATTGTGTTCCATCCTCTGTCAAGTTTTTTGGGAGGATTATTTCCTTAAATCTCTTATTTTATCTCCATCCCCAAGGAGGTGATCAGTGCTCAGAGCTGGAGCTGCCCTGGTGTCCCCCCAGCTGTCTCCTCCTGGCTGGGTTGGTGGCACCCTGAGGAACACCTGACCCTCACTGTACTGTGGCATACTTGTTTATTTGTTTGTCATTTACATCTGCAGTCTTGTCTGCATAGACGTAAAGTTTTCTACACTCTTCTCTAAGTTCTGTGATGGATATAGAGCTTGAGAAAAGTGTTACAACAATGAAATGATGCAAACAGAAATTTCTTTTTAATGTTTTCATTCAACCAGTATGTTATAATGTGTGAGAAGGAACAATCAAAGTCTATGTAACACTGTAAATATACAATTTCACAACTAATTTTAATCAAAGGACAGTTATGGCAGTGAAAAACAATTTATTGCCTTGTTTAGTGTCCTATGTTTATATTGCAGGACTGTGTCACAGTAATGTGACTATTAATGTCTGATTATCTTATATCAGAAGGTGGCAGCACAGCACAATTCTTAGCCATGGTTGTAGAAGTATGAGTGTTATTTCCTGAAATATCAGATATATGTGAGGAATACAGAAAGCTACACTCACTGGCTTGACAGGCTGACATGAGTGTTGGGTAACTCCTAATGCAAATACAAGAATTAGAAAGAAATTAAGCCTGAGGAAGATAGTGTTTCATTCTGCTTAGAATATGTCCTACGTCAGTGGCATCCATGATTTTGCAAATGTTGTTATTGAGAGTATCATATCTAAGATGAAAACCACGACAAAAAGTTTTCCTGTGTTTAACTGTCGTTTTTGTATGCTGGAAACTACACAGCAGAAACTGAAGCTGCTAATCTAAATGACAGTCAGGAGGAAAATAGAATTATCTATCTGTGCAGCAGGAACACAGCAGGGCTGCTTCACTTTTGTAATTGTTGTCTTCTGCAGTTAGAGTTTGTACCTTTATAGCATTTAATGCAAACCTATGTTTTTGTCACCTTTCATCTCAATAGATTTCAAAGTGTTTTATTAACTATGAAAATGTAGACTTTACTGTGATTAAGCCTAATAAATAATTACAGGAAATCAATTGAAAATTAACTTGCACGCAGTAACAAACACAAGAGTAATAAGGAATTTTTGGGGAACCCACAAGTACAATTATACTATTCCAGAAAGCTTCAAGATACTTAATGTCTGTGAAAGAAGGCATTGCTTACCGAGACATTATCTTAAAAGTCCACATAGATATGCTTATACATGTGGGTACTTACACATGCGTGCTCCTATATGCAAGCTCTGAACTGATGGCTGTATTCTCCACAACCACTCTTGTTTTGCAGAATCACTGACACAGATGTTTTACTTTCTTTCAGAGAGATTGGTTCAATTGTCAGATCACTGGGTTGCTTCCCAACTGAGGCAGAGCTACATGAACTCCTTGCAAAGGTAAAGGATTTACATATTTTCTATAATCTTCTATCTTGAACTTGCACAAGTTTGACCCTTCTGCCTTGCTGTGTGGGAAAGCTAAGCTCTTTTCCTGCAGGTGAAAAGAGGAGGTGTCGTGTCATGGAATTGAACTGGGCAGTCTCTCAAGTTGCCTTGAAACAAATCTTGACACTGATGAGGGAACAACAGATGGCTTAAAATGGGAACCCTTTGACTCTCATTTACCACAGAAGACCACTGTGATGCTAAGCCACAGTGGAGGGCTGTTTGTAGAAAATGGAGGGATAAAATGTTTTTGGCCTATGAAAAAGATTGCTCTAAACTGCAATTAGATTGGATGTCCAAACCCTAACCATCTAGCTGCTCTGGACATGCCAAAGACAAACACTGAATGACTAAATAACAAAAATTATTCTTGAACAGGTATTAAAATTATACATCAAAATCCAAAAATACGCAGAGGAAAGACCTGGCAGTTTTTCTCCAACAGATTCTGTTACTACTGCATCTTATAGCCAGACTGCTCAACTTTCTGTCCTTCTGAGGCCTACCCCAGTCTTGAGATTTCGCTGTTAAGTAATCTTTTCTTGCTTGATTACTTAAGTCAAGTAAGAATTCAAATATAAAGACTCTCAGGACTTAGAGGTCCTCCTAGTGATGTGGAGGGGTAAGGAACTTCTACTGTCTTTCTCCAGGGTTTTTTCCTGCGCTGTAACTTTTATCTTCTCAACACATGCTTGTAATGGAAAGGCTGGGTTGATAGTGCCATGGCAGGGTGAGGTTAATACATGGGGCAAAGAAGCGGGAAAAAGACTTCACATTGCTTTAGAAAAGTGGTGTGCCTTAAGGAATGGAAGGTTTTGGAGCTGAGAAGTGGGAGAGGAATCTTCTCTTTCTTCATGTATACACCAGTGTCATGGTTTATCCCAGCAGGCAGCTAAGCACCACACATCTGTCTAGTGGGATGGGGGAGAGAATAATAAAAAAAAAAAAGTAGAATTTGTGGGTTGAGATAAAAACCAATACAGAAAAGGAAGGGAAAAATATATATTATTATCATTACTATTATCAATATTTACAAAACAAGTGATGCACAAGCAGTTGTTCATCGCCTGCCAACTGATGCCCAGCGAGTCCCCAAGCAGAGGCTGCTCCTCTGGCCAACTTCCCTACTTTTCTTGTTCAGCATGATATCATATGATATAGAATATCCCTTTGGCCAGTTTAGGTCAGCTGTCCTGGTTCTGTCCCCTCACAGCTCCTTGTACACCTAAAGCCCCGTCACTGGAGAAGCTGAAATCCTTGGCTATGTGCAGCACTTCTCAGCAACAAGTACAACATTGGTGTGTTATCAACATTGTTTTTCTCCTGAAGCCAAAACGTGCCATCAAATTAACTCTAGCCCAGCTAAAACCAGGACAGTCAAGATGCTGGGAGTCTCTCTTTTCTTTGTATGATTGCATGCCTGTCTCTCCTCAGTAGACTTGCCCAATCTCTTGTAGATCAGAATTTAGTGAGAGAAATCTTGTGCTAAGTCTCAGGTCTAGCAGTACTAACTGCTTCAGAAAATGAAGTGCAAGTAACAATCAGAGGAGAAAGATCTTTTAACATGATGCTACGTTCTGTCTGCTGTGGTTCTCTATTCTCAATAGCAGATTGTTCTAGTTTCCACAGACAAACAAGACAAAGTGGAAAGATTATGGCGCTTAGTAATGATATTTTTGCTGGCCAACAGAGATTTGTGTTTGCAGTAAATGGACAATGTAACTGACTCAAGATACAGATTTAAGAAGATGCTTTGACATGGAATCATAGCCTTAGAGTTGGAAGTAACCTTTGAAGTTCATCTAGTCCAGCTCCTCTGCAATGAACATCTCCTCTCCAGTCCAGAGGAACCTGGAGATTTTAAGTCCTGCCTATTCCTACCAAGTTTTTTTCCCCCAATTTTTAGTGTTACTGAAAATTTGAGATAAGTAACGTAACAAAGTACAGTGCAATGCAGCTATGAGATGGGAAGTTTTTCAGATGCAGTGGCATAACAAATAATGTTCATAAGGGTAGGAAATTAAAGTGCAAGTAATGCAAGAAGAAAGGATGCAATCAAGAGTAAAGGTTAATCTTAAAGAATACTGACCTGAAAGTTAAATCTCAAAGTTTTCATGGTGTTTGTAAATGAAACCCTGGCATAGGTTAAGTACCAGAAGAAACTGTCTTCTTGTGGAATCTTCAGTGTATTATGCTAATCACTAATATCAAGTTATCTTAATTTATATAAGGTACCATTATCATTGATTATAATAGTACCACTTAATTTAGATAAAGTAAAAATATTCTCTCTTGACCAGTTTCTAATCAAGATATTTCTCCAGTATTTTTGCCCTTTTTAAGCTGTGGATCATTTCTGTTTCTTACTACCTCTCTACAACTCCCTGAAAGGAGATTGTAGCGAGGTGGATGTCAGCCTGTTCTCCCAGGTAACAGTGATAGGATGAGCACTCTGGCTGTGCCAGAGGAGGATCAGGTTGGATATTAAAAAGAATTTCTTCTTGGAAAGTGTGATGAAGTATTGGAACAGGTTGCTCAATGAGGTGGTGGAGTCACTGTCCCTGGAGGTATATAAGGAAAGAGTAGATGCAGTACTTAGGGATATGGTTTAGTGGGCAGTATTGGTGGTAGGTGCATGGTTGAACTAGATGATCTTAGAGATTCTAAGATACCTTTGTCTCTCAGTTACCTATTTATTTTAACAAACCAGCATATGTTGCCTCCAGATTATTCCTATCTGCCAAATCAGCATTTACATAATTATTTTATCTCTAAAATTATCATATACTGTTTTTTTTTTGTGACTCAGTTCCCCAAATGTTATGTGGACAATAATAGTATGACTGTGAGAGCAGAGATATGAAACAGAATGAATGCTACAGTACTTCCGTTATGGGAGCTGTGGATGTACCCAAAGGAGGGAACAGAGCAACACTCATGGAGTTCAAGCAAGCAAGCACTGTTATTGTAACAGCCACTGTGGAAAAGGGGAGAAATTACAGAAAAGGGAAAACACCAGTGGGAAATGAGGTGTAGACCAGGACTGAATGTGAAGGAGAGTAAAAGGATGTGTGTACCTGCAAAGCTAGGTACTTTCAGACTTAGGTGAAGTAAATACATTCAGTTTACTCTCATACCTATCTAATATTAGAAATAGGATTAATTTTAACAGTTCAAGACATTGCTGGGCCTGTACAGCCACTGAAATGGCAGCTGTTCTAGAAGGTCAGAGGGAGCTGAGGTTCCTTACCACCTCGAATGACTAGGTCTGTTGTCAGGAAGTTCTTCACAAACTGCATTCTGAAGGCAAAATACAAACAGCACACCAAAAAAAGAGACAAATCTGGATGACATTTGTCAGTGAGGAATGACACTTTCACAGGTATTTGTTATGTTGAGAGTTCATTGTCAGTGAGTTCTTCTGGTATGAAAATTAGGATAATGTTGAACTGTTTGGATGAGCAGACCTAATGGTTTTTGGCTCTTAAACATGGTTTATATAACTTACTATCTTCATGGATGTTTTGGGTCCTTATTTTTTGTTGCTCTGCTTAATATAAGACATATATATTTCTTTCTTTTTCTGTCTGTGGACTTTTGAACTAATACAAGTTGAAGCACAGATGTTCCCTAAAATGTTCTGTTTACAGATAGCTCTCAAAATTGTGATGCAGCTCTACATTTAAGCAACTGAATGTATTAGGCAACGCCCTACACTCTGACCCAGCTCCCATGAGAAAGATTTATAGCTTTGTAGCTTCCCGGCTCAGCTCTGAGATTTCAAGTCAGTGCCTATTTGAGTCTTCTTTCAGCTGTGTCTGTGAAGAGCCTAGTAGGATGTGACTGTGAGACTACAAGGAAAGGATTCAGTTTCAACACAGACAGGAGCAAACTAACACCATTAAGAGCTCCATTTGGGGGTAAAACTTTCAACTTTTAGGGAAGGGATACACCCAAATTGTAGGGAGCAGTATTTTACCATGTAGGAATGCCATGAGAATGCAGCTAGAAGTCCACGATGTTTTGGGACTAACCTGTTAATTTATTTGAGAGGCAAAGGGGAGCTTTTCTTTGTGCAGTAATTTATGGGCTGCCTTATGACGGTTTCAGACTGCCCTGACTCCATCTGTCTGCTTCTCTGGTCCTTCTCTTGATGACTCTCTCTGGCTACAGAACATGTGGAGGCAACAAATTTCATCCTTGAGATGTACTAGACTGGGGCTATGTCCAAATTAGCACATTAAATGTACCCAGAAATATCCTTGGGTGCTGAAGCCAGCTGGCACAGAGCATTCCATGTCTATGCAGGTAAATGTTTTATGCTGGGCAGCTGCACAAAATGGCCTGCTGGGGAGAAGTGCCCACAGTCCCAATGCCTGACAACTGGGCCTGGTAGCTGCTGGGCAAAGGGTTTGATGGCAGAGGCCAAAACCATGCCGGGGAATGTGCTGACTGTGTGATATGATGGATGATCATGTAACACAGCCTGGGGATGCTCCAGGTCATACCTACCTTCACTGATATAATTGCTGTCTGAATTTTTAAACCTCTGCTGAGTTATTGTGGAAGATAAGATCAGTTAGTTGTCCAGTTCTTTTGCATGAATGGTTTCTAAGCACAAGAGGGCAATATTGAGTTGTTGAAAGTTTCTATAATAGCAGGCCTGTGTTTTGTCTGGGAGATTATTTCTTCCTTTAATTTCTTTCTATTTGAGCACAAGCATTTCAGGCATATGTGACATTTAAAAACTTCATATAAATTCTCTAAGTCTAAATCTGTAATTTTATTGCAGAGCTCACCTCACCTCAATTTTCTAATTCTTCTATTAGTTTGTGAATGATTCGTATAACCTACTGTACTTATGTCTTATTTTTAGGTAGAAGAAGAAGAACCAACTGGATACGTTCATCTAGAAAAGTTTCGTCCAGTGATGACAAAAGTACTACTCGCCAGAAGGTAATGTGAACTGGGACTTTAATTTATTCCATGGTTGATTCTGAATGAATGTATCTGCAGTAATTTTATGTAGCTAGAAGGAAGACAGATTTTTAAAAATTTAAGTTACGTAGTGAGATTTTTGTTCAAAATGACATAGTCTACATAAAATTGTGTTGTGCTATTGGTACAAATAATATCAGCTTGTAATAATGAATTGTGATAACATCTAGCTATTGTATTTTCAGTGTGAATCAGAATTATTTTCCTATTTCAACTCTGAAAATATTTTATATACAAATAAGGTCACAACCATTACTTAATCTGAGTTACAGTTGCTGAGAAGCACAGTCTGTTAAAGTATATTTTTAATAAGTTGTATAAATCAGCTTAGTGTTCATGTCTCAAAGTGACTGCCAGGTACTGCTGAATATATACAACCAGCACTCTGCTGATCTAAAACATTTGCTGGTCTAGAAGTCTGGAAAAAGAATGCTGTTCATTATTCAAAGGTACATACAAATTTTTGGATGTACGCAGAAACTTATGCTGTTTTGATATTCTGCACTAAAAAGCAATCTTACCGATAGGGAGTTTATCTTTTTTCTTAAAGGTGGTAACCAAGGGTTTAGAGAGACTTAGTCTTGTCCAAAACTCAGAAGCTATTTTGTACACAGAGCTCCTTTGGTGTTCTACACATGAAATAGCTATGGGATTTCCCTCAATGTCGCACAGCATCCTGAGGTACTGGGCACACCCTGAGGCTGTATTGAGTCCCTGTGTCCGTGCCTGGACAGGGACCAACCAGTCTTCGGTTCCAGCATGCTGGCGTAGGCATGTTGCCATCCCAGTCTTCTGCACCATTGCCTTCTCTGGCCTTCTTCATGGCCTTTTCTGAGTCCACACTGATGTTCACCACTTCATAAAGTGATGCCTTTCTGCGCCAGGCTCTCTCTTCCTCCTCCTCCACCCCCATTGATACAAACACACATATAAAAACACACACTTTTCTCAGGCTAGCTCAGGCTTCTCAAGACTCACATTTATCTTTTGGTGCCATGTCTATAGTTCACTTATCCAAGGGCACGTGAGATCTGGATCACAAAGAACAATTTGTTTTTTAGATAGTAAAAGAGTGAAGTGAGTCTGGGTGAAACAACCAAGCATTTTAAAATGAAAGCTGTGAAATCACGTGCACTTATGCACACATACATGCACCCAGTGCTGCTTTCTCTGTGAAACTGTTGCCTATAGTCAGCTCAATAGACTGTCAAAGTCCCACTAGCTGATCTGTTGCCTAGCTACCAGCCTACCTGGACAAAACTTTTGTTTTCTTGGTTTGGCAATTTTCTGTTCCCTGCATTTGCTATGTGGAGTGATTCAGCAACTATTGATTCCTACTAACTCACTCAGCCAGCTCAGACATGCAAAAACAACTCATTTGACTCCTTAGCACAAGGAGAATGAAACAGGAATACAATGAAAGACTCAAGGGGTTAAGATATGGAAAGTTCCATAAAGTCAAACTAGAATTAAATGTTTGATAGACAAACTAAAAATAGGTTTTCCCTTTCTAGTACTGCTATTTTATTATTTCAGGATAGTACATCAGCCTTACAAACTTTAACTCTTAACTTTTCTGATTCAATGGTTTCAGCTACAGGCCTATTCCAGAAGATGTCCTTCTACATGCATTTGAGGTCTGTAACTAAATATTCAGGTACATAAGTGCTGGGAAAAAAAAGTAGCTGATTCTTGATTTAATGTGATTAAAACCACAACAGTTTTATCCCTTTTATTTAAAGGCTTTAGATGAGAATAAAAGTGGATACATTACTAAAGAGGAGCTGGTAAAATATATGACTGAAGAAGGTAATATGTTTTTTTATAATATCACTGTTTATGTAAATAAACATTACATGTGTATATGGCACCTTGTGGTCCTGATTCTTCAAGCCAAAACTTGCAGGAGTAGGTACACAATCTTCAAACAATCCTGTTGCCTTTATGAGTGTCTACAGACTAGAACATTTCACTGGTGAATAATGCAGGGAAAGGACATTTATCTGCCTTTTTGCAGATACTGTAAGATAGAGCTTATTATTATAGAGTCATAATTTAGTCTTGTGTGAATATTTTGTGATTCTGTGCACATTTTTGTGCTTCCTAAGGATGTGACTCCTTTTTTCCTCCCTCTAAAACTTCAGTTTAGATTTCCAAATGTTTCAGGTAATTTCAGAACTCATTCATTCCTGCATTATCTTGATCTTAATTCTAGTGCCCTACGCAAACAAAGAGATTCAAAGACCAGATTTAAGTTGTATACCATGTAATTCTCAATATCCCTTGAAGAGCCTGCTTTTCTTGCATGGCTGACTCATCCCTGCCTGCCTCAAGTACAAAATGACAAGTATGCCTTGTGCAAGACTGGGTGTTTTGGAGCTTGTGAACTAAATGTGAATCAAAAAATCCAAGCCGTCTATCTTCTTTCTTAAACAAGCTGGCTTGGCATGCAGGACTTCTGCATTTGCAGAAGTTAAGGAATTGGATTCTTTTTTCCTCCAGAAGTACTGGAAAAAATATCCTTGCAACAGAGAAGTGGTAATTTGTCAGCCCTGAAAAGAATAATTACGAAGACGAAGTGTTATTTTCTGTTCTTTTCCAGGTGAACCATTTACTGAGGAAGAAATGGAGGAGATGCTCTCTAGTGCTCTAGATCCAGAAACAAATGCTGTTCGATACAGAGACTACATTTCAATGATGATAGTAGATGAACCTGAAGATCTTCCACAGTAGAGTCTGAGGTGCCTTTTGGTAACAGCAGTGTAGCTTACCAGTTGGTAGAAATTTCAAGTATAACAAAACACAGTGAGTGACTTTGTGCTTATAATTAAAATAAAATTTGAGTAGTTGTATTTCCTTGGATTCTGTATATATATTGAAATCTATTCACACTTGGAAAAAGAGTTCTTGACAGAAATATTGTGTAAGATCTGGAAAAGAAATCATGGAATTGGTTTGAAAGATAACAGGAAAAATAATGGAGTCGAGAAATGACTTTACAATTGCTCCTGAAAAAGTAATGGAAAAGTGAGACCTGGGAAAGCAGATAATAAGTAGGTAAGTGAGTATTTTAAGATGACTGAAATTGTGAGGGCATGCTACTAAGATAAAACTTCTGTATTGAAATGTGATCCCTGTTTGTGTTTAACTGATGAGGCATTGATTGCTACTTTTGAAATAATATCACAGATCAGTTAAATTTTCTGCAGTTTGTAAGTCTTACCAAATGCTCGCATTTTGTTCGCCGTGGGCAATTAAACTGGAGCAGTTAGTTCCATTGTACGTTACTCATCCATTGGCATATGATACTTTGCTTCCATTTTGAACATGTAGTTAACACTCAAACCATCACTAGAATCAAATTTACAAACAAAATAATACTTGAGAACATTTCCGTTGCTATATGCAATAAACAGTTCTCATTTCATAATCAGTTTGAAAGTCAGGAGCTTATATTGTTAAAAATTTAGGAACATAGGACTGGAATTTGATTTTCATAAATGGATAAAGCATCATCTTTTGAAAGATGATAGTGTAGAATACTTTTCTCCAGTGCTCTTCCTAGAAGATGGCTACAGACCTCACTGCTCTTCTTTATCATTTTCTTGATTGTTACTGCTCTGTTGCCCTTTAACTTGACTTTCAGTTCTTTCCCCTTGAGTTCCTTCCATGTACTTTGTGTTCTAGCAACTAATGAGTGTTTGCTGCAGAGATCTCTGCCTGTCAGAGAAGATTCTGTGGTCTGGTCCACTAGGGCACCATCTTGCACTTTGTAATGAACACCTTCTGCCCCATTTCTGTTCTTCTAATCTCTGTCATGTTTAGGTTCCTCCTGCACAGTATCCTACCACTCCTCTGCATTAACTGTGTATCCCAGCTCTGTGTCTTCATCAGACTTCATCAGCTGATGAAATCTGGGGAGAACTGACACACGGAGACATTAAATGCCTTCTCCCCATTGTACTATTCTAGTGGCAGAGCTGAGAACAAGGCAAAGGAGGATTCATTTTATGTCTTTTGTTCTGTCCGTTTAAGCTGGCAACTCAAAGCAAGTGTTCTCAGACACGAGAGCAAGAGAGCTGCTATGCTTCACAAAGAAGAGATTAGCACAATCTAATGTGGTGATGGCAGCAATCAGAAAGAGACCATTTTAAAATTCTCTTTTTATTGCTGTATCCCGAGTTGCATTCCACTGACCTTTTCTTAAACAGTAGGGCAGCAAAGTGTTAATACAAGTGAACATTTGCCTAGATCTTAGCTGGATTTCCATGTGGGAATCACTGTGGTGCTGGTGCAATGCACTCTGTTAATACATTTACTATGTATTTCATTTCTTTCTCAGTAAGAATGAAAAACAAAGGTAATCATTAGGGTTATAATGTGTGAAGATACAGACTTTTAAAGATTAAAGTAAGAGCAGGAAAGATCCATTAAAAAAAATATTAGTCTTCATTAATCTCTCTTTGGAAGCTGCAGTTATTTTCCCTAAGTGAATCCTTCCATTTGATACACGGTGTGTTGGACTAGATCTCTAACGCAGCTCGCATGAATACAAGCTTCATTCATATTCTGCGTCTGGGAGCCACTGTCAGCTTCATCTTGGATGTCAGCAGGAAGATGCTCATTTCAGGAAATCATTTCAGAGCTCACAGCACTGCAGAGAGCACAATTTGTGTCTGGTGGTATTACCCAGAGGCCACCTTAGCCACAGCTGCATCAAATCAGGATGCCCTTGTGCAACACAGTTACAATTCCTAGTAAAGATAGGATCCTATCATATCTCCTTTGATGATGTATATATATAACTTTTATTGTACAGTCCTCAAATGCAAAGGAAGAGGGTACTCCTCTGGCCTTTTTGAAGGGTATTACTCCTCCAAAAAGATAACGTGTAAGTACAACAAATTGAAGCAAATTGCAGTCTTGACTTTGGGCATAAGCAACCAAATTCAGTTACCTGCAGTTTCCATACTGTGAATGAAGGAAGGGTCAGAAACCAATCTCAATCTCTGTAAGGTCCTAAGAGCAGAGTGCTCCCTGTCGGCTAGGGTCACCTTGCAGTGGCCTGATTAACTTGTAAAGGAGCTGCCCCGTGGGTTCCCTAGACAGTAGCCAATTAGTGCTGACTTCCATTGCACTTGTCTTCCATGCTGTGCTGGCCCATGCTGTGCCCAGCTGCTCTCCATAGCGGTGCTGGGCTGCCTGAAGGTCCCAGGTTGGGTTTTCTGTGCACCTCGTATCTCTGTGCATCCTGGGGATGAGCAGGGTCCTATACCCTAGGGAGTGCTGGTTGGAGGGAGGCTTAGGGAACCATTTTGCTAGTAATAAATAAACTATTTGTTTTTAAATGGTAAATTTGAAGGGAGAAATACATTACTTCATCCTCATCTTTGAGGTAGGTAAATTTAAATTTCTGCTGCTGAGTGGTCGTGAGCTGTTTCTTGCTACGCGCCTGCCTCTCCATGCTGGCTGTTTTCCCTTTTCCCTCAAGATCAGGAACCAAGATAGAGGAGTGGATTGGGCTGGGAAGGCTCTAGGGAGAAACCTCCTGGACTAGATCCACACGAGGAAGCAGAGCTAAGGCTTTGCAGAAACTGAGGAGGTCAGAGGCTTTTTCACCTAGTTGTAGGAGGGAGAAGGACTTCATTACCTAGATATGGAAAAGAAAAAAAGTAGAGAAGAATAAGAAGAAATCAAAGAAGCAAATGCTGGAGACCATCTACAAATGTAACTGAAACAACAGGCTGTTTACATCACTGCTACAAGTTGTAGGCTGGACAAGTCCGTACTTGTTCAAAACATTAAGTAGATTCAGCTGTGTCAGAGCAGATACTGTATATAGGGATACCTTCTCCACTGGTACTGTGGAGAAACTCTTATAGCAGCTGAACTGGTAGTTTGGAGTCTAGCTGCTTGTATTCCAGGTAATATATTGTTTTTTTCTGTTTCCCTCATCAGTTTCAGAGCTGTTTCTTTACAACGCTTTATCTCTGCTGGTAGCAGAGGACTTCAGCATTCTCCTATTGCAACGTATACCAGGATGGTATTTGGGTATAGGGACTGAGAGATACAGTAAGTAGCTGTTGTGAAAAATGAAGCATGTTTCCTGGCGTGTTGGGTCTGGCAGGGGAGAAGATAAGAGCCATGGGGAGAAGATAAGAGCCATGTGGAGAAGCTGGGCAAGGGATAGATAGGATACAAAAGAAAGTTTTTTTACTCTTGAGGACAGCCAGGCAGTGGAACAAGCTGCCCAGGGAGGCCATGTCGTCTCTGTGGATGTTTTTAAGATTGAAAAGTACCAAGCCCTGACCAAAAGGATAAAGGCCTGAGCACCCTGGTCTGACCGCAGTGCTGACCCTGCTTTCAACAGGGGATGGACAAGGAACCTTGTGAGGTCCCTTCCAGCCTGAATTGTGATGTAGTCTTATAACCTCTGGAGCCATTTGTCAGATTCTTCTAATTAAATATGGGTTGTTGTCATGGGTGAGTCCCTTCTGAGAGGAATAGAGGGTCTGATATGCTGACCAGTCTTGACCCATTGGGAAATCTGCTGCCTTTTGCTCTCCTTCACATTGCCCATGCCTTGTTGCTTGTCTGACAGCAATTATTAAGACAGTATCAGCTGCCCATCTCAGGACGTCATTTTTTATCACAGGATTTGTTGCCCTTGAAATCAGCACTGGCAAAACTTGTCAATAGTAAGGAGAAGGACTGAGGCATTTGGTTTTAGGGCAAGCATGGCTGGGGATGCTGGAGGCCAGCCAGGGCTGGGACTGGAAAAGGGAAGCTATGATTTGTTATGTTCTGTAATATACTGTTATCATTGTGTAAAAGTGGGAAGTGTAGTCTCAACGGTAAGGCATCAGCTTGGCAGCCAGTTTTCATTTTAGACATTGTAAGAGGTATTGGGTAAGTCATATAATCTCTCCCTAGCTGAACTTTCCATCTATAAAGTCAGAGTAATTACAGGGAATACCTGTCTTATCTACCTGAACTGTCAACTTTTTGTATCACTAACTGATGTTTGTGCAGTGTCTGTTACTATGATTCTGATCAAAATCGGTGCCTACAAACCTCCCTGCCATATCACAAAGTTCTCAGCCTTCAGGCCTTCTGTTTCAAACTGTACACTCAGGTCACAACTTTTAAACAGGTCAGTGTATAGCAAGTGTGTTTGTTTCCATTGAGCACAGCTCTGTTTCATAGTGCCTCACGCCATGATAGGCTTGATTGTAAAAATAACTGTTGAAACGTTTGGTCTTAGTGTTGGAGGAGTTTTAGGGCACATCAGTGTGAGGTGTGGGGACTAGGTTCATTTAAAAGCTAAATAAAGATGTAGGTTGAAACAAAGCAGATTCTCCTGATTAACCCATTTTGAATCCTGGGGCTATTTTTTGGCTTAATATAGTTCTGGAAGCCAAGAAGATGTTATTCATCATGCTCAAAAGATTGATCACAGCATTTATATCCTGAGGCCTGAATCTTGAAGTCCTTATTCAGACAGAACTCCCTTTGAAGTCAAAGGGAGTCTGCAGAGGATCTTCAGAAATAGTGGTGTACTGGCTCACAAGGCACTGTAAAAACCTTTTAGTCTCTGTAAAAGAAGTCTCTTCTGTGGAAGATCTAGCAGAGATGTACAACCAGCATGCAAGTTGTGCCACTGAAATGACCAGAAACATAAAACCATGGGAGTGGGTAGTTAATTCTTGTCTGTATTAATGCAAGCAAGACTGAGCAAGAGTTAGGAGACAGAAATTTCCCATATTATTCAGACTATGAAAGGTCAAATGTAGGGATGCCACTGCACGGAGGCTTAAAATTACTTCTTTGTGCTGTTATCCAGAAACACTGCAGCCATAACACACATGTATTCTTTCTGTGACTTCATATATTAAAAAATTCCTTTTATCCTCAACTCTAATTATTACTTTCAGAAGCCATTTTAGAACAGGCCCTTCTGTTCCAAATACCTCCCTAAATGATAGCATGAAAGGAAAAAATATGAAATAACTTTCTTTCAGGCAGAGGAAAGTCTTATTTCCTGCCAACAGCAATGTCTTTCCTGACAAGGTAGCAGTACGTGCAGAACGAGCCCTAAGCTTCATGTTAAGGTTTGTAGCCATGACGCCCCCTGGAGACCAGCCTTGTGATTAACATAACTTGAGTGGAGTTTCCAGGTTTCCAGAGACTTGGTCTTAGAATAGACCTGCAGCATTTGAAGCTATCTGAGATCTTTGACGTTTGCAAGTTGTCCAAGTTTAATGCATTGCAATAGTTTAAGTTTTACAGAGATGGAATACTAAGGATGTGGTAGAATTCAGGTGGAAGCTAGTAGCACAGGCTGAATTTTAGCTTCATTTTAATTTATAGTAACACACTGAAGAAAAAATCAACAGTTTCTGTTTGCACAGTGAAGCTGCACTCAATATTGCAGAGACAAAACTGAGAAACCCATCAGTAGCCAGTTTTCAAACTGTGGTAAGTTATTGCCTTGAGAAGCAATGTCATTCTTCACTGCTCCCCCCAAACTGAGAGTTGCATAAAATTCAGCTCGAATTTGATTGAAAGCTGAGAACCTATCTCTAGTACTTTGAGCTTCATCAGATTCTCAGAGTTTGTTAAACTAAACTGCAGTTTTTTACTGTCAGCTGTTGAGATTGTCAGGAGAGAACTACCTGACAAAGTTTTATGACTAGTGGGAAGCGGAACACTAAAAATAGAGGGCCTTCGCCTCAAGCATAGGGAGAGAGGAAAGGAGAGAAGGAGAGCAAGCTGCCCCTGCTTCACCAGAGTCAGAGGACATATTGCAAGGTGTAGCTGCTCAAGATGGCTTTCATTCAGTTTACAGAGGCTGTCTTGATTCTGAGGTTTAGTTGTTTGAATGTAGTTTGTTTTTTTTATTGAGAGTTTCCTCTGGTGCTTCCTCATCTGGAGGCACAATGCATTGCTACTCTCTTCTTCCTTTTCTATTACGGAAGCACTATGAAGCTCAAATTGGGAGTAGTTTCATGACAGTGTGTGCTCTAACAACAAATGCTATCTATTTTAAGAACACATAAAATGCAAGGGAGGGTAGGGTGTTGATAAAAACCAGTTACATGCTCTTTTTTGTAGTTCTATCATTTTATTTAATTGTAGTAACTTACAATTTCTATTACAAGTTATGAGTTTCCTCTGTTGCTCCTTTACCAAGATAGGTTTGTTTTTGATGTCATACTGAATACTTATACTGAAAGCATCTATAAAAATGTGTTGGAAACAGAGATATAAGGAACTTTTCATAGCATGTAACCATTGGTTTTACACCAAGTGAAGACAGAGGTTCTTCCTCCTCATTTCGTACTGGCAATGTTTGTGTTTTCACAGAAATCTTCTGGTCCATTTGGATAGAACTGGGAGGCCATGAAGAAAGGGGACATCTGGAAATGTGTCATTTGGATTTTCTCATATAAATAACTGAAACATTGCTGTTTCTCATATAAATAACTGAAACTTTTTTTTTTTTTTTTTTTTTTTGCGCCTTCCCAAACAAGAAGGGATACAGTGCCTTCTGGCAAAGTATCATAAAGTTGCACTGGTGAGATCTCTGTGAATTGTTCTCACTAGAGAAGCAAAGGCTTTACAGTGATACAGTCACAGTGAGGAAATGATAACAGAATGTCTCTGTCTCAAGACGTCCAAACATAGAAGCTTGAAAAAAAAGATCTACAATGGATGTGTTGAACCTGTACTCCTTTTACATGCAGAGTTCACTCCCAAGAGAGCTAATATCAATCACAGCTTACAAAGAGATGAGCTCAGGAAAAATATTTAAATTCAGAGAACAAATTCTTCATACACAAATCAAGATGGGGAGTAAAGTCCAATTAAGTGGCAAGGGCTTGCTGAATAAGATCCCTGGAAAATGGGAAGAACTGACACCTACATTCAAAGACTGAGACATGCAGAGAAACAGTGGCTTCCTCGGCTAAGGTAGCATCTTTTAGAGATGAGTAGCCATGGAAATGTCAGTAAAAGGAATGAATCTGTACGGAAATTCAGATAAGAGGGGGAAAAATGTTAACTGGAGAACCCTTCAGGGGCAAAAATATATGTATTACTCTGTCCACAGACATTTATTGTACAAGTGATTTTTTTTTAACAAAATACGTTCTCACTGACATCTACGAGAAACTATTTGGGGCAAATAATTTGTAGTATCTCTTTTACGGTGTTGCCACAGTTCTGAATTTGCGAATGCCCTCATTTTAGAACATACAGTCAAACTTGCTCTCAGTTCTCATTTAAGTAAGAAATAAGAAATAATCTGCCCTCCTCCCTTCTGACAATAGCTTAAAAAATAGTAAGAACAATCTGAAAGCAAGTAGCACTGGAAGACTACAGCATGCCTTTATAATCACAGTTAATGTGTCGTATTGCCCTTTGTGGGAAGATAAATTCTGATTTCTGCTGTCTAAACATGATTCACGTTTCTGTAATCAGTGAGGTCTATGAGGTACATCATCAGAAAAGACAGATGAACAGTGATGGGGAAAGGACAGGTGTTCTCAGACACACACACAGCTCGCCTGGCCTTTTGAACAGCTGGCAGAGAACCAGATCTATGAATCAGCTAATGAATGTATATCAAGAAGCATGAGAAGAAACAATGCATTCATCACTGCTAAAATTTAACTTTGTAACTTACCTTTCAGCAATGAAAATTCATAATGAGGATAATAAAAAGGGCAACAGAGGAACATTCTTCTCCCTTCTTTATTGGAATAACTTGCTGTTTGTCCAGCACTTATGTGCACCGACCTGAGACCATCAACTTTGCTTTCCTTTTGTTATGCTGGGTATAGACCATAAGGTAAAAAGTTGTGCACTAAATGTCTGTTCTGCTGATGAAATCTTTAAGCCTTACAACAGTTGTTTCAAAACAACAGATAAGATTCTGTTTGCATGACATTTTTTAGATAGGTGGATTAAATGACTTTGTTCAGAAATGGCCGTCTTCGCTCCCAGCTGATCAAGGAGAGCAGTTTTCTGGAGACAAAATCTCTACCAGAGGCAAAATAGGGCAGTATGGTTAACCTACCAAATTTCATGATATTGTGTAGATCTCTCTCTCTCCCCACAGCCATGAAAACCTTGGCTTTTAGTACTTTTGTTCCTTTGAGTTATCTTTGCCTGTCCTGATTGCTGCGATGTGCCAGACCCAGCCCATGCAGTTAGCAAACCAGCAGCGCCAAAATGCTGTCTCATCATATCCAATCTGTCCTCACACTGGTTCATTCAAAGGACATTGTTATTTCCTGTACTGAAAGACCAAGGAGCAAGCTGTGCCTTCTTCAGTTTGGGTCAAAAACTCATATGCATGAACATACCTTTGACTGCCATCTTCCTCATCCTGGAGAAAATGCCAAGCTCTGCAGGAGTTCTGGTGGCGTCAACAGCATACTTTGGATGCCTGCTAATTACAAAAGTCTGTAGAGCCGCCATGCACTGCTACATTCATAGATTAGAAACAGTTTCTGCTTTTGCAGAACAGTCCTTCAATTACTCATTAATTGGGGCTTCGTGTTCCACTTTCTTGGCAAGGTCTGTGCTTGCCAATCCAGGGGTCAAAAAAAGTTATTTCCTTGTAAGCAGACTTTCCTAGGACAGATCCTTCATATTTATTCCTCTTATTGACATTTTAAAGACCCTAAAAAGAAAATGGGCCTGAGAAGGAAGAGGGGCAGTTTATGCTCTTTCTAGCTACAGATGTGATGTCAAAGTGCACCTACAAACAAGTGGCATTCAAATGTCATGTCTTGGCCCTAGCTTCTTGGTAATTATTATGAATTAGAAAATGAAGGTCCTGTTTAAAAGAAAGCAGCTACATACCTGATTGATGATAGCAGTCAGAAGAATTTTAGGATTAGGCTTTTGTTCCAGTAAAAAAAAATAGTCTTTGTGATTGTGATGTGTGCAAATGATCCTCATTTATGAAGACAAGAGTGGTAAGGTTCTTGAGTTTTAAGAATTGCTCTTATCACTATTCCATGTAGCTAAAGCTCAGAGAGTACGTCTGAGAGAGAACTGTCTTGAATATCTAGGATGTTGAGTGTACTTAGCTGACTTCAATTATGTGGTCCATTAAAAAAAAACATCTCTTTGGCCCATTTGCACAAAGGAGTGTGAATGAACCATTATTCAAGACTGGTTTACAGAATCATTATTGGTAATGCTTAAAATTAAGAGATGTATAAAATAACTACTGTATGTATCTGTAATGATTTCATGTTTCACTTCCTAAAGTTTTAATACCTCCTTAGTGAATCTGAATACAACTGTAGTGCCTAATTAACCCCAGTTTTGTTTCTTTAGTATGCTATAAACAAAAGAGAATCGGGTGTCTAGGCAGGTAGGGACCCCTTAATAGTAAACACTTCAACTTAGAAGTACATGTTTTTATTTCAGCGCTGAAAATGGTAAACACAGCGACACACAAAGAAACACACACACCTTCTACCAGGTTCCCGAATGCCATCAGGAGCCTGCAAGCTTGTAGCCTTCATTCCATTGCAATTATTTGTACATTGTTATTTGCATGGCAGTTAGTAATTCTGAAGACGCCATATGGGCCTGGCTGCCCATTCTTTTCCAGATTGATTTAAACTACCTGTAGAATTTTTTTTCCTGTTTTTTCAGAAACTCATTCAACAAAGCCTCTTTAACTCACATGGACCCCCAAACTCATTAACTAACATCTAAGCAGCTCCCTCAAATACTTCCTTCAGAAGTTGCAACTTTCCTTTTGAAGTCTAAGAAAATCTGTTCCAGTCAAGCACGTGAAAGGATGTGAACAACAGGATACACCTGACATGCACACAAAAAATGTAAGTCATCTGCATTTGTCAACAAAAGATATTTGCTTTCCAGAAAATTCTGAGAACCACCTTCCTGACAGGCCAACCTTTGCTAATGGGAATGGTGTGGCTGTCTGACAGGATAGGCTGCATCTCCTCCATACAGGCTTTCTGAATGCAGCTTCACAGCAGGACAGTTTCAATGTTAGAAATTTTGGCAGTACTCCTTCCAGGCCCTCTGGAACTTTCTTCATCCTTTTTAGCAATGAAAATGCTTTCTTCCTGATAACTACATCATCGTGAAGTCCAAATATGATGAAGGCTCTCTGAATAAAACAGACTTGCATATATTCCTTCCCAGTGATCCTTATATCTACTCTTAAAACCACCCTGAGGCTGAATACAGCTTTTCCCAGAAAAAAAGTCAGAAATGTTACACTCTTCCTTTTTCAGATTAAAAGCCTATTATGCTCCAGAAATGCTCTGTTTCTCTTGACATATTCCACTCACTGGTTCTAGTTTGTTCATTTATTTGTATGTAAACAACCTAGCAAAGATACAATTGTCATATGCTCACAAGTGAATAACAATGCAGCAAACACCCACCTCCCACTGGCAACAAGAACACAGATCAATACAAAATCACCTGAGCCTCTGGGACCCAAAATGCATCCTGTCTTCCAGCTGCCTCCCCAGCCCTGCTCTGATCCTGCTAGTGAATAATGAAGCCCCAGCTGTTCCCAGCAGTGCAAGATGCCCTTCCATACACACTCACAGACACAGAATCTTACAGCTCCAGGGTACAGATTCCAGCTCTTCTCAACCAAAAGCCTGTTTCAGTTTGTAATCTCATTATGGAAATAACTGTCTGAGCTTATTGGCATGTAAAGCTTCTAAGTAAGCTTTACAATTATGACACGTCGTCACCTAGCAATGTTCATTCTAGAATATTGCTCCATATTTTCAGAAGAGAGTAGCCCCGGCTGTCTGTGCAGCATTTCATACTGAATACCTGACTGCCATCCAAAACTTCTTGGTCATCTGCTGGCACTGTGACTTTAAGAACTCCTGCAGCATCAACCACTTTCCAGACTCTCATTCCACCTGTGCTAGGAGGTTTGGACAAAATTATTTGTTGTAAATTGATGTAATTGCCTCGGTGCAGGTCAGATATTGTGCGATGAAGACACCAGTGAGACTTAACATTGGTTAAAATGGCCAATATGAGTAATTGCTTGGGTGAACATTTCTTTAATATGGACAAGGTGAAATAAGCAAATTAAAATTTAGGAGATTGTAAATACTCTGAAGAACTTTCTATGCATAAAAGACATCCTGATGAGTCAGAAGTGAGATAAATCTCAGAGAGAGTCAGTGAGGAGCAATGGGGGACGAGGGAGACTAAGAGGATCTGCCTCCTCTTCCACCAGCACAGTTTTTTTGCCAAGCATCCATCTTTCTACACTGCAGTCATGCCTGCTACATTAAATTGACCTTGTCAAGCTAATGCAGCTTTACGTCTGAATGTTGCCACCAGCTTAAAGCTGACCCACTCTAGTTGAACTTGCTGCACCTGCTCACACAGAAGTTCAAGCTAAATGGGCACAGGCTGAAGGACTACAAGGCAGCTTTAAATCCAAATAACCATCCAAGAAGGTTGTGCTGATTTTATCAAGTCAGTTTGAACTTTCAATTATGTTAAATTGATAGAACTTTCACGAGTAGACAAGCCCTCTCTAAAGAATGAGAGAACCCATTTTGTTAAACTTGGTAGCACAGGTAAATGCATTCCACCCTGCCAAAGCTTTCCAGCATGTAGGAAAAATTACCTGTCAGTTGCTGCCAGCCAGCCTCAAAAACCATGTTTGTGTTATTAGCTGCCAAGGTTTGGGACTGTTTTCCTTCTGTCGTGGTATTTGACAGAATAATGATTGCTCAGAAAAGAGCCACGTCATGAAGGCAGTGGGCAAGGTGCTGAGCACAGCTGCTCCTTGCTTGTGCTACTTCCAGGGACAGAGCACAGCCTGGGGTGCAGCCTGAGACCCCCTAAAGCCTGCCCTGACACAGTGCAGCATTGCTTTAGCCAAGCCTGGGTATGCAGACAGACTGTGGGAGCTTGGAGTTCATCTATGCCACATTGACTTCTGTGCTCAGTGACAAAACCGCTCATCTGTTTAAACCTGAAAGACGCTATTTGCAAAGCAAACCATGCTCGCTAGGAGCACCAGCCTCATGGCATCCCTCTGAGGAGCATGCGTGCCTTACTCGTCTTCTGCACTGAGCACTGAGTTGTGCTCACCAGTCTGAACATCTGCTGGGGGACAGTTACAAACACTGCAGTCCTTTGGGTCTAGTCATGAATCCTGCTGGACTCTACCAATGAGTTATTTGTGTAGTCAGAGCAGGAGAACATGAAAAACTGCAAGAAAATTCATTGTAGTGGACAAGAAAGGGCAAAGAGGGTGGCTATCTTGGCCACTAACCTGCATTCACAGAGATGCCAGCTGTAGCCATGACTCTGCCTCTTCAGCTGCCAGCAAGCTGAAGAGAGTGATGCAGGGACCAACCTGTGACTTTCAAGGCAATAGGAAACCAGAGGCATGTAACAAAGAGGTAAGGAGAAATGGCAGGCAGATGAGTCAGTCCATCATCATCCCTTTGTGGTTTCTTTATAAAGAGTAAAATCAGCGTGGAGTGAGGTACAGCAAAGCGAAAAGTGAAACATTAAAATGTTTTGAAATCTGCATGCTGTAAGGTACACTTTTAATCCCAAACATGGTGGTAAAGGAAATGTATGAAATGTTTGAATAAGTGTTGAAAAAGAGTTTCAGATGAAAAAGTTACTCATAGATCTGGTGTGCCTACTGTTAGAAAAATCTCAGGAACATACTGGGGCGAGACCTTTGTCTTTACTTATCATTAATACAATTCTCTGTTGGTCAAGCCCAGATACATTCACCACAGCTTTGCTGAGCAGCAGAAAAGAAATGCCTGCTGCCTTCTATGTAGTGTTTCTTTTAAGGCATTTACTCATTCAGTACTATGACAGGCTAGGGCCTGTGATGCCAGCAGACCATGTTGTTGGTCTGTTCTGCTAGAAATGATTCCTGCAGCAAGAAAGGATTTATCATAAGAATGTGATGATATAAATACTTCAGTGTTTGTTTCTCAGGGCTGCCTGTTCACTTCACTGTGTTATCTCTGCTTACCCCTCTTCCACACCATCTGTACCACTTGCCTGAGTCCCTGGCTCCTAGGGCGAAGCACACACAGTAGCTTTGCACTTGCTTCCCTCCAACAACTACTTTGCCGGTTTTCTAACTTTGGCATATTCTGGTATATATTCCTTCTGTTGATAACATTATTTGTTAATACCATGAATGCCATCTTCTCTCCTCTCTATCCGAAGAAGATCACTGAGTATAATTCTTTTGGAAGACACATTTTTCCTTGGCTCCTGAGACAGAAGAGTCTTTGAAGAATGTTTGAAAGGACTCCTTTTCCTCCTGAAATGTCCAGCCAGCCTTTGGCATTTGAGAAAGCACTGCTGGCACTGCGCTACAGCCAAGTCTAGCAGCTCAGGCTGCCACGGGTGCCCTCTGCATGGCTCCTCTGGCCGAGGCAGCCAGCAGCCAGCTTCACTGGGGGCTTCGGTCACAGCCCACAGATGCAGGATGCAGCTACAGCATTATCCTAGAAGTGACTCCACCAAGCCCAGCGCAGCAAGCAGCTGATAGCTTTTCAGAGTGCCTGCAAAGGCAACAAGAGTTTCCAGATGAGAAAAGACTTACATCTTTCTCCTATTGATTGTGACTCCACTTGTTGTTACTCCAGTACTTTCCTGCTCTGTTGTTGTTTTGTGTAAAAATTGGTATTGGTAGGGCTTGGCACTTTGAGAGTCACAGGTACTCACTGTTGTTTTCATTTTTCAGACATGTCTTTAGTTTGGAGTTGCAATGAATGCTGATTGTGTCTGAGTAACACAAAATGGGATTCTGTCAAATTTCAGTATTTGAATTTATGAACTTAACACCAGTTGGCTGCAGACTTGTCATTGCAATGCATCCCACTGCACAGAATGACTGTAAACTTCTCCATGCAGCCCTGCTTTGTGAGTATACGTACATGCATCCTTTATTACTTAGGAAACACATATCAATATTGTATTAATAAGTAGGCATTGATTTGCTACTGAGAACATAAAGATTTATGAAAGTAGGCAGTGCAGTGTGGCAGAAACTATGAAAGAGGTTTCTAGAAAATCTATGAAATGCTTTATATTTGAAATATAGAAGAAAAATTCCTTTCCAAATAAATCCAAATAAGACAGTCTTCTGTGAATAATAAATTTGTTTTGAGTATTGAGCAAAGGCAAGATTTAAGGGCACCTAATTTGCAACAGACTGTGAATCTTGGTCCAAATTTGAACACAAATGGCTTCCTTTTATATTATGGAGAGATTCAAGGAAGTTCCCAGTGGACTGAGGAAAGTGCAGGCTAAACACCTGTGCAAGAACCCTGAGGCGAAAGGGCTAAGCTAAGCAAACAGGGAGACATGCCCCTGTCAGGCAGACAATAAAGCATTCTGGTAGTGTTCAGAGTAGGAAAAAGTGTTTAAAATGTGGTGATGCAGATCTGTTGGTAACAGCAAGAAGTGGAAGTTGTAATAACGACCATTTAGAGTGTCCCTTATCTGTGTCACCCCTCCCAGAACTAGACACGGTAACAGGGCACGAGACGTACATGCTTTCCAGTGTCAGTACTTTTTATGCTGACACACAAGGTAAATCTTGAGACTGGCATAGACGTTATGCCACAGAAAATAGCTCAGAAGCCAGATCATACAGAGGAAATGCCCAGTCTTAATTCTCCAATGTATCATACTCAAAAGTTGTCAAGAGCAAGTAGAAGAGCGCACTCCAGAAGCCTGGCGTATCCCAGGAGCATATAAAAGAGCATTACGCACAGCATCAGAATTACAGCTGCAGTCCCTATGTCTGATTTCCTCCTGTACTGCATGAATCCTTACATCCTGCAGAGTACACAGGCTGTGGATATGTGCTTCTGCTCTACAAAAAGATAAAGGACTCGACATGTTCTTAACAGAGCTTTTCACTGACATGATCCTATAGTTTGACAAGGAAATGGGAATAAGAACTGGAAAGATTTTTAGAAAAGAAATATATTCAACTTGAAAAGTCCTGCCTGGTGGTTTTGTTTGTGGACCTCAATAGTTAGCTGTTTCTATTAATTCTTTGTCACTATTACTACAAATGCCTTCAATATCCTCTGTCCCCCAGTGGCCTCCAAGTCATTAATATTCCGCTTTAAGCAAGTATCGGAGCTGTCATGCATTTCAAATCTCCCCAAGGAAGCTGTTTAAAATTGTAAGTAAGACCTATACTGAGACTTATTAGCAGCAAACTTGGAAACAAATTTTCTGGGCGGGCAGTGATGACTCTTCAAGTTACAGTTGCTGTCACCTTTTGAATCCTGAGATTTATTATAAATGTGAGTATCTCAAAGGATTTCTTTGATGCAACCAACGTTTCCAGCTCTCATAAACTGCTGTTTATTGATAGAACCGGGCTTGTGCCAGAATCTCAGACTTGAGTGATGAAGCTGAACTTCAAGGTTACATTCAGTTGCACCCACACAGTGTGATATATGCAGAAGAAGTCCAATGAAAGCAGCAGTGGTAGCACAACAGAGCAAACGTTTGGCTGTATGGTGAAGAAACTGGAAATCTGCATACTAGCTAAAAGACAGGTTATCTTTAG
Source organism: Numida meleagris (assembly GCF_002078875.1). Lineage (NCBI taxonomy): Eukaryota > Metazoa > Chordata > Aves > Galliformes > Numididae > Numida > Numida meleagris. The sequence goes on along the minus strand of NC_034411.1, from coordinate 34,713,042 downwards.
AGGTTGCAGTATCTAGTTGGAGATCAGAGTCCACACCCAGTGCTTTGAAACTGGCTTTCGTCTGAACCTCTCAAGCAATGCGTGCATCCAAGGCTAAATCGCGCAGGTGCTAAATCACCTTACTGAAGCTCAGCTTAGAAAGCGTAAGTCTGCCTGAGCTAGGAAAGATGTAACAAAGGAGGGCTCCCATGTGGGACGAGTACTGGAGACTGTGGCAGAAAGGAGAATCTTGGGCACCCCCAGGGCCCAGTCAGGCAGCTGTTCTGAGCTGCTGGCCTACCTGATGCTAAGGTGCCTTCCGTGACAGCACAAGGGCTGTAAGAGGAAACCTCATGAACTTCTTTCTACACAGGGGAGCCCAATGAGAGGGAGAAAGCGTTGCTCGTCAGTGCTCCCCAGGTGTTAACCCAGAGAATGTGTTCTTGGTAGCTTCTTGCTGGAGTGAGTCTCATACTTTGGCCGTCACAAAATAACAAGAACTGCAGAGCTTTTAGCAGCAAAACATCTCCAGCTGGAGAACTTGGTGCATCTCCCCAAAGTTCTCACGCTTCAGTGAAGCCTTTTTGTCAGTGACTCAAACCGCAGGAAGCACTGGCAGCAGCCACGCGGAAGCTGGCACGGCGCAGCCCGCCTCTGCCGCGCGCCGCCAACGGCCGCCCAACCCAACGTCCTCGCGGCCGCGCTGCCGCCCGCCGCCGGCCATGTGGCCCCCGTGTCGCCCTACAAGCCGGGCCACTCCGTCTTCCCGCTGCCGCCCTCCAGCATCGGTTACCACGGCTCCATCGTGGGCGCCTACGCCGGGTACCCCTCGCAGTTCGTGCCCGGGTTGGACCCCAGCAAAGCGGGGCTGGTGGGCAGCCAGCTGCCCGGGGCGCTGGGGCTGCCGGGGAAGCCGCCCAGCTCCAGCCCGCTGACCGGGGCCTCGCCGCCCTCCTTCATGCAGGGATTATGCCGGGACCCGTACTGCCTGAGCTACCACAGCGCCTCGCACCTGGGCTCCGGCAACTGCTCCAGCTGCGTGCACGACGCCGGCAGCCTGAAGAGCGGATACCCCCTGGTGTACCCCGCGCACCCGCTGCACTCGGTGCACACCACGCTCTCCTCCGGCGGCACCCCCAGCCTGCCCGGCCACCCCCTCTACACCTACGGCTTCATGCTGCAGAACGACCCCCTGCCCCACATATGCAACTGGGTGTCTGCCAGCGGACCCTGCGACAAGAGGTTTGCCACCTCGGAGGAGCTGCTCACCCACCTACGGACCCACACGGCTCTGCCGGGCGCCGAGAAACTCTTGGCCGGGTACCCCACCTCGGGGCTGGGCTCGGCCGCCTCCTGCCACCTCCACCTCCCGCCCGCCGCCCCCGGCAGCCCCAGCACGTTACCGGCCTCCCTGTCCTTGAGGAGCCCACACACTTTGGGACTCAACAGGTACCACCCGTACGGCAAGAGCCATTTGCCCGCGGCCGGAGCCCTCCCCGTGCCGTCCTTGCCGGCTGCCGGACCTTACTACTCCCCGTACGCTCTCTATGGCCAAAGACTAACTTCAGCTTCTGCACTCGGATACCAGTAACCGCGGCGGCCCCTTCCCCTCGCCGAGCCCCCCCGCTCCCTCCTTGGAACTGTGTATTTATTTACTGTATGTTAGCTTAAAGCTGGGAATATAAGTGCATTAATACACCAATGAATCGATGGTATGCAAAAAAAAAAAAAAAAAAAAAGTCTGTGTCCGAAAAAAAAAAAAAAAAGAAAAAAAAAGAAAAAAAATCTTTTCTTTGCAGGTGTGGGGCTTTGGTTTTTTTCTTTTAATTGATTTTTTTTTTTCTCTTCCCCTTCTTAATTTCCCTCCCCCCTCCCCCCCCCAAGAAATTCTTGCATGACTCCCAACACACGAGGGGAGGAACAAAAAAAAAAAAAAAATTCAGATTTCTTCCTCCTCCCCCCTCCTTGTTTATCGTTCTGGGATTCAGTTTCTCTTCCTTTGTGAAGTTAACAGATGTCATTTTTTTNCAGCCGCCCCACAGCGCCCGCGCTGGGCTGCGGGGAGCAGCCTCGCCGCCCCGCAGTGCTTCCCCCACCGCCTCCGGCAGCCGCTGCCACCCGCCCGGGGCTGAGGGAGAGCGGACGCCGTGTCGGCGCAGGGCTCCGTCGTTCCCAAAGTTGTCTGCTCGGGGCTGCCCCGCGCCCCAGGGCTGGCACCGGCCCCGGGTGTGCGCGCTGCTGCCGAGGTGCGGGCTGTGACAGCGGCTGCGCTGCGTAGCGCGAGCGGCTTGGTGGTAACAGGTCTGCTGAGAAACAAAGCTGCCCGCCCGTTCGCCGCCAGAATCGCTGAGCGTGGAAAAGCAGAAGTTACGCGCCGCGGCGCCCACGGGGCATCCCACACCGCTCGGCGCGTCCCGCAGCGCCTTGGCATCCCGGTCACGTCTGCCTACGGAACGGAGCGGTGTGCGGCGGGAGCCTTTGTCTGCCAGGTGTTCGGGCACCTAGGTGGGTGCACAGGGCGCAGCTGATGCGGCCTGGCTACCCGGTGTCGGCTGAGATGAAAGCTTTCTTATCGGGAATGGCTGCTCCGCTATCGGAGCAACAGCCTGGTGAAGTTAAAGCACAGCACAGCATCGCGCACACCTTCACTGCCGGCAGGAATCTGGAAGGTGTGGGTGATGCCTCCCTCGGCGGTCAGAGGCTGCTCTGGGTGCCCGCGGCCCTTACAGCCCCGGTGCAGTCAGGGTGCTACGAAGGTAGCGACGGGAGAGCGGGAAGGTGGAGGCAAGCCCTGTCTGTGCTGCCCTCCCAGCTGCATCCTCCTCGCCTTTGCATTTTGGCTATCGGGGGAGCTGGCACCCAGCTCCTTATCGCAGCCTTTTCTGAGAACGTCGCCAACTTGATTTGAGGAGGATTTGTCGGGAATGACCGTGCTGTCTGCAGGGTTAGACATCAGACAGGAGCTGTAACCAGGTGCGTGTAACCCACAACTGCGAAGCAAAAATCGCAGTTAGAAGGGAAAGAGCAACGGGGAAACAAGTCTGCGGATTGTTATTGTTAAGAGATCCATTTACTATGCCCTTGATTGCAAACTTAATACACGTAAAATTACAACACGGAGAAGAGACGCTTGTGACAATCGGAGATACGGCTTGCTTTCCTTTCCCGGTTAGGACCCTTGTGAAGTCATGTCCATTAAAGCCCTGAACGGAGGCAACTAACCAATAACTGCCGTGGAAGCAACAAGGTTCCCCCCGAGCCCCGCCTGCCAGCTTCAAGAAAAAGGGGAAAATCGGCGGTGTCAATCAGGCGCACCGCAAAACAGCGAGGCCCTCCCCGCAGCCGGCGCGGCCCCGGGAGCGGGCAGAGCCCCGCGCCGACGGGAGCCGGGGGCCGCGGGGCTGCCAGGCGCGGCCGGGCGGGAGGATATTGGCTGCGAGGGCGCGGAGGCTCCTCCCAGAGCCCGGCCGCCGAGATTTTGGGAGGATTTCTTGTAACTCACTTCCAAACCTGGCTGAGGGAAAGAAGTTGCCGTCGTAGCTTCTGCTACGACACTCCCGCACCTCCCCGCAGCCGCCTCGGATGCTTCGCTTCACTCGCGGAGGAGGGCTGCCGCTGCCGGGGGGAGCGCTCCCGCTCTGGATGTGGCTGTTTCTGTGAAAGCGTCGGCTAGAAGGGGCCGGGCGGGAAGACAATGAGGGAAAGCCGGCCGGCCGAGCGCCCCGCTCCCCGGCATTCTCCCGAGGACTGACGGTGTTCGGCGCTCAGCGTTGAGGCGGCGGCGGCGGCGCCCGGCGCGGGGGCTTCCCGGGACCGACGGTTTCCTTCGGCTGCTGACCGGGGGGAGCCCACCCGCGGAGCCACCATGAATTCGGTGGCTGGGAATAAGGACAGGGTTGCGGTCACAGCGCGGAGCAGAAAATACGGGGTAAGTGCGGGCGGCGGAAGCGGGGAGCGCTCGGGTTGCGGGGAGGCGGGCGGGGTGTCCGGGTGCGGGCTGCCCTGACCGCTGCTCCTTCTCCCGCCGCAGGTGACCGAGCCCTGCTCGCCCACCAAGCCCGCCGCCCCCTTCTCCCCCGAGAGCTGGTACCGCAAGGCTTACGAGGAGTCCCGCGCCGGGAGTCGCCCGGCCCCGGAGGGAGCCGGCTCGGCGCTCGGCTCCTCGGGCACCCCGTCCCCCGGCTCCGGCACCTCCTCGCCGGGCTCTTTCACAGGCTCCCCGGGGCCCGCCTCGCCCGGCATCGGCACCAGCTCCCCCGGCTCGCTGGGAGGCTCGCCGGGCTTCGGCACCGGCTCGCCGGGCTCCGGCAGCGGCGGCGGCTCCTCGCCGGGCTCCGACCGCGGCGTCTGGTGCGAGCACTGCAACGCCCGCCTGGCGGAGCTGAAGAGGCAGGCGCTGAAGCTGCTCATCCCCGGGCCCGTCAGCAGCAAGGTGAGCCGGGGGCCGCGCCGGGGGGCCGGGGCACGACACGTGCAGCAGCCGCGCGGGTTTATCTGCCGGCACCTGGGCTCGCCTTTGCCGGTGCCGTCGCTGACGTTTTTAGGGATTGTTTGTGCTGGCTCCTGCTTGGTCTTGTTTCCACTTACCATCCCTTCCTCTTGCTTCCATTTCTGGAGGGTTGCCGGGCTTCGGGAGTATCCGTGACAGCACCTTCAGCTTGCTCCTTGCTTTCCTCTTCCCTTATGTCTTCAGTGGCTTTGCGTTGTGATTTCCCATGTACTTGTTCTTGAGCCTGGTGAGGGGCAGGAAAGCGTGGGAATGCCACACGGATGACGGTGGTCCCATCCCCTTTTGCTCTCTTTGATCCTACAGCATGACTTTACAAAATGGCCCGAGAATTGGCAGCCAGCTTTAGCCATAAGGTACCTGTGGTCTAATGTCCATGCCTTGTGTTTCCATTGAGAGGCCAAGTGTGGTAGGGATCCTCCTGTGCCTCCAAGATGAGGCACTGAAATGCAACGTGAGCCTGAAGGTCATGCAGGAGGCTGTGGCAGACCTTTGCATTGAATCCAGGGTGTTGTTAGCATAAGGACAACCTGGTGGTGGTGTTCTCTTACAAAGAAGTGCTGGATTTCCTTTTTATCAAAGCAGATCAAAAAACACTCAAAGCTGCTGTTGAATAATCCAAAGCATGCAAGCACTTCTGAAATCTGGCCTTGGAGCTAACTGATCATGAGTAGAGGTTGGAAGTCTTTAGAAGGACCATGTTCCCACCAGAGGCAGAAAGCCGACGTATTCTGGAATTCCCTGCTTTTGTTTCATTTTGTGTTGGTTTTTTTTTTTTCTTGTTTGATTTACATGTAAAGATTAAGACTAACGGCACTCCAAGAGTCCCCAGCAGCCCTTGGCTGACCCCATGCTACCAAAATAGTGAGCAGTGGGCTCCTCCATAGCAACCTTGTGAGTGTTGTATTGTGAATTGGTCTACGGCTCCCAGAATGTAATACAATGCGATTTCGTTTGCCCTGTTGGCTCAGGTACTATCAAATGATAATATTTACTCTTCCACTTCAAAGAGTTTTCATTAGCGGTTACGATAAGGAGGTATCGTGGAAAAGAGCTGACTGCTCAGAGAAGGTTCCTGATATTACTCTTGTGTTGTGCTCTCCATTATTTGTTTATATGCTGTTTGTGAGGGAGTTGGTGCTATCCTGAACAGAAGATAGGGTCTCAAGAGCTGGCTTAATTGAACTATTCATGAAAAGGAAAAGGCGGAACGATGAAAAAGTATGGTTTAATAGATTGTTAGCACACAATTGGTTCTCTGGAAAGCGGCTCTGTTCCAAAACCTTACAAATTTCAGGTAGCGTGATGTGGCGGTGTTTACTAGCTGTAGGTATAGATGATAACTTATGGATACAGATATGGGAGTCACCAGAATAACAGACTGGGGATGTAAGACTTGCCGCTTACATCTCATCCCTTGCAAAGTATTTTTATAGAAATAAAAGACACTTTTGCAGTGACAAAGTCTTGTGAAGGATTCTCTTAGTGATAATCATGGCCTTTCCTAAGCCTTCCACAGATGTTCCCATTCTGTTCCTGTTGTTAACTGTCCTGTTCAGAGTTTAGGTGATGGTGTTGTCCAGGCAAATCTTTGTTCACAACAGTACTAATCAATTTTCAGGCTCCCTTACCTTCTGCTCTTTTCTGGAACCTCCTTTCTGAATCTTCCAGTTCTGTAGGGTTGCCACTTACAAAACTGTTGCTATCTAGTGTGTGGATGTAGGGTTAGGGGGAGGGGAGAGGCACGAGTAAGGAGATCTTTGAGGGTTGCTGAGACCTTCTCCCCCGTTCACTGTACTTAATAGTGCTTACAGATTCAATCCTGTTCTGGTTCTCCAGCCTTTCTCATGCAGCTCCCTTCTGAAAGCTACCTGGCTGTGGCTATTTGCAGAAACATTCCTTTCTGTCTTTACAACTGTTATGAACTTTTGGGGCTTGTGAATTTTGCCTTCAGCAAACACAGCCCAAGACAGCGAGGCTTTGGCTTAGGTAATGTAGGATATGAATATTGTGGGTAGTACTGTTGACTTCTTAGGACTTCTTGGTTTGTTGTTGCTGGCATGCACTTGACAGCCTTAACCGTATCTGAGTTGATGTGGGCTCTGCCAGCTCAGCCAGGGCCTGTGCACTGCCTCTGTGGGTGCCTAGTGCGGTTACACAATGGGGTTTCTCTCTGAGGGTGAGGGACACTGAGTCTCTTATAGAAGTGCAAATGGTCATGTATCTTGGGAAAAACTTAATTCTGTTTCGGTACAGGCTGGAGTCTACCATGCTAGCATTTTCTTCAGGGTACTGTGAAGTATGTTCTCGATTGCTGCTGTGGAAATAGGTTTTAGGGGGTGGGTTGGATCCAGCCACTGAGTAGAGAAGAAAAGGAAACCGATCCTCTTCCGGAGTCTGGTTATTCCCTCCAAACTTGCAAAGCATTTTATGGCTCAAGACTGTGGTGTCCAGCAGTATTATCAATTACATGTGTCCATCTTTATTATTTCTCATGGAACATTTAAAATTTATCAGTCATCTTCTAGTCTGCCAGATCTAGCTAACTTACATGGCAATTCTTCTTGATGTTGTTGAAGACAGACTAGAGATGTCATTAGCATAGTAAATATAGTCACTGGCACCTGTTTCACATTTACATTGTATTTGGAATGGCATATAACTCTGGGAATTGTGTTATGCAGAGCAAGCAGAATGTGAGGGTATCTGAGTTTTCCAATGGGTCTCATAGCAAACATTGGAATCTGCAGTAAGCTATCTGAATGTGACCTTAAATTGATGCTTTCCACTGTGTGTTATCGTGTAAAGGTTTGTATATATCTGCGAAGTGTAATAGTGCAGTGGTGCACAGACAGACCCTGCTTTATGCGTGAAGCTATGTACTGAAGCTTTTCATTTCATATGGAAAAACAACTCTTAACCTGTAGCAAACTGCTGCTGACTAGCTCATTGTTAGTGCCAAGGTGTAGAGCTTTTCAGTTTTAAATAGCAGCATTTTCTCCTAATACAGCAGCAGAATGAAAACATTGTTGTTTGGTTTTTTTTTTGAGAAGGGTATGGGGGATTGGCAAAAGGATGGAAAAAAAAAAAGCTAAAATCTTATTTCTTCTTCCTCTTTTCTGATACAGTTGTGCCTAAATGATGCACAGCAATTATCTGCATACAAGGGGTTGTATTATGAGAATTAAATCTTGTTGTAAACACCATATGAAACATGCCCATGGGGAATGACAGACACAAGAAGCTGGTATAATTGCACATTGTAGTTGGTAACCGAAAGGATCTTAGAGTATTTGGTGACCATTGTGTCTTTTTGTTACAAACACTTGCATGGCAATAAAAACTGTCTTAAATTAGTATCTTAAGCTTTTTCTCAAGCTTTATTTTCGGAAGAGTATCTCAAAGTTTTAGCATAGAAGCTAATGGCATCACACTCCATGCTTATTAGAATTCAAGTGAAATCTTTTTGCCTTAAATTCAAACTTGTGATATCCTCTTTCTTCACTGGAACACTGACCTTGTGGATGTCCAACAAAGAAATGATCATATTTTTAATCAAAAAGTAGTTAGATTTATGCATATCAAATTACATCATGTGCAATCAATCAATTGAATACTAAGAATGATTAGTGCCAAGCTGGTGATTATGTTTTGTTAGTGTAGGATTGAAAAAATCATGAATGCAGCCTTTAAAGCGAGAGGTAATTTGGTTGTGCAGATGTGAATGTCTGCTTTGGTGTGCTGTGATGGGGTCAAAAAGTAGGGATACTAATTTAAGTGCTAGGTTGATGTTGTGAGGGGACCATTCTGGACCCTCTCCTAGCTAAAAAGCTTATGTTTTGAAGTATAAGGGATGGCTGAACTGGTTGAGCAGTCTGGCTTTGAATAGGGGAGGAACTGTGTTCAGGGATACAGTTGTTTGTTTGCAAGGGAGGGGGATTGGAACAATTTACTGAAACTCTATCTCATATTTTCTTAAATGCATGCTGTTGAATTAGCAGTTTCTGTTTAATGGGTGTTAGGTAGTCAAAGACTTGACCAATAATTATTGATAATGAAGAAAGCCTTGAAGCTGGTCTTGTGACTAATAGGTTCTTGCTAGCTCATAGCTACTTCAGAAACAGTGTCAATAGACAGGACAGTAATGAACCCTTCCTCAAAGCTGAGCTAGTGGCAGAATAATGGAATTTCAGTTCTGTCCAGACCTTTAATTTGTGAACAAGCGCAGCTAGGCTTTATGGTGACTTAATTCACTGTGCAAAAATCTCAGGCACCTAATCATTTCATCCCAACTCATTGCAGTGCAGATAGGATTATTGCATTAGAAATGTGATTTTAAATGGCCTGAGGCAGTAATTTGTCAGCATTTGGAAGGATTAACTCCATTAAAGTTTAGGCAATAACAACCGTTCTTTTGTGTTACATCACAGGTCACAATACCAAACATTTAGCATAACTCATCTGTGAATCTTTTTTTTTTTTTTCCTAATTGACTGTTTGCTGGCAAGTTGGGAAAACATAGGTACTTTGTTTGCCCTGGAATTTCAGCTGCTTAAAGAGGTCCGGAGGAGACAAAGAGGTATGCATTCACCTCTGAGAAATGAATGTAAACTCTTTCCTAGAAGCAGCTGGAGGTCACCTGTCTTACTGTCGCGGTGTGAAATGATGTAAATGTTTCTGTCAAGCTTGCAAACGTCTTTGAGGTGAAGGTGAAGATGCTGTATGTTAAAGACTGTTTTCTAGGGAGCTGTTAGCTCTGCAGCTTTCTCTGTGGAATCATAAATGCTCTTACTGAGTGCTCTAGAAATTAGGAATAGACTCATGATTATATCTAGTGAATTGAGACTTTGGTGTTCTTCCTATCAGAAAAGAAAATACTTTCAGGAGACCATAGACTGAGCTATTAGGACAAAAAATTCAATTTTTTCCTCAAGTAAATTTCTAAGGAGGAGCAAAATTTTCATCAGATGGCTCTTTCTACAGAGGCTTGTCTGTGTATCTAAAGACACTGTTCACAAATAGTCAATACTTAGTGAGTAGTGGGCCTCTTAATGGCAAGCTATTAAAGTTCCTTCGAGGTGCTTTATATATATGCTAATAAAGCTGCGCTGATATCTAAAATCATCTTTTATCTGTAGATAGTTTTATCTCTCTGGAACTTCAAGTTGCAACATTAATAGTAATCTTGTATAGTAAGTTTACGATTTTTTGTGTATAGCTTTGGAAGGGAAAGGGAAGGAGATAAGACAGTCCATTCTGAATTCCCCAGACAGCGTTAGAGAAAGTGTCACACATTACTGGTACAGACATGGGCATTTAATGGGATTCATGCTGATGCCAGCAGATTATTAGAAAGCTGCAATGCTGTTTATATAGGGTTGAAAGACATCTGCAGTTTTGCCACATCAGCGGTACATAGGCTTTGACATCATTCCATTGGGGTGCTTCCAAGCACTGAACTTGCAGCCTGCCACTGCAATGAACTTGACTATCTTGATCTGTGTAATGATGTAGTAGGAACTGCAGCATCTTGTGACCTGTGCTCTGCATGTCAAAAGTGTGAGGGATGTTCTAACTTAAAATACCAGCTTAGATCTTAGTGAAATGTCATGCTGTAACTTGAGAGGTATGTATGTTAGTGAAGTGTTGGAAATACAAGCGTGTGGGCTTCCCGTCTGTGATTGGATGAGTAATTCCTCTTCTACATCATTTATTGCTGAAGCTGCAATTTAAGAGCTAACCCTGACTGTAGAAAAGCAGTTTGCAAGTTTACTTTGTATTAAGTGAGCTTTAATATGCAACAACAACCTGTAAGCAAAATGGTATTCTAGGCGTGAGAAGTTTGAAAAATGTCTTACAAAATCTTTCCAATTACTGGTCCAACCTTTGGTTGCGCTGTGACACCAATTGAGGTTGCAACCATTAATTAAGGTATTAATAAAACTCTTCTAGAAAGCAGTGGTATAGCAGTACTGCAAACTGTCTGCTGTGGTCACATGCTGAAAAGCTTCTTTTCTTTGAAAGCTTTAGCTTACAGCCTTGAAAGAAATGGCAGTTTCATTTAGCAGTTTCTTAAGAAGAGCATACTTGTTGTAGCAACGTTAAGTTTTAGATGGTCATACTACAGCTGCATTCTAATTTATGGGTTTATAGGACTCAAATCCTTGGTGGCTCTCTTCCTTGTTATTTTCAATGGCATTATATGCAACCTTTCTGCATTAAAGCAGGGTTTAAGAAATAAGTGAGCATAATTAGGCCAAGAACTGTTTTTAGGTTTCTTGTTTTCTAATATCTTATGTCTGATTACGTATTTCAGGTTTCAATTGTACCAGGAAGGCAATGCCTTCAACCAGAACGTGTATTGCTTATGTTTATTTCTTCCCACTCCCCTTTTTAGCTGATACTACAGTATAGTTTTAGTAATGCTTTGGGAGTGTTTTTTGAGGTTTCTTCAAGTGAAACCACAAACCCATGATGTTTTCATCAGCATAATGTTGACTGGACTGTTCTGAGCTTGAGATGGAGAGTTTTTAGAAGATCCTGCAGGAAATGTTGAATATTGAAAACTAACTTTTAAAAATGCGAGCTCTGGGTACTTATTTTAAGAGCAAAGAAGTTGGAAGGGGGGAGAGAAGAAGGAAGCGATGGTCCACATCTGAACCTTGTCTTATTGGCTCATATGAAAATGGCAGTAATGAGTGGATTTTGTCTTCACTGAAATCAACAAGATTTCATTTAGGCCACAGATCTATCTATTGCATAACTTATCAAGAAATATTTACATGCCCTTACAGTAGCAGTCAAATGTGTTAGTCAGGCTGAGCAGGACCAAGAGGTCCTGGCTCCATGTGGGCATCCTAACATGCTTTTTCTTTTTCTTCTCCATGTGCATGGTGGTTGCTCCCTGTCTTGGTTCTTACCAAAATGATAATTCAAACATCTTCAATAGTGCTACTTTCTCAACTCAGATCCTTTTGATTGAAAGGTCAGGGAATGCTATTATTACAGCAGATGAGAGGAGGCCATGATCTCTGAGAAGGGTAGTGATGAGAGCAGCACAATGCTTAACTTCAGCTGTAACCAATACAGGATGCAGGAGTATTTTGTAACTTCTTTACAGAAGAGAAATTAAAGGAAAATAGGAACTACCTATGCAAAATAATCAGTTTTAAGAAAATGGTGTATTCATTTGCACCTTGGATGTATTTCTAAGGTATCAAAGTTAAACTCACTGTTTTTCCTGTGCACTAAGTACAGTACAGTAAGGTTAAGAGCTACATATTGTTCCAACATTGGTATGTTTCTTAAATTCTATTTTTGTATTAAACCTGCTATTCTGTTTAATACCTATGGTTGATCTTGCATTTCTTTATTTATTATTGACTATTTTCTATTTTCTGAGAGGGAAGAAATCAGATCTTGATCTGAGAATCCTTCAGGCTGTTTCTTCTTCTCAGCATTCCCTTGAAGTTGTATTCGGTAGTACGCTTTATAGAAAGAAAAAAAAATTGCAAAGGAAGTTTGAGAGACCTGAGGGAGTTAATAGGATCTTAAATTGATCTTGGTTTACAATTCATGATAAAGACAGAAGACAATCTTCTTTTTAAGAAGGAGCTGGACACTTCAGGATTTACTTATAAGAATCCAGTATTGGTAGAAGACTTCTATATTGCATATTTAAACTTGTAGTACCCTTCTCCAACAAAGTAGGTTTGAGTCTCCTCATTTTGCTGCCCTACGTGTTGGATATTTTTACTTAAAGATTGTACAGTGTATGTTTTGTTAGTGGCTAATGAGTGATGTTAGTCAATGGATTTGGTGTTTCAGAAAGAGTATCAAATGCCTTTGTTAAAATGAATTTATTTTCTAGTGAAAAAAACACCCAACTAGACAAACAGAACACTAACCCACTGTGAGAGTGGCTCTGAAAACATATTAAATTGTGGTGTGTATCAGAGGAACTGTGTATTTTGGAGATAGGTAGTGCTGGGCACAGACAACTGATGCGAAGCAATCTAGATCTAGTGTCTGCAGGAAAATCTTTAATTAGGGGTAGAATTACTTAAGCTTTTAATTTTCAAAGTAACTTCAAGTGGAATTTGCTTTATATACATTTGCTGTTTACAAATGTTTCAACTTGCAGAATTTCTGTGTTCTACTAATAGCAAACCTCTACAGTAGTTTGTATTTTGCCATGCCGCCTAAATCGTAAGTACCTTGACACGACCATTTATTTGCACTTTGGTATTAACAACAGCTTCTCTATTCCATGGACTTTCACAGGAAGAAAATTCTGCTCACACAAACGTCAAGGGAGGAGAAAATGAATGGAGATTTTGACATCCACCACAGTAAATATTTTTTTTCTGAAGAGAAAAATGAAAATTCGGTGTTTTGAATGTTCAGCTTTGTTCATGATTGTCTGAGCGTGTCTACCCAACAATAGAATTATTTTCCCAAAGTTATGTTTCATTCCCTCTCTCTCCCTCAACCACACAGTTAACTGAAGATAAATAAGGATTCAGGAATAGAGCTCTTCAATTTTTGTGGGCCCCTGTGTGGTTCTGTTGGGAAGTGCTTATTCCTTTGATCACCACATGTGTACTTCAAGATGAAAAAGAGGTTCCTGCAGTGCTGAAGAGAATGGTTGTTCTGCAGACCTTTGCTAAAAGTGGGGAGGAACTTGGCCTTTGCCTGTTTCTGTCCTGGCTCCTGAAGAGTCACTTGGGCAAAATTCTGTCTTGCTAAAGGCAAATTCAGACTTGATTACCTTGGACTTCTTTAGATTGTGGGGTTTTGCCTCCTAGCCAGTGTTTGTATGCTATTATTTCAACTGGACAGTTTTATTTTTCTGTGCCTCATAGCTAAATGAACCTCTGACCTGCGAAGTGCCAAATGCTGAAAGAATTATCCATTGACTCCATCTACCTGATGGATTCCAGCAGAAAGCCCAGTGAGCAATAAGGCTGTCTTGGCTTTAAGCAGGCTCGGAACAGCAAGAAGAGAAGTCATTACTCTTCATTTCTCTGTTAGCTTCACTGCTCATTTAATAGTGCTAGGCAAAGAAAAACATTAATATCCTATTCAGCAGCCAAATGCACCAAACTGGGAGTTGTGACTTGTGTGTTTTCCTCTTTTCTAATGGGTATCATTAAAATTTAACAAGTCACCTAAATCATGTTGGTATTCCCAGTGTTAATATTGCTGAAATTGCTGGCAGCATTCCCACAGGAAGAGTTAAGAGTTTGCTGGGGCTGGTGGCTGGCATATGCTGTTTGGGGGGAGGTGTTGAAACTGGAAAAGCCCTGATGCTATAAAGGCACAATGAAGTCTTTGGTGACAAGGGACGTTTGCAATACACATATGTATTCTTTCCTTATCACTCCCTTCCCCCTTCTCTCCCTAGTAGTCCTAAAGCTGTCATTTCAGTTCATATACATTAGATTTCTAGTAGAAATTCTTGACAATAAGCCTGCGTACATGTGAACCTAGCAGGAAGGCATAGAAGTTGCTGGTGTGCTAGTTGGCACAAGTGTCAGATTTAAGAGATTGTTAGACTGTAGATGGCTTTTACTGGAGGTCGAGAAGGCTAACAAAGTGGGAGACACAATTAAAATGGTATTTGTGAGAAAGGAATAGCTAGCTGTCTGGGCAGGCTGAACCTGGGGAAATGATGGGTAGCTGGAAGGCCATTAGTGATGGCTTTTAAGCAGTTTTGCAGCATGGGTGGTAAACCTAAATCCAGAGCTGCTCTTTTAGCATGCCTAATAAGGCTGCCTATTTTTCCTGTGTCAAATCCATTTTGAGTAATGGATTTGACAAATTCTGTGGATTTTGGTTTAGGTTTTGAGGTGGGAGAAAAGTTTTAGGTGGGAAAAAGAAGTAGAGGAAGCTGGCTTAAGGGAGGTTTTGGATGTGTTTTCCCATAGCCATGAAAACAAGACTCTGGCTATTGTGGAGTTGATTTTTGTGAAGTCACAGGTTAGTATTCCTACAAAAAGTCTGGCTGATGTAGAATATGATATATGATGGGACAAGCAGCTTATTAAAAATGCCTTTTCATTTTAAATGAACAGCTGGTATTTGATTCCTATAATTTTCAGGTAAGAGTTAAGATACAGGAATTCTGAAGACTTTTTCAGAATACCATTGCCCACTGCAATCATTTTTAGTTGTTCAAAGTATGTGATCATATCTCCCATCTGTCCTTTTCTTGACTGGAGTATTGTTGGATTTTTGGCTTTAAAATCAACAACTTTAAAAGTTCCAGAGGGTAAAGGTAACTACTTACAGCAGATGGTGCAAAACATTTTGGTGTCTTAAAGGAATTTTGAAGTTGTTTTCATTGGGGTGTTTTACATGGTTTCTCTTTTAGGCAGGGTAGCTGCAGAATGAAAGCTTATAACTCTTGATGATGGAAATGCATGGCAAATGCACATACTGCAGAGCAGAAATAGCAGACAGTGGCCTCTCATGATTATTCTGGATGCTCTGCAGCCTGAAACAGCTACTTCTCTGACAGAGAAAGCAGAGGGGAAGAGGCATTCAGAAAACTAAAGCAGACTAGAGGAATAGCAGCCATGCAACAATAGGCCTGGTAACGGTGGTGGCTACAAGCAAAACCAGTGACTGTTCACATGGGCCAAGGCCTGGCCTTTGAAGCCGTGGAAATCTGTTCCTCTGGTGTGAGGAGTAAGCTGAGGGGAGAATAGGAAAGGCATGCTGCCAGAAGTGCAGGACCTTGAAAGGAAGAAGTCAGACTATGGAGATAGTGGGAAACAAAAACTGTACCTTGGAAGGGACAAGCAGCAAAGGAGCAGCATTTCCATGGGAAAGTTTCCCACTGAGGAAATGAGGAGTAATGGATGACAAACATAGTTTAAAAAGCTGAGCTCACCACCAGGGTCCTCTCCTGGTGTATTTTAAAGCTTTACAGAAGAACTGTATATAAAGGTTTTATTTTCTTTATCACTTTTCCCGTTGATCTTTGAGCTACTAAACAGTTCAGGAGTCAGCAAGCAGCTAGAGGAGCTGAGGGCAATTTGAGGGAGCTGCCTTTGGTTTAATACACTTCAGTATTTTAATTCTGAATTGGCTTTTTCAAAGGCTAAGGTACTGGTGCATCCTGTGATCTGAAGATACAACTGGATTTTCTTCCATCTAATTCATTTGTTTCTCTTCTGCTTTCCCGTCTCAAAGACCCATACATTTCATGCCCTCAGTGTGAGACTTGCTATAAAATAGGGACTTGACCCATTGCAGTAACAGTTTTGCCCAACATAACAAATAACTGGTATGTCTTACTGTGTCGGTATTAGGATAGGACATTCTAGAGCGTCATTAGGAATTCAGTTTTTTCTCCTTTCCCTGTACCAGTCTCTGAAGGAAAGAAGGTTTGACTTTCACACTAATTTGAATTGTTAAGGTGTTGAGTTCACAAATTTTATGGTAATATTATAGCAGACACTCTAAGGGCATGCTATTAAATTGTAGTAGTTCCAAATACTTCACAAGCAGAATAGAAAAGACTTAAGGTGTGAAAGGAGAATTAAAGAAAGGGAATGCATTATACTTGAGGACTGAATGCACTGTCAGGGATGGCTCTAAATGAAGCATTTTGCAGTTCGAAGTGCTTTAAATTGCTAGCCTTCTTTGTCACTCCTAGTTAGTTACTTAGCTCTTTCTAGCTAGGTCTGCCTCTGTCTTGCCTGTTTAGTATTCCACTAAAGTATAATGAGAGATGAAACATCCAAGATGCCTGTATCCTCCAGGAGTCAGCTCGACTGATGTGAATACTTAGCTTAGCTGTTTATAAGCAATGAACTAAACGTGAGTATAAAGAGGAAGGGGAGAAGAAGGGAAACTGTTGTGACTTCTCTTAATTTGCTGTTCCTTTTATCAGTAAAGGAAATAAATTTTTTCCTATTTCCACTCCAAATGCACACACGCTGGATAATAGGAATCGTTTCAATAAGCACACAGTGGTAAGGCCCAGATAAGGATTATTTTGGTGCCTGCAATATCATGGACCAGAGTGTGCTATGTGGGAAGCTTGTGTGGAATCATGCTGCTGAGGAAGCAATGTGTAGTAATGTGCATGGGTGACACTGATAAATGGCTCCTCTAAGCAAGCATCTGCAGCAAATTGTCAGACTGAGACTTCCCAGTGTACCCTAATCCTCTGTATGAATGAAATCTCTGTTGTGCCATTACTTACCCACCTCCATGTGAAAGGAGAGGATAGGATTCATTACTTCAGTGCAGTTTTCATGCAGTTCTGCTCTCTATGCACGTGTGTGTGTATATATTCTTTTTCTTTTCTGCACCATTTTTGGCAGTGATAGCTGCAGAGCTTCCAGTGTCCTTCTGCTGACAAGCTGTGCAGCTCTTAAAAATAGGATGAAGTTACTTTCAGAGTAAAGTACAGGTTTTTTATTTCTGGAAGTTAAAAATGAAATAACTTCTACATGTTCTGTTCTTTGATCAGACATGTGCATAATTAAGACAAATAACAAGGATGATTTATTTTTGTTATGATTTTGATAGTGTGGTGGCTGGAGGAGAAAGGGGAAAGTTCCTGGATTTTTTTTAAGAATCATGATTGTCTTCTTCAAAGAGCAGAGAGATAGTCTGCAAATCTTTTTTCTGTGTTGAAGCCTCTCATCTCTTCTTTGTTACTACTTGCATGGGAATTGCTAGGTCACAGTCTGAACCAATGATTGAGCACCAGGTGCGAAGGCATGGCTAATCCAGGGAGCTCAGGTGCAAGCAATGTACCTAAGCAACTAAAAGGGATCTGGGGTCCACCTCTCCTTGCCCTCATTTAAGGGTTAGTAGCTGAGGGAGTAGCATCTGTGTTTGGAGACTGCCTTTCTCAGGACTCCACCAGTCTTTGGAAAAGGTGGGTCGCTTTTCCTTTATTGCTTTCTAAACTAATTCTTGATGAATACTTTTACAAGCATGCTCCTATCCTAGTAGAAGGCACTATCATTGCCTTCCATTGCTTCACAGCACTGATGCATGAAAAATGTTGGAGTTGTTCTTTGCCTCACTTCAATGTGAATTTGGACTGGAAACCTTGGGGTGGTTTTCTAGAGTAACTTGTTGAAACTGAAACTCAGATAACGTAAGCTTTGTTGGAAAGGTGTCTGGGATCAGGAATTTTTGACTAACCTAGAAAACAAGCTGAGCTTACTTGATATTTAGAAGTTATCAAAAAGATAAGTTCCTTGCTCCTCTTAATTGCAGCTGATGCATCAGACCTTGGAACTTGGAGGAATAAACTTCTCTAGATTTAGCTGTGAGTATGTAAGGTAGTAAGCTCTGACGTAGCTACAGAAAGTTAACGCTGTGTAGGGACAGGAGAGCACGTCCTGTAGATGTAACTTAGTTACCAGATTTCAGAAACAAGCACCTTAGCTGTAGCTTGCTTTGACTGGCAAGGTAAATTTATGGGGTGTCTCTGTGTAGCTCTGGCTATTTTCATTCTTGCTGGCTTTCTGTTAACAGCTTTTAATATTTGTTTGTGATGTGGGACTGAACTTTCCATAGTAAGAGACCTTTTTCTTTGCTTAGCAAAAGACAGCATGTACTCATAGAGATAAACTCAGGTGGCATGTAATGATCATGCTCGTTGAAGCCCTGGGACTTCACACAGCTGCAAACAATCACGTTGATGTACCTATTACTGGAGTACACCTGTAGGTCTCATCTAATTAAAATGTGGATCATGGCAGCTCCTTCTGTTTTTACAGCTGAGGAGAAGAGATGCAGAACAACTTGATGAACTTTTTGTATAAAACCAAGTCTGTTTGTTGCATGCTTATGCTGTCAACAAATGGAATTTTTTCTCTTACTAATATTGACGACATGTTCTTCAGCAGCTCTTGTATATTGGCTATGCATTGGTTCTTTTCCCTCTATGCAGAGGGAAAGAAGGGAGTCCATCTTTAAAAGCTGTCAGCTTTGAAGGGATTGGAATATGGCAGTTAAATATGTGGTAATTAATTTATCATGATAAATCTTTTAAAAAAAAAAAGGTCTTGATTTCTGATTCTATGATTAGTAAGAGAAGCATCTGGTAGTTCAACAAAGGGGGGGAAAAAAGGGAAAAAAATGCTAATGGGATTGGGTGTCTTGTAGTGTAGACTTCTTTTGAGTGTTTATTCTCTTCCTTTTTTCCCTACCTTGGACAGTTCATATCTATGAATAATTTCATTGTCCTTTGTTGTCTGCTGTTGTGAATAGCATGTTGTTAAGCATTCTGTATTCATGTAGTGTTTGTTAATGTTTGTTTTGTATTCTGTCTGCCTCTCTCTCTTTCTAGAGATCAAATGGATGATGCAAGACTTACCAATGTATAAATGCTGTTAAACTGTATTTGAGAGAACAGAAAAGGGGCCTTTGTCACTTCGTTTGTTACAATATTAATTGGTACAGGTTACTTAGTGTTTTTTGTCTAGTGGAGAAGTAACTGCTTGAATGCATTTTTCTCCTTTTTGAAAAGTTTGTTTTGAATGTCGTAGAACTTACATGTAATAATTTGTACAAGCTTATAAGATCCCCCAGATGTATTCCCTTTGTTTCCTAGCCTGAGATATCTTTGTTAATGTTGTTTTTCATAAGCTTTAAGTGGCAGAAATTCCACTTTTAATTCTTAATTATTGTTTTGCTCTAATCGTTTTTGTTTTCTTTACTTACCCAGAACCATTTAAATTTTTTCCTTGTTATATCCTCTCTGATGCAAACATACACATCCCTACTAGTATTCCAAACACTTGTTTAGATCCTGTTTGTAATCCATGTGATCCTTAGGCTGAGACTCTGAGACCAGTAGGCAGAAAACACACCCCAAGATACCCTGCTGCCTGTGGCTTTGCCAGGTGACCAAGAAAACAGGCTAATGCTTTACTTCACTTCTGTGGAGAGTGATCTCAGTCATGAATGTCTCTTCTGAGAAAGTTCTGTTCTTCAATGGCACCACATAAAGAAAAAGAAATGACTTGCCCTTGTGGGTAAATCAATTAATGGCTAGCAGGAAAGCAGGCATTACATTAGTATTAACTTCTTAAAAGAGATAACACTGGTGTTTTTCATCGTCCCTGATTCTCTTGTTGAGTGCACTGTATTTAAGTGCATGCTGCTGCTCTTACAGCCTCCATTTCTGTAGATATTTTGGCAAAGTTGTTTAAAGATTCTGAGCTGAGAGTAGTCTTTCAGCTACTGTTTATTCCATTGTTTCTTGTAGGCTACCAAAGCCCACTATATGTTTCTTGGCCTCATAAAACTCTTGCAAGACCTTCTGCTGGCTGCGGGGCTATGCAAAGTGCTTCTGAAGCTGAATACACATTCAGTGTTTAATTTCTGCCAAATCTTTGTAACTGAGTTTCTGTATATTACCTCAACCCTGCAGAAATCCTCAGAAATTGTTCCCTTACAGAGTGGGTGTTTAACTCAAACCAGAAATGGCTGGGGAGGAGTAGCTGTTGCAAGCAGGATTGCTGCCCTCATGCAGGAGAGGGAGACTTTAGTCAGTACCTTTCCTCTGTCAGATCTCACTGGCTGGCCTCTCCTTCTAAGAGGAATGCTCCAACTACTGTCTCACAGGAATTCAAGGAGGGAACGTTTTGCTTTGCCAGTCAGTGGCTCCAGAGATCAGTACTTATCAGGGATATACCTAGTAAAAGCAAGATGTTGCAGAGCAGTGTCTTTTTTCTGTAAGTGCAAGGGATGAAGGAAGGAGGTTTGTAGGTGCCTTTGACCTCCATGCTTGGCAAGAGCTGCTGTCTTAAGATTGTGTATCTGCTCTGATATCTATTTGTTACCAGTTTGTTAGGAAGCAGACCTAAAGCAGATGAGTAACTTCATGTAAAGCTGATCACACTATTGCTGGGTGGCTGGATTACATGTATGTGCTTGTTTTGAGATGCTGATGCCTGGAGAGTCTGGTCTTCTAGGTCTCACTCCTAGATGAGGAAGATGAAATAGGAAGAAAAGTGGGTTTTCAGACTGGATATTACCTATGCTTCATGCTCTGCAATGTGTCTAAAGGCAGGTGTTTGGAGACACTTCACTACAGGCAGCACTGGATGTGCTTCCTCTTTGTCTGGGGAATGGCTTATTAGGCTGCCATTAATTTGAACCATCTGTGGTGACCTGTGTGCTCTGTTACAATACTGTTTTTATGTTAGGCTTCCAGCAGCATGCTGTGAGTGATCTGGAGACCAGTATGAGAATTAAGGTACAAAAACCACTGGCAACATATTGCAGTGGATGTACAATTAATTAGAAAATCACTGTGTTCACTGTAAACTGTACATTCTGAACCACACTCAGTCTTAGTTTTTATTCTGGGAATTGTAGGGACTCTTAAGTTGCAGAGTGTAAAAATGAAGGTGAAAAGTACATTGGTGTTCTGGTGTTTGTTAGAGGCTTCCCATGTGCTGGGTGAAGGAGTAATGGAGTTTGTTTTCCTTTGTCATTGTGTTGGAGGATCCTGTCAGGCAGTCTGAGGCTTGTTAAATCACTCAAAGCGTGGAGTTGCTAATTGGCTACAACCCTGTGCTTTCTTTACACACTGCTGTTTCTCTTCCTGTAACCAACAAACACTCTGCATACATCCCTTCCCTTTAAAACAAAAACATTTATTCTCTCTGCCCATTTTCTGCTTCTCATAATTTTATTTTCTCTAACTAATGGCTTACTTGGATGGGGTTGTTGCTGGCTCTGATTATAGCAACTAATCCTAAGAAAAGAGCTTGCTGTGGTGCTTAGCAGCCAGATTCTACAGGAGCTGACGATACCTCAGACTTTGTTATCTTCATTTTAGTTTTTCTGATCATTAGCATGGAAAGCAACTTATGGAGGATCTTTTCAATTTTAATATTGGCTAAGATTATTGCAAAACCTGTTGCTTTTTTTTTCTGGAGTTGCTGTGAATTCCTTACAGTTTCTAGCAAACTGCTAGGGCTCTGGAAGGGCCTTCCTAAGCCTGTTGTAAAGGAACTGAGAACTGCAACCAGAATCACTGTTGTGACAATCTCTACTGCATGTTAGACTTGATTTTGCATTGGTTTTGTCAAGTGTTAGGACTGTCATTCATTTCATAGAGACATTAAAATACAACTTAAAATGAAATCAAGGCCTTTAGAAAATATTACTATCTTTAGAAAGCTTGCTTGTATTTTAATAAGTGAAAGCAGACATGTAAGCAAGAGCTCTGAATGTTGAACAAAATGAGAGTAAGCAGCGCATAGTAGGTATCGCAAAGCAAGCCTTGCACTTGGTACCAGGTGATCTCAGTGAGAACCTCTCAACTAACATCAGAGGTGATAATACAAGCAAGTGGTCTGAACTGGGGCTATGTGACACAATTAAAACTTTATTGGGTAACAGCAGCCTCCTGAATTGGCTGCATGAAATGGTAGGCCTGCCTATGAACCAGCAGAGCGGCAGCAAAGCTGCAGTGTGGTTTTCTTGTACTCCCAGAATCAGCTTGCTTGTGGGCTCATGCAGTCCAATTTTGAGCATCCCCAGGGAAAGAGATTGTGCAGTCTCTCTGCCTTTGTTGCTATGCCTCTGCAATCCTGTCTGACCAAGTGTATGCTTCTGCTAGCACTTAGCTGTCTGATTGCATAGTCAACTTGCTGGTGAGCTAACACTGCAAAACCAGCACCCCCACCCCAATACTAGCAAAAAGGAGGACCAGTGCACACAGTGTTACTCAGTAAATTAGACCTTATTTCACCTTTGTTCTCTTTCAGTCTGGAGACAGTTGTTTCCTAGAGCCAAATATCTACACCTAGCTGAGTGATTAAGACATTAACTGCTCGTCTGACATCAGAGTATTTGTAAACAGTGTGACTACGCATAGCTACAGGCAAAGGAATTTTTTCCTGCAGTTTGACTGCATCATGAAAAAATGTACTCATAACTGAAGGGCAACATAAACCAGACATTTCAGACGTTGGTCTTATTACCCTTTTGTTATCTGTTTTTACATTTTTTTTTTCTTGGGTAGGTGGTAGAAAAACTGGCGGAGATGCCAATCTGATTAACAGAATGCTTATACTTAGAATTGGTCTGGAGGTATGTGAATTTAGTACAGCAATGCAAGACAGATGAGTATTGTATTGATGGCAGAAAGTCTAAATACAGTGTTTTGTGGTCCCCCAGTGCGTCCATGAATGACCATTTGCAGTTACAAATAGCAAATTAATACCACCTAATGGAAGAAGGCCTATAAAAGGATGAAAGATGCTTGGGGGGGGGAGAAATATATCTTAGAGATATCTATGTTCCCTGCAAAGCAGGCTATGAAAAGCTGTGATTTAACTCTGCTGATATTGAGATGTTTGTGCTGGGCTGTCCCAGTGTCTCCTTAACAATCCGCAAGTTGCAGGCTTCTTTTCTGCAGCTGTGGAACGTGAAGACCTTCTCCTTTGTCATTTAGAGTGGCTCAAACAATCTGCTGCAGCACTCACCCCTTTTGAAAGGGGCTGTGGCACCAAGTGTGTGGATCTCCTGAGTCTGTACTTCTGGTCAGTATAGGTAATGAGCCTCTCGGCTCCTCTGAGATATGTGCCTTATTCTCCTTCAATTGCCCCATGCTGTACCTATGAGCAAAGAGGAGTATCCAGATAATGGATCAAATACTGCATCTGTGTTGCAATAGAATAAATTTGTATTTCACTGAGCTTTTGCAGTTAAAACAAATTCCACATCACTTATTAATCTACAGTCACTGAAAGATACCTGATGTTCAGCAGATCTGCAAGATCTGGATTATGAACTGGAAAGTATCAGTGATGGAGCAATTCATGTTCAAACTATGGATGGGTATGTATTATAGAAGACAAGGATTCTTCCTAAAGCACAATGATATTTAACTCATCTGCAATTTAATTACAGAGGTTTACTGGAAAAAAAACAAAACACCACCTATTAGCCACAGAGTACAACCTCTTTGTAACAGCAGTTTCTCCTTGGTTTGCAAGTTTACTGTGGGCTACCACTGCACTTCTCAAAATTATGTACTGGACAATTTACAGCACTGCAGAAACTCAGTTTTGTTTTAGCTTTCCAGTAGCCACAAACCTTAACTTGATCTTGTGGTCCTGTAGGCCAAAGTTTCTCTGAAGCTCGTGGTGTCCAGTAATGCAGGGGATAGACAGGAAAAGAGACAGAATTTGTCTTTGTGGCTTGTGCTAATTCTTACATTTACTTTATGTTGGAGGTGGTGGAAGGAGAGAACCAGTTGCAAGTTCCCTGGCTGTGACTGCTGTTCATGCTTTTTGGTTTAATAAAAACATATGGCTGCTTCTACTTGCTAAAGGTATTTCAGTGATTTCAGGGAATTCAGTGAGTAAATGTTGCTCTTCTCTTGCGTCACCTGGAAAGCTTTTACAGGCTTGCTTAATTGCAATTACGTCTTAGGCCAAAATAGTAACAATAGTAAATAGCAAGGCAGAAATGAGCCCTGACAATGGCTTTCTTGTCTGAAAGAGGATGAGCATGCCTGCAGTGATGACAGCAGCTGATGTGGCAGAGGAACATGGGTGCTATATGTCAGTTCTCTAAATGGGAAAACCCTCTAAAGGCTGGTAACGTAGTTTCGCTGGCAGAATTGACCAACGTTGTTCTGGTTCCACAGGTGGCCATTGTACTGCTTTGTGAGAGCTTGCCAAGCATTAATGATGAGAAGAAGGAAAGAACAATCACAACAACAAAATAAAACAAAAAAACTGCAAATCACCGTTTTTTCTTTTTTTGCCATCAGTAGCTCATGTTTTCTGAGGTGCCTACTTGTACCAAAGAAATCATCCTTAATAGAGCCTTCTCATGTTCAGACATTTTAATTAGTCAAAATGCATCAAGACATCTTTTATTAACTGGGCTCAGTTCTAGTAATAACTTCAGTAGTTCAGTTTTGGAAATTCACCCAAATAATTTGCAAATATTAATGAATTATCTTCCAGCCTTTCATCTATTCTGAGGAAATGCATGACTAAAGATTAAAGGTATGAAGGAGCAAAATGACTCATCACGGTCAAAACGGTATTGATAGTTTGATTCCCAGGACCTGTTTTAAGGACAAGAAGCGCTGTGGTGCTGTGAATATTTGCTAACCTTATATGTGGAAATAGGAATTCTCATTCCTGCAGTAGCACAGACAAACCATATAGTTTTGAACAAACCATGTTGTTTTGACCTTTGTTTCTTTACACTGATTACTTTCTCTCCCTGCTAAGACTGTATAATTTTTATTGGGGGGGGGGGGAAAGCTGTCTGTCTTCATGCAGTGTGGCATAAGGGTTCTTAGCTGTTTTTTTGTTACATTAAAAAATCAGTTGTTATATTGTGGTAGCACTTAAGAGTGAGCATAGGAAATGTGGGAAGAGATTTTCCACAAGTCACCCTCTTCAAAGCTTTAATTTCTTTAATGTATTCTTGTATTTCTTTAGCTCTGCAGATAACCCTAGTGCGCTAGATTGCCATGAAGTTTTATATCCTACATACAGAATGATTGTATCTAGTCTATTGCTGCTGTTTACAAACTGAATGCTCAGGAAGCAGTCTGAAATTATTCTTGTATTCTTCCACTCTTGCCTTCTCCACATTGTTGGATTACAGAAAAACCAGGTGAGCTGCATAATGCCATCCTGCTCTGTGTTTCTCACAATATACTGCCTACCATGACAGCATCAGACTTTAACTTTGAGTGTAGTTTACTGCTGGACCAAGACTGACTCTAGCCTTCTTATTCTTTAAAGAAAGAAATGTTGTATGCTAATGTCACAAACACATCTCTTCTCTAAAAGCTCAGCAGTTGCAAGCCGGCTGGTTGCCTGTGTAATGCTTGCTGACACTCAGAACTCTGCCTTCTAATTGTAGCAGAGAAAATACAGCCCCAGTCAGAGCCAGTGGTGGGTCAGTGGAGAACAAAGGCAGTAATCAATCTAAGGCCTAATTAAAGGTAGTGGTGCCAGGAAATGATAGGGAACTCAACAGCCTGACACTCAAACTTCCCTAATTGGACTAGTGTTCTTTATAACTGCCCTGTGCCTTGCTCCATATTGCCCCAGCTATGATAGCAGTATCTCAGCCTGTGTTTAGTGTTTTGCTTTGCTCTGGAGTTCAAACCAGAAATAGTTAGAGGCATCTACTAACAGTGATTGCTGTAGCTTCATACTCTTTTTTGTTTTCCTAATAATATCACTTCCTTCATGATGTTGATATTAAAAGAGATGGTATGCTAAAAGAACACTGAGGCATCTACTGCTCTCTTCTCACACTTTTAAACTTTCCTATGTTTGTTTATTTTACTTAAAGGCTTTGTTTTGCAGGCCTGATTGTCAGGAGAGACATTTGCCTCCTTGGCAGTGTAGTGGCCCTCCTTCTGGGAGTTCATAGTTATAACTCTGTGTAAGGGGGAACAAATAAGGGAAATAGTTCTTTTGGATGGAGAGGAGGGCTTTGGCTCATTAACAATACCATTTTAATAACAACTTTAAGAACAAATTCATTAGTATGCATTTGAGCGGTGTGGCTTCTCCTTCATGAGATTAGAAGGAGCTCCCTTTGAATTATTTAAACAGCATGCATTTGTGACCAAGCAATGAAAAGCTACTTTCTACATCCTTGTAACTGTACCATAAAATGTAGCTGTTACCACAGGAATTGGAGGAAAAAAAAATCCTATGAACTGTTAGGAGCTTTTCTATAAGTGCATTAACTATCTTTTAGCTTGAGCTGTGCAAGATGTTTTAGATATTAACTAAAGCTAAGTAGGCAATGCTAGTTCTGGCTTCTGTAACTTCTACATAAAACGGTGCTGGAGAACATCTCAAATGTAGAAAAGAAATCCTTGTGCAGTCTTCAGTAACTTTGAAGAGAAATGTATTTTGAGTATCAGGTGGTTGTACCTCTGTGGAAAGTTTCCTGCACCACCTTGGTATTTCTACTATCTGCTGGAAGCTTCTGTACAATAGTGAGAAATTTGTAGGTTGGTCCTAGTAATGCCTCATCTTTATTTCCATGGAAACCCCAATAGAATCAAAGAGCACAATAGCACTATTTCATAGAGCAAATTCTCAGCTATGAAACACTATTTTTAAACATACTCAACACCAGTAGCTGTGTGCGTTCTTTTCCAGCAAAGAACAGGAGCCTGCAGGCCATGCATGTAACAGTCTGCACTGGTGAGGGTGACCCACTATTGCTGTTGCTGCTGCTAAAATGCACCACCCACCGCCTCACTGTTTGGGCTCCAGAAACACTCAACAAATGTTGATAAATGTCAATGCATGCCATTGTTTCCATGTGGGGGAATTCAGGGACACCCCTTTGCTTCATACATGCTTCCATGTCAGACACTGTTTTGTCAGACTGTCCCTCTTCTGCTAGCTGTCACACAGCAACAATATGTAATGGAATATTGGTGGGAAGGTTCAATTTCTACTGCTGTACCACTACTGTGTGCCTCTGCTGTTGTGGGCCAACGTAATAAAACAGGAGGCATTACTTTTGGAGCAACCCTCATATGATGAATTGTCTGAATTTTATCTTGAGGAGGAACTGTTTGATTAGAATGTAATGAGTTTCTGGAAAAGGAATGAGATTTTTTTATATATATGAAGATCTATTGCTAGGCGTAGGAGAAGAGAAAATTGTGGGCAGCAAATGTCAGCATGGCAAAGAGCTAAAAGTGCCATAGAGGATTTGATTCTGAACTCTTGCAATTGTATCTTTTTTTCATTGTTGTTGCTTCTTTGGCTATATGGTAAGATCTTAGAAGTATAAGCTAGTCGGGTATTTTCATGGACTTCGCTGGAATGGTGCGTGTGAGATGTGTATCAGCACATTTTTGAAGGGCTAGCCTGAGACTTTAGTATGAGCCTGGTATCAGGATGGTGAAGCAGAGCCATCCTCTTGTTCCACTGATAGCTGACATGTGCTTGGACTGCTTGTTTAGTAATGTGAGTGCTATGTGTATAGGAGATGTTTTCCCTGTAAACATAAATGAGTCGATGCTTTTCTTCTCAGAGAAACTGCAGTTATTCATTGGTGTAGTGAGCTGCTCATATAACTCTTTATCCCAGATATTTTTGGGAGTTGAATGTCAGAGCATGAGATTCTTTTCAGAAGGTGAAAGACCATTATTAAGCAATGTTTACAATATGGAACTTTAATATGTAAGCTACTGTATTTGTGTTAATAGCACTTGAAACATTTGTATGACTCTGGGATAAAACGAACTTTTTTCTGTATGTGGGCTGAACAGATCTGAGGGAACTAGATGGTGTCTGGACACAAATAACAGTGAGGTTGCCGGTCTTTTTGCATTGTCTACCACACATGACTGCAAAATGAGCTCTGTAAATGCAAGGGCAGTACAGGAAGCAGTGAATAGTTATTTTCCTTTCCTCCCCTCCCCAATTATAATTGGTTTTGATGACAATTCTAGACACTTCAAAATTATGTGAACCTTAAAGCAACAGAGCAGTGCTTACCTATTCATGCCATTTTGAGCAGAACTATTCTCTAGTACCTAATTACAATAATGGGACTCAATCCAAGTTTGAACTTCAAACCATTTGAAGAATAACTAATAAACACAACTAACGAGTAGGTTTTCTGTATATGTTAGAAACAATGTTTCTTTGTATGTTACTTAAAAAACTTGGAAATGTCTCTATTGCTTTTTATAAGAGGTGTGGAAAACTCTCTACAGACTTGCCTGTCTCCTAAACCATCCAGCCTCCTGCAAATTATGTACCTAGCAGAGAAATATTATTAACTCCAGCAGGCCTGCCTGTAGCCCAGTCCAAATCTGTTTATGATCTTTCAGCACTCTGATATTGCCTGAGCCCCTAACAAGAAGAATCAGAGGCATGCAGAGTGGGGGAGGGTCAGGCAATAGAAAAAGAACACCCACTGCTTCTTCTTGAGTCTCTGCTGTTTAACTCAATCTAGTGATATAGGAGTTCAGTTGCTTGTGAGAAACAATAATCAAATAAACAGTTCTTCCTGACAAAGCCATCCCTAATGTGATGGACCTACAGCATATTCTGATGCATTAATTTCAGATCCTTTTCACTAAACGAGTCAAGGTTTTTTTGGGAAAAAGTGTAATGAAATCATAACATTGTATTACAGGCTGTGAAAGGCTAGTGGATCATTATTTATATTCTTAGGCAGGGTTAGTCACTTTTTTTTGTGTCCTCTAATAAATTGCTACATCCTGGGAGTTAATAAGGTATTTGCTACCAGCAAGATATTTAGCTACAAATGTAGCAGAGTACCAAGTTTCTTTGAGCAGAACAATCGGCAAAATTCAGGACTTCTAGGTCACAAGGTAGCTTTTCCCACCCTTGTTCTGCTTTTCTACAGCCAACCTTGTGATTCAAATCTGCTACATACTGCATGAACATACCATACAGAATGCAGCATATCTTTGCTTAAGTTCTTCTAACCCTGATGTAGGAAATAATGCTGTCTGGAGGAAAACCACAATAATTAGGTATTTTGGGTAGGCATTATGGGGCTTTTTTAACTGCAGATGGAGAATTTTCCCTGGCTTTTGAGTGGATAGCAGACTGTCACCACTGAGATTCTGATTAAGTGGTTCAAAGGCATCCGTGTTACAATTGCTGCATGTTATTGGTGATCTTTAAACATGAAATAATAATTTGACATCAACAGACTGCATGTGTGTTGTACCCCCACCATTTGATAGCTACTTTTGTTCTGTGGCATTAGGAGGACCTGCTATTGCAGAGAACATACTGCTTTCTGCTGCTGCAAATCAGTCACCAGTTGCATTTCAAATTGCACTTTGACTATAAACACAAAAGATTTGGGTTGTCTCTGCATTTTGCTTGGGCTAGCGGCAGTTTACCCCCTTTCTGGCCCCAGGTGAAAGTGGGCAAGTGAGAAATCTTCAGTGGCAGAAGGGGAAATCCTGCACAAGGCTGAGGCCTCTGCTTGACAGGACTCAACCGCGTGCTGGGCTTGCACGTTGGAATGATGTTCACACAGGGCTGTGTGTTTGGACCTAACTTCTGAAATTCTTTTAAGTGGAATAACTGACAGAATTGTTATCTCTTCTGATGTATGTTTAGATTTCCACTATATGTTTCCTAATCTGTAGCCATTGCTGAGCTTTCAAGCTTACCTGATTCACTTAAAGCTTCTCCTTTGATTTGTTTGCCATTAAAAATCAGTATTTGTTGACACCTACTTAGCATTCAAAGCTGAAGTTCACTGGTGTGAGCTATGAACACTTGCTGCCTGTCAGACACGGTAGAGCATTAATTAAAGGGAAATGATGGACTCCTTAACAATGTTGTTGCATTTTTTGAGGCTAAGACTAACATTATCCTGTACGTTACATTCGATTGTCATATTCATAATAGGGCAGGTTAGGAGTGCAAAACATACAGCTCAGTGAAACTGTTTACTGAAGTCTGTACACAATGTCATGTTCTTTCTTGCTTCATTAGCACTAGCTGCGTTGTCTTCTGCTTTGTTTTGCCTTTGCATGTCTCTCACCCTCTATCATGTTGGCTGGAAGCACCTTGTTATTTCTGTCTTCGGTAAAACCTAGGTGTCTGTGGAAGCAGGGTTTTATTATGGCATGTACTTTGTACACAAAAGGGACACTGTCAACAGCAACAGCTTTTAAGTTAAGTCTGAGGGTGTAGCCAGGATTTATTCTCCTGCTTGTGACATGACAATACTGATTAATCATTTTCAAGCTGTGGTCATCCAATATAGAAAGCTTTGCATTGTGATAGGTTAGGATTGCATTTTTAACACCTGTAAATCATAGAATCATTAAGTCTGGAAAAGACCACAAAGATCATGTAGACCAACAATCAACTTATCACCACCATGCCCACTAACCATGTTCCTGAGTGCAACATTTCTACGCTCCTTGAAAACCTCCAGGAACAGATTGCACCACTTCCCCAGGCCTTTTCCAATGCATTGCCACTCTTTCTGAGAAGAAATTTTTCCTAATATCCAATCTGAAATACTACATAGTCCCAGAGAATGGGGTTACAAAGCCCAAGCTATAGTCTCTTAGTATTTCCAAAGGAGGCAGTAAGACCTGATTTCAGGCCATGAAATGGAGAGATGGAGTTTTAACATGCTTTCTTTGTAACACTCTGCAAATACTAATGCCTAAGTTTCTCTATCCAAAATACTGCAAGTAAAGGGCCCATTATACAATGATCACAGGAAATTTTAGTATTACTAATGTTTTCTACTGAAATCTTCAGGTGAAAGGTGTTGAGAAACTTCAACACGCTGTGATTTAATGGTATTACTGCTCTAACGTATCACCATAATTGTAATAGTTTAAATGGATTTGATGATTAAGTCACCATGACAAATTTGACATTAATTACAAAAAAAATCAATTTTAAGTTGCAAACTGTAAACACAGCTGCTTGTTCTGCTTTTATTGCAGAAGCAAATGAGAGAAAATCTGTTGTATTGATATAAACTTCTGCCAAAGTCCCTGAACTTTTGATGGCTTAGGTAGTGGAGGGAAAGAAAACATTTTCTCAAATCTTTCCGATCCTTTTTCTCCTGCTCTGGGCAGCTGTTTTTATGACTGTAGGGAAACTACTCTGCAAGGGTTATTCACCACCTGGATCATTATAACACTATAACCTTTAGGACGTTTCTACCCAGAGGCAAAAGGAGATAACTTTGGTAAATGGCCTATAATTCTAGGTCTTTTACCTTGCCCTGTGTTGTTGCTTTCTGCTGTGCCTGTGGATATGGGGAAGCCATTAGACTGAGAAATCAAAAGCAGCAAAATACTCTCACAGATTGTTACCGTACTTTCAAATTACCTCAAAGCAGCAACACAATGAAACCCTTCTGTTCATATATCATGACAGCTTTTTCCTGGGGACTTTTTCAATAAGGGTCCGTGCATACGGCCCTAGCTCTGATCTGCAAGTGCTTAAACTTGCAGGCTGGTTCTGTGCCAATGTGTCCATGCAGGTCTGGGTGTAAGAAGTTCTGCTGTGAGTGCAGCTAAGCCAGATACATTGGCAAGCACTTACCTGGCCAGCCCTTTCTCTCCATTGCTATGGTAGCTGGGACCTGGAGCTTACACAATTAGTGCAGTGTGGTTCTGTTGCAGCAGTCCTGCAGCTGCCTGTAACAGGCTCCCCAAAAGCGTGGTGCTGGTCTGTATATCACGTATGTATTCCCAATTGATAACCTGTGCTCAAAGGCAGCATAGCATTATGGCATCTGTTTTGTCTCTTGGTACATCAGTAAGGTAAATGGCACACGTTATTTCTGTGATGTTAGTGCACAAGCCCCCTTTCCTGCTCCTTTCACGTGATCTAGTGTAGGGAGTCTCAGATTAATTGTATATCCTGTGCTTGCAGGAACATGACTCTTCAGTCTTTAAGAAGCAATAGTATGGTGACTGCAGGAGGAAATTCTTGATTGGTGAATGAGAACAGTTCATCTAGATGCAGACACACATTGGTCCTTAATTCTCTGTGGTCACTTGGGCTAGAGGAAAACAAGTGCGCATCTTAATATTTGTACCTGCAGGCTTTTCTGTGCTCTTTTCTTTTTTTCAAAAGCCTGCAATTTTTTTCTGACTACAGTCAGCATTGTGCTGAGCTTAATGCCTAGTCTGCTGCTCAAATAATGTCTGGAGAAATTCTCATAGCTTCATAATACGTCCTGTTTGGGTGATAATATCAGAGTTTAATCTGATGGATATGGCTGTAAAATGTTTTGGAAGGGAGATCACATCAATAGGAGATACGTTGCCTTTATCTGTGCTATTTAAAAGACTGTTTCAGATTTAATGTGTTATCTGTATTGAAAGCATTAAGTGCTTTATTAGTGCTACTGCATGGGCAGTAGTAGAAAGAAATCACGGACTAGTGGAAGAGAACTTTGACTTGGCTGGTTCAGGAAGGGTTGGGAGTAGGATAGATAGGAACAGGTAATTATATTATCTTTCATCAAACATCCGGGAAACATCTAGTAGAGCTGCAAAGCCCTCTGTGCTAGGCTGACCCCACTGCTGCTTGCTTGCTTATTCTTTCCCCACCCTATTGGGATGAGGAAGGGAATCAGAGCAAAGAAAAATAAAAACATCATGGGAGATAAAGAGTGTGGAGGGAATGGAAAGGAAACTAAAAAACCCTACCACAACCAAATGTAAGTGGTAAAAAAGCAATGAGTTGTCAGTCCCTGAGCATCTGCCATGCTGGCCTGCTTATCTCGCATTGCTGAGCACGACAATGTATGGTACAGGATGTCCCTTTGGATGGTACCTCAGCTGTCCTGGCTGTGTCCCCTCCCAGCCTCCTGTCCATCCCCAGTCTGCTCAGTGAGGCAGCAGTGTGAGGCACAGAAGGCCTTGGTGCTGGTCAGCAATATCTATAACATTGGCATCTTGTCGACACTTTTGAGCAGCTAGCTAAAACACAGCACTTTGTGTGCATCTAGCAAGAAAATTATCTCCATCTTAACCAAACCTAGTACACTCTCACTGCAGGAGTAACAGGATGAACACTGCATTTCAGAGTGCACTAATGACAGTTTAGCTGAGACTTACCTTGGGAGGAAAGAAGAGAAGAAACCCCAATAGTCAAGATTGCTAAGCTGTCCAAAGTACACTTCTAAGAACCTCCTTCTACACTTTCTTTCTGTATGACTATGTTTATTTTTTTAAATTAGCAAACCAGAGATGACTTTATATATTAATACCCAAACAGATCTAAGAGATGGGGTGGAAAGGATGCAAGGATCGGTGTATGGTTTTTGTTGTTGTTTGTTTTGATTTCTTCTGTAGTGTGTTTTATTTGGGGTTGGTTGTGGCTGCGGACTATAGATATCTGATTTGTACATGAGGTAAAGGTGGAAAGCATATCTCCCATTTCTTCTCTCTCAAATACTAGATTAAGTTAATTATCCCTTACTTCCTCATTTTAAGCCTTGTAACTCAAGTAGCTTCATCTTATTTCTAATCCTCACTGTTGAATGTCAGCTGAAAGACTTGGTACAAACACACATCTTTATCTGTCAGTCTGTTTGGATACTACTACTTGTGGAAAAAATAATGCATACAAACGCTTATATTTGGAGGCAAAAGTTTGTTTTTATCCCCAAAAATATGAGCCAGTAGAAGAGGAGAAAACAAGGCCAAAGTCCACATGTGGTTAATCTACTTATCTCAAGCTACTTAAAAATATCATTTTTTTGATGAAGTTCTGGACCAACTCTCAGCTGAGTCCTAAATTTGAAAAATATCTGAATAACAAATTGTAATTGCCATTCTTCCTTGTAAAAGAGAACTTGCTGCAATTGCATGGAAAATACTGAGTGTGCCTTAAGGCTTTTCTCAACATACAAAATAACCCTAACCTATAGCCTGCCTTTAAAAACATCAAATACTATTACTGGAGAGCCTATATTCTTTAGAATAAGCAAGAGGGCGTAGGAAAGGAAGAAGAGGGTCACATTGCCTACAGCAAGTCTTGTGCTTTAGGTAACGATGGACTGGCAGGTTGTCAAAACACAGGCAGAAGCTTCTGTAATGATGAACAACATGGCATCAGAATGAATGAGCGGTGTTCTGCTTTTCCTGCCTCCTTCCACCTCTGCCACGTTATTAGCTGCATTGCATAATTTCTGTGTGTGAAACATTCTACGAAGTCAGTATGGTGCTTGTCAAACTACCTGTCATTATCCCCCTGTAAGGCAGGTATTCTGACTGCTCCTGCTTTAGTCCGCTCTCTTTCCCTAGGGAAGTACAGCACAGCTGACTTGGATTTCAGTCGCAACTGTTGCCTAAAATTGTCCCTTCCAAAATGCATTGGTTGACTTTTGATAGGAGTGTTTGTAGTGCTTTTGAACCCATAGAAGAATGCTGATCACATTTTCTTTTTTACTTGAACGATTCTATTAACGTTGAGTTAATTGAGTTAAGATGGGAGATGAATCTCTCCATTTATTTTATGTCCCTTTAAATTTTATTCTTTTATTTTTAACTTTTTTCTATTTATTTGTAAAAACACTGTATGCTTTTTGTTTAAAAAAATCATGCTAATGCTTCTGGTCTGATTGAGAAATATTCTTGAATGCAGGGGATTTTTAATGTGCTATTTTTCTAGTATTTAAACTCATGTTTGCAAAGACACTATTTTATAAGATCAGATTTTACCTCACAATCTTAGCAAGTGACAATTAACAAAAACAACTCCTGTTCTTTCACATGTCAGGTTGGATCTACGTGGAGGGTGAAATCTGTGATGGTTGTACTGCTGATGGAAAAAAGTGGATGCAGAAAGTAGGGGTCACATGCAAAGTTCACTGATTGTTCTAGGGAATAGCTTACAAACTTGAGAGCTTTACCATTCTACTACAGATATATTCTGTGCACCTATTTGCCCAGAAATTACATTTACCATCTGAAAAGCAAAATGCTTTTTCCTGAAAATAAAATGCATATGTTTAATTCAGTGACTCGAAGCTTCAGTTCTGAGCTGCATGGAGAGGGGCAGATTATGTTGCAAAGAATAAAAGATTCAGCAAAACATGAAAAATTATTTTAGGCAAAATTGGGTCTGAAGTAAATGTTCATTAGATTTGCCAGGTGTAGTCACCTACATTATACCACTCTGACAGGCTTTGGGTGGCCTCAGATGGAGCAGGCACTGTTGATATCAAGTGCTGTACTTGGTCTTCTGATAAATGCTTACTGGCTTTTTTCTTTTTTAGCACCAAGTCATCTCCAAACTAACATTTATTTCCTCTTGCTAGCATGATGTTTCTGTGTCAGTGTGGTACAGGTCTAGTTCTCTCCTATAGACAGGATTATTTTCTTGGTAGTCTGTGATACAGTAATATGTTGAATCATGCAGTGAGGGACTATTTTTGGCCAGCGATAAAATGACAACGATTACACATAATTGCTGAAAACAATTTTTATTAATGAGATACTCCAAACAACATCTTGTAGACCACTGTCTCATTTAACAGGCAATTCATAAGAGTTAAGTGTTGTGTAATTTGTGTTTATTTTCCCTATTTATATTAAAATGATACTTGCTATCCCTAATTACCCATCTTTCAGATACAAGTTGTTGCTTTTCAGTTGCTGTTTCCCATAAAAGAAGTGTATATAAACACCCAATTTAGAGTTGTATTGATTAGTCTTATCCAGGGTATAAGTAGAAGTTCTTACTATGCATCTGTTTCTTTGCATTTTGGGAATAGTAGCTACCAAACTGGTACAAGCAATGCTAATCAGCCATAATGAAATCAATTCAGCTAAGTGTATTCCTACAAGCTGGCCCTTCTTTGGGGTCAGAGACCTCCTCTCGATAAAGTAGGTTTTTATGTGCATCAGCTCTTCCAATAAATATTCTGGAATATTTTAGATGTGTCTATTCCTTTAATTTTTCTGTAATAGACTATTCACATTTTTACTTTATTTTTGGCTTTGACCATCAACATTCTGTTTTGTGTTAGGGTGTCAATGGTTTACGGGCATTCGGCCCGGTTCCGTGATGAAGAGGACGGGGGATCCACAGGCCCATGCCCGGGAAAAGGGCAAGGAGATGGCCCTGAGAGCAAAGAACAGCGGCAACAATCTGAGGAGAAACAAACTAATTTACTAAATAAAATATCAGAATGCAAAACAACACACTATAATACAATATAATTACGATTTAAGCTGATAAATCCAATACAGAGAGAGAGAATGTAACCAAAATCAAGGTAGGCCTTACTCTACTACCGACGATAAGACGGCTGGAGAGCGAGGAGCTGCCAAGACGAGAGACGGCGGAAAAAAGGAATGAGGTCTTGTGATCCGCAAGTTTTTATACTGCGAGCTTTTATCTTTTCCCTCTGGCTGGAAATGGAAACAGAGGAGAAAAGTACTGTGGGGACTGTAGTAGTCCTTCTCTTCTGAGAACCAGGTATATCCACTACATGATGTTATGATGTGGAATACCAATAACCGAAAATCACAAAACCATGACATAGGGGAAACACTGAAGCAAACCTATGTTTTCTGTTCCTCCCCTAGCTGTCAGATTCTATAGAAGTACATATAGCTGAGAGATTTCTGGCTTGCTTTTTGTCCCAAATTATCTACTCTGAGAGGTATTACTACCAGTTTCCTGTAGGTGGTGTTAAGTGTTTGTCATGGTTTTGTGATTTTCGGTTATTGGTATTCCACATCATAACATCATGTAGTGGACATACCTAGTTCTCAGAAGAGAAGGACTACTACAGTCCCCACGGTACTTTGCTCCTTTGTTACCATTTTCCAGCCGGAGGGAAAAGAGAGAAGCTCGCAGTATAAAAACTTGCAGATCACGAGACCTCGTCCCTTTTTTCCGCCGTCTCTCGTCTTGGCAGCACCTCGCTCTCCAGCCGTCTTATCGTCGGTAGTAGAGTAAGGCCTACCTTGATTTTGGGACATTCTCTCTCTCTCTGTATTGGATTTATCAGCTTAAATTGTAATTATATTGTATTATAGTGTGTTGTTTTGCATTCCGATATCGTATTTAGTAAATTAGT